>NC_092412.1:167162868-167498991 GCF_040894005.1 Engystomops pustulosus | reverse complement strand
TTCATTCATATTTCAGAATAGAATATTAAGATATATTACAAAATTCAGAGTACTGGTTGGTAGTATTAATAAAAAAACGATAAATGTCAGAAAATATTGTGTTACCTACGTACTTTAGAACAGTGTTAACCAATATTGCCCTTTAATACTAAACTCAGAACAGTGTTGTCAGAGATTATTGTGCTCTCATACTTAATTCAGTTGTCAGAAAATATTGCACTTTCACAGGTTCTTCAGAAGAGGGTTCAAAGAGTGCATTGTGGTTTTATACATAATTCAGATATCAAAAGATATTGAACTTTCAATCATGTTGTCAGAGATTATATCGCTTTCATATATACTTTAGAGCAGTGTTGTCATAGATTATTGCACTTTCGAATGTACTTTCGAAGAGTTTTCGTAGAGAATACTGTGCTTTTCATACATACTTCAAAACAGTGTTGTCAGAGAATTTAACGTTTCATACGTTCTTCAGAACAGTGTTGTCAACGAATGTTTTGCTTTCATACGTAATTCAGAACTGTGTTGTTAGAGAATATTGCACTTTTATTCTTACTTCACAACAGTGTTGTCAAAGAATATTGTACATCTAAACATACTTCAGATAGTGCTATCAGAAAATTTTGCGTTTCTTATGTACTTCAGTCAGAACAGTGTTATCAAATTGTAAGAAGAGTGGCAATGGGTACAGAAGGACAGTGAACCTCCTTGTCTCGGGTCGTGGGTTCACCCGTTCCCCTCTCAATGCTCCTGCCTGACTCCCGGTGGTCTGACTCACCTGTCCTCAGTGTGGCGCAACCTTTTAGTGTCACGCCGCAGCAAGTCCAACATGCTTTGCGGCGGGCTCTGGTGAAAACCAGATACCACTTAGACTCCAAAACAAGGTTTCGGCTTACATCATCCACCACAGTGGTCCAGTGGTTCCACCGGTGCCTGTTGTCTAACAGTAAGATCCTACCAAGGTCACACTACCTGACCTGGCTGATCTTACCACAATTGTGGTCCAGCAGTTCCAGCAGATTGCAACGCAAGGTCAGCAACTTGGACAAGTCACAAACATGTTGCAGTAATTGATGGCTACTCAGCTGCAGCTTCAAGTTCGCTCCTCCTGCTACTCTGGTTCGTCTATCATCTGCAGAACCCAAGCTGAGACTCTCTATGCCATCTAAGTATGATGGGGACCCCAAGTTGTGCAGAGGCTTTATCACTCAGTGCTCCCTCCATGTTGAACTTATGCCAACACAGTTCATCACGGAAAAAGTCAAAGTGGCTTCCATCATCAGCCTCCTCTCCGGGAAGACCATGGCATGGGCTACCCCCCTCAGGGACAGAAAAGACCTGATCACAGCTGAAATTTCCTACTTCTTTGCCAAATTACGGTCTTTCTTTAAGGAACCTGCACGGAAGTCTTCCGCTGCTGAAACTGCGTCAAGGGGACTCATCTGTCTGTGAGTATGCGATTTGGTTCCGTACCCTGGCTTCAGAGTTAACCTGGAATGAAGCAGCTCTGCTCGCAACCTTTAAAAAGGGACTTTCAGAACAGGTTAAATACGCACTGTCTGCACGTGACCTGCGTCTACTCTGAGTGGTCTCATCTCTCTGGCCATTCAGATTAACATCCAGTTTATGGAGCACTCTGAGAAGCAACATCTTAAACAAGTGCAAGTCATGGCCCGACGATTGCCCCGCCTGGCGCCTGCCTTCCAAAGACCGCTTCAGCCACCTGCCGTGACAGCTGCAGAGGCACCGATGCAGGTGGATAGAGCTCGGCTGTTTCCCCAGGAGCTTCCTTCAAACCTGTTCCATCCGTCCTCAGTGTCTGGGAAATGCACGCACCTATGGTTCTTGGGAGAAGAGTCCCTAGGTGAGAACAAAGAACAAAGCTTCTCCATGTCTAAATATACCTGTCTTACTCAGCTTTGGGACGGTAATCAATTTTAAGCTTCTGCCTTTCTGGATTCTGGTTCTACAGGAAACTTCATAGATGCCGCCCTGGTTTCTCAGTATCGTCTTCCTGTGGTCCAGGCGCTGTTCATTTCGTCAGTCAGTGGGCAGATTTTCCATGATCCGATCCAGTACGGCAATGAACCCGTATGCCTGCAAGTGGGGGTCTTGCACAAGGAGAGACTTTTAAGTGCTAACGTGGTCCACGTCTTCAATTCTCCTAGACCTTCCGAATCATCCAAATCCGCAAAGGCAATGAGTGGAAGACCGCCTTCAATACTCATAATGGACACTTTGAGTATCTTGTCATGCCGTTTGGTCTCTGTAATGCTCCAGCAGTCTTTCAGGAGTTTGTCAGCAATATTTTCAGAGACTTGCTATATACCTGTGTCGTGATCTACCTCAATGACATCCTGGTGTTCTCTACGGACCATGTACAGCAAGTCCTCAGATGTTTAAGGGCCAATCGGCAGTACGCCACATTAGAGAAGTACAAATTGCACCAGAAGAGCCTTCCGTTCCTTGGGTACATCATCTCTGACAAGGGCCTACAAATGGATTCCAACTAAGTTGTCAGTGGTTCTCCAGTGGCCTCGCCCAGTACGACTTTGTGCTATACAGAGTTTCCTCTTCTTCTCTTGTTTCAATTTCCTGACCAATTCCATCCAGCAGAAAAGAACTTCAATGCTGATGCCCTCTCTCGGGCCTCTGATGTTATTGGGGAAGCGACTGGATGTTGCCACTCCAGTGGACCTTCAGCAACTTCCTTCTGGCAAGACCTACGTCCGACCTGCGATTCGGAGGAGGATGCTCACTTGGGGACATTACTCACGTGTGGCTGGACACCCAAGGTGCAACACTCCATCGCCCTCATTTCCTGTTTCTATTGGTGGCTTGACCTGGTCCAAGATGTACGGGACTTTGTGGTTTCCTGCGCTTCTTGTGCCCATAATAAGCCATCTCATCTCAAACCTGCTGTTTATCTTCTGCCGATACCCAGCTGCCGTGGATGTGGCTATGGATTTTATCATGGACCCCTCGCCTTCCTTTGGCAATACCATCATCTGGGTGGTAACTGACCAGTTTTCCAAAATGTCCCACTTTGGTCCTCTGCTAGGTCTGCCGTCTGCTCCACACCTTCCCAGTCTGTTCTTTCTTCATATTTTCCAGCTTCATGGACTTCCTCAGCACTTTGTTGTTGTGGACTGAGTGACAAAGTGTGGCTATTCTCCAAGTATGTCTCTAGCTACAAACTTGCAAAATACAACAAAAACAAATAGCGTCCAGTTCACCCACAAAGCTCTTGGTTTCGTCTGGATTTTTATGTGGATGAAGTAAAGCTACTATTTTATACAGATTCCCATCCATGTGCTGTAGTTTTTTTCCTTTTGTAGCTACAAATTTGGTCCACGTTTTCTGGGTCCTTTCGAGGTGCTGAGGTGCATCAATCCTGTGGCCAATGAGCTGCGCCTTCCTCCCACCAAGCGAATCCCGAACACCTTCCACGTATATATATCTCCTTAAGCCAGTGATCCTGAACCACTTCTTCAGGCAAGTTCCTCTTCCTGCTCCTGAAGCTGACTCCACCGAAATCTTTGAGGTAAAGGAGGTTCTGGACATGAAAACGGTGAGAGGTAAGCGGTTCTTTCTGTTTGACTGGAAGGTGTTTGGGCCTGAGGAGAGGTCCTTGGACCCCAAGGACAATATCTTGGATCATGGTTTCCTCCAGATCAAGAATAAGGGGAGGCCGAAGGGAGTGGGGGTGGGGTATTGTCTCGGGTAGCGGGCTCACCCGTGCCCCTCTTCGTACTCCTGGCTCTCAGCAATCCAACTCACGTCATCGTCTGCGGTGGTCCAGTGGGTCCACTACCCCTAGTGCCTGACACTCCTAAGCTGTCACCGGTCTACTTACTGGCCTCCCTAAGGCACAGAGGAGAAACTAAACAAAACTGACAAAAAAAACAACACAAAAAGAGAGGTCAGGGGTCCGGATCACAACGAGATAGCAAGTACAGTGCAGAATTGGAGTCCAAAGGGGGTAGTTGATAGTACAAAGCTGAGATCAGAAAACCAGAGTAAGCAATAGAATACAATAGCACCAATGAGAAACAAATCCGAGAGAGATATAGTATATATAGTACAGAGGGTCTGATGGGACTGAGCAGGCATGTAAAGCACATCAAGGAAACACCTGCAGCAGCTGCTGTCCAGCAGGTCAGTATCCCTTGCTGGACAGAGGTAAATTGCAGAGAGTAGGGTGTAGCTCAATAAACCCAAAGTACAACAAGGCTAAGTCGCAGTTCACACACAGGAAACACTATGGGAATTAACGCTGCCTAAATCAGCCAACTGCTGATAGAGGGACTATTTAGCATGAACCTTACACAAATATAGCACTTTCATGTACACTTCAGAACAGTGTTTTCAAGGAATATTGCACTTTTATAAGTAACTTAGTTTTCAGTTAACATGGCACTTTCAAAAGTACTTCAGAAAAGTTGTGTCAAAGAGTTTTGCACTGCCATTTGTAATTCAGTTGTGAGAAAATATTGTGCTTTTATACATACAGAACAGTGTAATCAAAGAATATGGCAGTTTCATACATAGTTCAGAACAGCCTTATCAAGAATATTGTGCTCTCATACGTAATTTAGATCCTTGTTATCAGAAAATATTGTACTTTCATATGTACCATATATACTCGAGTATAAAAAATGTGCTGAAAAACTTTAACTCGACTTATACTTGAGACAAGGAAAAAACAAAAAGTGAACTCGCCTACTGACGCTCCACGGCATCCATCGCTGCTCCGTCATTGGGTCCTGGTCCGTCACAGTCTTCGTGACGTCAGCCGCATCGGCACACACTATGATGTCAGCTTGCGGCTGACATCATGGTGCCTGCGACGGTCCGGGAGGGGCTGGCAGGTTATATACTCGAGGGGCCAGGCAGGCAAGCTATATACTCAAGGGGGCAGGCAGGCAGGCTATATACTTGAGGGGGCAGGCAGGCAGCCTATATACTCCATGGGGCTGGCAGGCTATATACTTGATGGGGCTGGCTGGCTATATACTACAGGGGCTGGCCGGCTAAATACTCCAGGGAGCTGGCTGACTATATACTCCAGGGGGCTGGCTATATACTGGGGGGGCTGTGACCAATGCATTTCCCACCCTCGGCTTATACTCACGTTAATAGGTTTTTCCCGTTTTTTGTGTCAAAATTTGCTTTTGCTCGGGTCGGCTAATACTCGAGTATATACGGTAATTCAGTTATCAGGAAATATTGCTCTTTCATACATGGATCATAATAGTCTAGTTATCATGAATACCTTGATTGTAAAGGTGCTATCACAGTATTGTGCTATCACAGGTCTTTTAAAATGAGGAAGGTAAGAATTAAGAAACATGGCCGTGGAGATGATGTGTTCCATGCTCCAATTTCCTCTGGAGCAAGAAGGCGCCTGGGTGTGTGGCATGTACTGGTACGACATTATAGGCCACATAAAGTTAAGGAATTGGTCATTTATATGGCAGGCATTGCATAAACATTATCATCCTCAATTGGTAGTTCAGAGCTCTCCAACCCCACATCTTCAAAGTGGCAAAGCCGTTTCAGCCACAAGTCTTGGAGCAGTCGATAACTCTGTATGATGACTCTCCTAGCTGGGAATCGTGGCCCATCCACCTACACCTGTCCCAGACATAGAGTTGCAAGATTCCTAGGAACTTTTATTGGAGGATGAGGGTATGGGCAGTGGACCATCAAAAAAGACATGATGATGATGAAATAAAACAGCCAATGGCTTTGGCTTCCTACAATGTGCAGAGAAGGTGGGCAGCGATGAGGTCTTGGAGATGAAAGAAGCAAGGGGTAATGATGAGGTCCTAAAAATTACAGACCTCTCAATTATTTTTGGTAGGAAACACTTCCAAAAATCTGCCATGTATCAAATACTTATTATTACCGCTTATATAGGGAGAAACATCATTCTTTGTTCCTTTCATACACATCCTATCCCTTTCCCTGAATTTACACGTTTAGGCCTCATTCACATGACCGTGAGGGGGACAGTGATCTGATCGCATGATTTGCAACCAGAACACAGACCCCCATAGACTTATATTACTCCTGGTAGTGATGCGGTGAGCAAACAGTGTCTCACCACATCTTGACCAGACCAGATGGCCGCATCGCAAAATATAGAACATGTCCTATTTATGGACACACCCTTTCACACCCTTTATGGATCTTTTCACACCCTTGCTCTCACTTTCACACCCTTTATACATCTTTGCACACACTTGCAAACTCTTTCACAGCCTTTTCACACCCCATGCACACTCTTTCATACACTTGCACACCCTTTGAACTTACGTTTCACAGGCTCTGGCTCGGCACACTCTTCAGACACTCTGCTGACAGCTGAGAGCACTGCTGAGGTCACGTTCTGCAGCGGTCACGTGATCGCGGCAACCCACAGCATAGCGAACGGCCGCATGCGGTGGATATCTTCTGGCACCGTAAGCAGACCCGATATTTTACAACGAACATGTCTCCCTCCCCATTGGCAATGAGCATGCCCCCTTGGCATCAAGCCCTTTTTTTGTGTGTATGTTATTTTTTTTTGTCTTCCAGGACCGTGTATGCTGTGGACTACTTCAGATTTGTAGGATTGCATTGATGACTGCCATTATTTTTACAAATAAAATGGTCAACGAGGTTGTGTCCGCATTTTTGTTTTCAATAAAACTTTCTTTTCGTTATTAAAAGTGTGGGGGTTTTTTCTTCGCAAGACTGTATAATTTGCCATAGTAGTGGTGCTGTCTAGTTGATGGCGCTCATTACTAAGGGCTAGCCATTTTTTTTAGCAAATTTTCACTAATGCCGATACCATTACCCTGGTACCCACCGCCACCAGGGGTGCCGGGAAGAGCCAGGTACAAACCAGTACCTGACCATCTATAGATGGTCAGGTAGTGGGTCGGCTGCAGGCTGTTATTGTTGCGCTGGAATAGCCCCCTAACAGAGGGCTATCCCAGTTCAGTAATGACAGGTTCTGCTGTTTTTTTGTAGCTGGCTGATTTGGACAATACTGAGCTGGGATAACCCACTGTTAGGGGGCTATTCCAGCTCAACAATAACAGCCTGCAGCCGCCCCACTACCTGACCATCTATAGACGGTCAGGTACTGGTTTGTACCCAGCTCTACCCGGCACGCTGGGTGGCGGTGGGTACCAGGGTAATGGTATGAGCGTTAGTGTGAATTTGCAAAAAAAAAAAAAAGATGGCAAACACTAAGGCCAGCCCTTAATAATTAACACTATCAACTAGACAGAACCACTATTATGGCTGATTATAGAGTCTCGTGAAAAAAATAAAAAACACTTTTAATTACAAAAAGAAAGTTTTATTGAAAGAAAATGCGGACACACCCTCGTTGACCAATTTATTTTTTTTAAAATGCCAGTCATCGATGGAATCCTACGAATCCAAAGTAGTCCACAGCATGCACGGTCCTGGAAGACAAAAAATACAAACACACACACAAAAAAGGGCTTGATGCCAAGGGGGGAGGCGGACATGCTCGTTGCCAAGGGGGGACATGCTCATTGTCTAGGGGGGACACGCTCGTTGCCAAGGGGAGTGGGGACATGCTCATTGCCAAGGGGGGACATGCTCATTGTCTAGGGGGGACACGCTCGTCAAGGGGAGTGAGGACCATGCTCGTTGCCAAGGGTGGACATGCTCGTTGCCAAGGGGAGTGGGGACCATGCTTGTTGCCAAGGGGGGACATGCTCATTGTCAAGGGGGGACATGCTCATTGTCTAGGGGGGACACGCTCGTTGCCAAGGGGAGTGAGGACCATGCTCATTGCCAAGGGGGGACATGCTCGTTGTCTAGGGGGGAATGGGGACATGCCGTTGCCAAGGGGGGACATGCTCGTTGTCTAGGGGGAATGGGTACATGCCCGTTGCCAAGTGAGATGGGGACACAGTACTACTACTCCTATCCCATATATATGGGGTGGTAGTACGGTGTGTACTACCACTCCAATCCTGTATATATGGGGGCCCACAGTACTACTACTCCTATGCTGTATAACTGCAAATATGCATGTATAGATGATACAAGCATGTACATCTATATATCCAGTTATATATTCCACAATAGAATCTAACCTCACTCTCAGTAAAGAGAAAATGGAGTCTGGGCTTGTCAGGTGATCAAATTTGGGCTTGGCCAAATTAGTGACATCATTTACAAGCCCACTGTATTTTTTACAGAATACTGTGAAAATACGGGTTACATACAGATGTCATAAAGCCTGAATTTGCGACCAGAATACAGCTGTAAATACAGGACAGAAAATGCATACGACCGTGTAAAATACAAAATAAAAAACAAGCCCCTCTTCTGGTCATACGGAACCTGTGTTTTCTAAAACTTCACATGAATACAAGGTCAACTCTTAGAAAATTATAAACTGGGTCTGAAACCAAAGTTTCAATATTTCTTTATTAAGGAGACCTGTTACAAAATAACAAAGACAAAACAATATTTTCACACAAACATTAAACATTTTGAGATGAGTAGGAAAGCATAGCTACCTTCCAATAATCTCACCACAGTTATTTTCAAAAAACACTGAGACAAAGACAATACACATGCATATTTGAGTGTACCCTGCTGGGTACATTTTTCTTGAAAGTTATGGCTTTTATATCATAACAAATTATTATACAGACAGCACAAGACACAAAAAGATTCAACCTTAGGGTGAGGGTAAAGGACAAAATATATTGCACGGATCCAAAAACAGCTGTTGTTTACATGACAACACTCAGACAAATACGAAGTTGAAAAAAAAATTGACCCATCCATTTTCAATGTGTCATATACGTGTGTATATATATATATATATATATATATATATATATATATATATATATATACACACACACACACACATATATTATTATTTGTTCTTTAATTTCCTCTTGTCATGCATATATTCAAAAATATAAACTAAAAATTATAAATTCCTACATGAATCCAAAAACTAATTTTTAGAACCTTTATGCTCATCAAACTTATCCTATGAGATCAAAAGGCTATTTGCACACTTGTCAACAGTGGCTCTGTTTTTTAAGACCATAAACATATAACATAAGATATAGCAAGTGGCTGGGTGGCACATAATTATAATTCATTAATTCATACAAATTACTTTTTGCAGACTTGAATGAAGCAGTAGATGTAATTAGTAACAAGGAAATGTGTAAATAGCCTTATTGTTAACCTGTTTACACCACCACAAATCCATTCTCAGCCTATAAATGTTCAGCATATACAATAAGGTTACATGTTTTTCTATACTCTATAAGATCATAATTAATACCTTATGGCAGTAAAACAGGTGAAAAAAAAATCAGTAAATATTTGGTCTCAATAGCACACACCTATGTCCCATGCATTTGTGTTTAAAGTGTTACATGCATACTATGTACAATATATCAAACATACACCAACTCCTAAAACTTCTGAACATAAAGGATGTAATGAATGTGTCAGCATTCAACATGCATATTATAGGTGCTTTCTGTCTTGCCTTCTTTCTTTTCTACCCTGTAGTACTAAAGGATCTTTCATTTAATTTTTTATATACAGTAATCTTTCATTTGCATTACATAAACATTACGTATGTTTAATTTTTATTAAACTCTTGAGATTATTTACTATAGTGTGTGTAATCATTTAATTTAAGTTCCTTAAATAACTGACTCAAACACTTAAAATGCACTAGTACATAAATGTTATTTAAACTGAAAAACATCATTTGATTCCATAAGTTTGCACATACAAAAATATTGTTAGCATTGAATAAAGGAATCATTAAAGCTGTTTTTTTTTTACTAATGAAAAACTTGTAACATTTATTACTTATATGCAAGGCAGCAATATTGCAAGCAATCCTTAATATATGTGCTAACAAAACTAAACTTGTCAGCTTAAAGAAAAATATCCGCAAAAAAAGGATTGTAACAGAGGCTTAATTTATTAATTGCCTTTCAAATATCAGTCAAATAGTGTCAATACTACCACCCAAATCTCCATCAGAAATGCACTGTGGTTCCCAATACATGTTTATTATTTCTGTACCTTATGCCTTTTATGAAAAAAATCATATCATATGCTAATATTGCCTCATATTTCCCACAAGATCAATCTCCTCATTTAACTGACTTGAGGAAAGAGATCCAGGCAGGAATACCTGAGCTCAGGGAGTTAATATAGGTTATAGCTATGCAAATTCTACCTTACTGCTTGCAATTTATATTTGTTAACCCCTCAAGGACACAGCCAGTTTGCACTAAGGCTCAGCCTGTTTTTTTTAAGTCGTAATAACTTGTAATTGTTTTCTCATGACACATTGAAGTTTATATTCGTAGAGTAATTTTGCTGATTAGTTGGGATTTTGGGGGGTAAAAAAAAATAATTTTTTAGGAAAAAATGGGGAAAAAATTCCTAACTTTTAAATTTTTGACAAAAAATCAAACCACTAATTTTATTTTAGTCTTCTGGGTGTGGTGAGTTACCATCTTGCGTGCTGCTGGATGTTGAGAGCTCACCAAGAATGAACCAAGCACAAGCATACACTCCATTATCAGGCTGTAATCTGTTATATTTAGTCTTGCAAGCACCATCTTCATTTACTTAGCCAGCCAGGAGTAACTGTATCTATACATGCTTTTGTGGTCTAGATTATCTAGCTTCTTTTTACTGGAAGGAGGGATTTTCAGCAACACACCAGCGAGGGTACCAAACACTACTGCCCATGTCAGCGCTTCGTGGATTGTTTCACAATATTATTTGGTGACAAATATTTTTATTTTAAAAGGCAGTGACACTTTAAAGCCATAACTAATGTACTCAACTTTTTTTTGTCATATGGCTACGAGGGCACAGAGTGAATATGCTTCAGAAATGCAGATTTGAGGCATTACATTGAAAGTATTGAAATCTGAAAGTCAGATATGTAGCAGAAAAGCTCTTTCCCACGAACGTAATGTGAACCGATATCCGGCCACACCATTTGCAGTGGGATATCTGTCCCCATCAGGGCCGCATCTGCCCTGAGGTGGGAGGGCAGATTACGGTCCCCTTTGGGGTCAGTGGAACGTCGCTGGTAGTAAGGACTTGCCAAACGCTGGAAAGTCTGTTTACCTGAAAAATCTATTACATTAGCGCCTTTAAGGCGCCGATGTAATTGATAGGCAGAGCAGTAAAGCACTCTGCAGGATTCAGGCTGGCATGCGTGATGTCATCATCACGCACTCCAGCCTGTGTCACAACACACAATGTTTCAGCCACCTGGAGAAGAAGATGTGGAGCAGCAGGGGAGCACTGGGGCTGGAGGTAAGTACTATTGGGGGGGGGGGCTGTGTATACTGGGGGAGCAGGCTGAGAGGGGAAGGCTGCATATTCTGAGGGGTGGGGGTCAGTATACTGTGGGACAGGCCGTATAATAATGTGGCGGCAGGATGTATAATAGTGGGGGGGGGATGTGTATACTAGGGGATTGTTTAGTACTTGGCTTGGTGCAGCTCGATATACTGTCTATAGCAGTGGTTCTCAACCTGTGGGTCGGGACCCCAGCGGGGGTCGAACGACCAAAACCGGGGGTCGCCTAAAGCCATCGGAGCCGAAATTTTACTGTGTTTTTACTGCAAGTTGCATGGTTTGGGGTCACCACAGCATGAGGAACTGTATTGCGGGGTCACAGCAGTAGAAAGGTTGAGAACCACTGGTCTATAGGGATGTGTACATAGGGAATAGATTTTAATTAATATAAATCGGGTCTGTATATAAATTAGCTGGGTGCTGTAGGTCAGGGGGCCTGTTGTATATAATAAATTTAAGTGCTGTAGATACTATAAATTATTTGTGGAAATATATAAAGGATGTTTTATGTGGGGAATAGTGTGTTCAGTTGTGTATTTAGGAGCACGCTCGATTATAATTTAAGTGACAGTGTTGCATGGAGTTGAAGACATTTGACTGTGATAAACCATGGCCTAGGAGAAATTTTCCTTTACCTATACTAGATGTCACTAATGTTTCTCCTACTAGTGTGTGAGGTAGCATCATTGGGCAATGTGGGGTGGGGGCAGCATTTTCAATTTTCACCTCAGGCGGCAA
The DNA here is from genome assembly GCF_040894005.1 of Engystomops pustulosus. NCBI lineage: Eukaryota > Metazoa > Chordata > Amphibia > Anura > Leptodactylidae > Engystomops > Engystomops pustulosus. The sequence continues at coordinate 167,486,844 of NC_092412.1, read as the reverse complement.
AAATGCTACGATCGGCCCTCGTCCCCATTGAGCACACGTTGTCTGTGACTGACTGTGCAAGGTAAAATATAGGACATGTCCTATATTTTGCTGTGTTACAGCTCCAGCCCCACGCTCTTCAATGGACAGGATAGGGGAGAGCAGTGCAGAGAGCAGCGTTCCGATGTATGCCTGCAGGGCCATAAATAAATCTAAATGCAGCACGTTAAATGCATTTAAAATCTAAGTTCTAGACTGGTAAGTTCTAGACTGGACTTTGGGGGAGGCTGTAATGTTTTTTTATCTAGACTTTTTAAGGTTTTTGATACAGTATAATGCAAAATGCGCAATTACATATAATGGATAAACAATCAGCTTAAAGACATAAAACAGAGGGTCATCATCGAAGAAAATCTACGATCAAAAAGCATGATAAAGCAGGGGTATTAAAATCAACTTTATAATCAATGCTACTGAGGCAGAAGGGCTCTGGGGGTGTTTCCAGAGTCCATTCATGCTGCAGTTTAACAGGCTGCAGTGAACAGTGTAATCACTGTTGAGAAAAACTTTCCTCTCACTATACTTGATGTAATCTTACATAGCAGGAAGGGGGAAGTGCTCCTGCACTGTTTAATGGCCTTAAGTAAGGGCATTGTTACTTGGGCCAAGGGGAAGATATTGCACTCTTGTTAAGAGTCACTGAGCAAACAATGAGCAGGATAGAAGTGGATGGTGGAGAAGAAAGCCTGGAGGACCGGGTAGATAGTTGGGTTTCCATAGATAGAGGGGGTAGAAAGGTGTCAAAGAAAAGGAAGGCCAATTCTGACTCCTACTCTGAACTGAATTTTGCAATGATGTTAGGATGTCAATGTCAGAAATGGAAGCCCTAGTGAATCCTGCTCTCCCTAACAGCTTGGGAAACAACCCAGCTAGTAGTAGGGAGAATGGTAGTACAGGTACAAGACAAGAGAGCTATTGGTTGTAGGGGACTCTGTAATCAGGAAGACAGACAAAATAATTTGTTGCCAAGACCACCTCAACCAAATGGTTTGCCGTCTCCAGGGTTCGGCATTTGGCTGAAAGGGTGGATAAATTACTGGGCGGGGCTGGGGATGACCCAGCTTTCATGGTCCGTGTTGGAACCAATTAAAATATAGATGGTAGGTGGAGGAGCTTTAATGAATTAGGTTCAATGCATAAGAGAAGGACGTCCAAGGTATTATTCTCTGGAATGCTACCTGTGCTATGCGCTACACAGAGAAAACAGGGAGTTAAATGCATGGCTCAGATCCTGGTGTAGAGACGAGGGATATGGGACCCTAGAGCACTGGGCTAACTCTTCATTGGGGTACAAGCCATTGAACCTAAATGGAAGGGAGGCTGCTGTGCTGGGGGAAAAGATCCTAGCAGGGGTGGTGAAGTATTTAAACTAGGATTGGGGAAAGAGGAAAAGGAAGAAGCTAGGTCAAAGAGTAGACAGGTCAAAGAGGGGGCAGACTATTTTTTATGGGTGTTGAAGTGGGCAGTGAATGGTGGAGTAAAGCAGTGGATAGGGAGATGTGGATGTGGATATCCTCAAAACAATAGTGAACAATATATGTGCCAGTAAAATTATTATAAATCACATAAATAACTGGAAAATTAAAGTGTATGTTCACAAATGCAAGAAGAATTGCAAGGAAAATGGGGGAGCTTGAGGCTTTGGTCTTAGAGGAACAGTTGGATGTAGTTTGTGTAGCGGAGACATGGCTAGATGCATCACACGATTGGAGTGTTAATATTCAAGGTTTTACACTCTTTCAGAATGTCAAGGAAAATAAGAGAGGATGTGGTATATGTCTATATGTCAGAAGAGAATTAAAAGCGATTGTGAATGAGACAGTGGTCAATGAAGAGTGTGAGGCGGCTGAAGCTTTGTGGGTTGAAATTCAAAGTCAGGAGAGCTTTGAGAAAATTATTTTTGGTTTAATTTATCCCCCCCCCCAATATCTCTAAGGAAATAGAGTGTCACCTATACAAACAAATGGAGCGGGCTGCACAGGAGGGCACAATAGTGATCATGGGAGACTTTAACTTTCCAAATATAAATTGTGGTCAGGGCTCTTCTTCATCTGTGAAGGAGAGACATTTTTTGAACATTCTGTAGAATCATATTATGGTACAACTTGTAGAAGGTGCCACAAGAGGTGATGCTTTGTTGGACCTTGTTATTTCAAACAATACGGAAATTGTCCAAAATGTCACTGTTTGGGAAAAGCAACCATATTATGTTCCTCTTATTTTCCTCTTAAACTATAAAAAGCGGAAGCAAGTAGGAAAATCGAAAACATTGAATTTCAAGAAGTCTAATTTCCCGAAATTCAGCACTGCACTACAGGATATAGACTGGGATCGGATACTGTCACATGATGATACTGATGTTCAATGGGCGACATTCAAATCTATACCGGGTCAGATACTTATAAATTTATTCCTATAGGTAACAAGTACTATTACATTGCTGGCTAGATTACACCCTACGTGGCTTACAGCTATAAGGGCAATTAATGATAAAAAGAGGGCATTCAATAATTACAAAACACTTACCAAAATCTGTAAGGAGGAAATAAAATCAGCCAAAATACAAAATGAAAGACAGGTGGGTAGCATGATACCTCCGGTAACGCTATCAAACACTGCGGCGGCGTACAATGTAATTGTCGGACAGCTAGGGGCGGGGTTGGGGCGTGGCTAGGGGCGGTGACTGCCGCCTAGCGCGCAGCAGTGACTGCCGGCCTATGGGGCGAGCAGGGCGGTCCGGGGAAGAGGCAGCGCCTCGGACCGCCCCCTCATGAATACATACATGCAAGCTGTCCGATGATTACACTGTACCCCGCCGCAGTGTTTGATAGCGTTACTGGAGGTTTCCGGTAACGCTATCACTCTAACACTGCGGCGTTTGATCAAGCACTAGGAGCTCCTTACTTTAGTAAGCAGCTCCTAGTGCCGAAAATTTAGGTGACAGGTCCTCTTTAATTATCATACTGATTCATCTGTGATATTGCATATTAGCTCTAGCAGATTTAGAACCAGATACATTCTGTGGGTATTACAGGAGAGAGGGACAAATGAACCATTGTGTTATTTGCACAAAGCTATATGGCTGCTTATATAACCACTGCTTATATTGCACAGATATTTATGGTTACTCTGTAAATGAATTTGCACATGTTGGTGCTTTTAAATGTTTTTAACCTGTCTGTTTGTATTGTAGTGTGTATTTAATAAAGATATATGACATTTTTTCCACACTACTTGATATTAAGTCAGTACCTATAACATGTCACACTGTTTGTTTGTATAACATACTGTATGTCTTTTCTGACATGTGGTACTTATATCGGCCATTTTCAGCATATATAATACATACAGGAGTATGTGACATTAAAGGGGTATTCCGGGAATATGAACGTCTGACACAAAAACCCATGATGATATAAATAAATGAATACAACAATACTCAATGTCATTAGTCACAAAACGGAGCTAAAATAATATGATTTTATGATTTACAAAATTTATGGCCTCTCTAAAGTAGGTGGAGTTATCACTAAGATGGCCGCCACTGGAAACTACAAGTTCCATGATCCTTTAGTTCTCAGTAACTCCTCCTACCTCTTATGCTCTGCTCCCAGTGATGATCTTACAGGTTTTCTTGCTCTGTTACCATAGTAATGATGTGTAACTGCCCTCACCACAACACTGGCCATACTGGATGCACTGCAACCAACTGACTACAGCCAAATGTAGTGGTGATCACATGACCCTGCCCAGGCAGGTACAGGACATGTGATGTGGACATGTGACCAGCGGCCATCTTCTTTTCTGCGACGGACCGCGCGGAGGAAATTAACGGACTGATTAAAGGGCCGGTAGCATTTTAATTCTTCATTACAGTCTATGTCATCAGCATTTTCTGCTAAGGGGAGCAACATTTTAAATAACAACTAATTACACATTAGCTTATATTTTGAGTGCCCACTTGTATATGAATTATGCTGATTCCTGGAATACCCCTTTAAATATGTGACATTAAGTATGTGACATTAAATTAAGTGATAGCCAACATGGGTTTAGTAAGGATATAAGTTGTCAGACTAACTTCATCTGCTTCTATGGAGAGGTGAGCAGATGCCTGGACAGAGGAGCTGCTGTGGATATTGTGTTCTTGGACTTGGCAAAGGCATTTGACACTGTCCCTCATAGACTCCTGATGGGTAAAATAAGGTCTTGTGGTTTGGAAGAAATCATTTGCAATTGGATTGAAAACTGGCTGAAGGATCATATCCAGACAGTTTTTCTACTCAGAATGATCACCAGTTATACGTGGTGTACCCCAGAATTCTGTGCTTGACCCACTACTATTAATTTTTTTATGAATGATACAGAGGTAGGAATTAATGTGTAAGGTAATATAGTCTATGGAAGATGTTCATAGACTGCAGGCAGATCCACTTGGCAAATGAGGTTCAATGTGGTCCCTTGTTGAGAAGGACCTGGGTGTACTATATTACTATACTATACTGTATTATAAATTAAATAACACAGTGCAATGCCAATCAGCTGCCTCTAAAGCCAGCAACATCTTGTCATGTATCAAAAGTGGTATGGAGTCTTGGGATAGGGATGTAATATTACCACTGTACAAGGCATTGGTTTGGCTTCACCTGGTATATGCTGTCAAGTTCTGGGTATAACCAAGAGAGGGTATAACAAAGAGCCATAAAAATCATAAGGGGTATGGAGGGTCTCATTTATGATAAAAGATTAAAACAACTAGATTTATATAGTCTGAAAAAGAGACAGCATTACATTCATAAATTTATATAAATTAATAATGTCCCCTCTTAGACATTATTAATTTATATAAATTTATGAATGGTCCATGGAAAAATATGGTGGAAAGTTGTTCCAGATTAAATCAAATCAAAAGACGGCACGGTCTCTGTTTGGAGAAATCAAGGTTTAATCACCAGAGGCGACATGGCTTTACAATGACAACTGTCATAGCCTGCCTCAGGCGCTGGTCACAGTTAGGATAGCAGAGAGCTTCAAGAAGGCGTTAGATGCATTTTTACACCTAAATAACATTGATGGTTAAGTTGTATAGAATTGTTTCCCCTAAATCCCTTCCTCATCCAATCCCTTCCCTTCCTTGGTTGAACTTGATGGACATTTTTTTCAACCGTTTAAACTATGATACTATGTTATAATGTACAAATCCTTGAATGTCAAGGGGCATGATGTAACCCTAGGGAAAAAAGTTTCGCCATTGTAATAAAAAGGGATTATTTACTGGAAGAGCAGTGGGATTATGTAACTTACATGTTGTGAAGGTTTAAGTCATGTTATCCCCTATCTAGTTTATAAAACATAACAATCTGATTGTGAGGCCCCCACCAATAACATGAACTGTGGGACACCTCTCACTAATGAATAGATTGGCAGATCAAGCAACTGTCCTGTCTCTCTATTCACTTCAGTTATCTCCATCAACGAATACATGTGTGCCAGAGATACCCGAGTGCAGTGTTCTGCAATTTCTGATTTATGGAGAGGCTGGAAACATGCTTGTATAGGCTAAATCCAACAAAGATGGTAATCTTTTTTATTTGCCATCTAATCCCTTCTATTTCCCCATATATATATATATGGGATTAGATGGCAAATAAAATCTAACTTTTATTGTTACTTGTTAAAATATACACAAATTAAAAATTATCAATATAGACCTATAGGGCAAAAAATGGAGGTATAATCCTCCTTCATGCAGATGTAGACCCCTGTTTATTATTCTGCATGTGTCCCCTTAAATTGAGGGGATGTTGGAGGGTAGGATATGTAGGTTTCAACCATTAAGCTGCAACTATGTCTCTTTTGTTGGATCAGATTTTGGTTATTTTTCCGTTTGTGCGATGTGTTGAATACAGATTTTCATTTATTAATGCTTTATTTACACATTCTGCATCTGTTGAAACATTACTAAAAATAGTTCCACATTGCTTTTAATTTGTGTGTGCACACTGTCCTAATGCAGCTCTCGCCAGGGGAAATAGTTGTATTCAGTGTTTTAGCTGAAATCTGCAGGGCTGTGTCCCAGTTTCTAAGTTATGAATCAGACACAGTTCTTAGATTAATATGCTACTACACACAGGCTGTGTTCCGGTTTCTTAAGGTAAACCAGACACAGTCAATAGATAGAACTGGCTGCTGTACACAGGCTGCGTTCTAGACATCGCAAGCCTCTGTAGGAAGCGTGTAAGTCACCATAATCGGTGTTTCGTTACGTTGCTTATTTTCTGTATTCATACATCAAATCACAAGGCTACTGGTGGTCTGATCTCCATCTTTCCCTCCTAGCATTGGTTATGGTCTTCCCCAATGTACCCCTATGGCCGTTTCGCCGCCATAACACAGCTTCCTCTGCGGGTTTAATGGCTGAAACCTAAATTTCCTACCCTCCCACATCCCCTCAATTTAAGGGAACACATGCAGAAAAATAAATAAGGGGTCTACATCTGTATAAAGAAGGATTATACCTCCAGTATTTGCCCTATAAGTTTATATTCATAATTTTTAATAACATGTGTATATTTTAACATGTAACAATAAAAGTTAGATGATATCTGCCACTATCCCTTCTACTACATCTTTTCCTATTTATAAAGGACCAGAAACATGCTTGACCTGCATTCCTTCAATGAGTTAGAACAAGAACTGTTATAGCAGATGATCTCCTATCCCTATCTCTACAATGAAACTTCTTACGTTGCAACAATATTCTCAAGTTAAGACACTGATCTGGGGTTTTATCTGCTGTAATAAAGAAGCACCAGTATGATTTCAAGGTATTAACACTGTAGTATTATGGGTTGAACTTTATTTATTCATCTTTATTCAACATAATCTACTATGATCATGTCTCTAGTTATTGTATTTGGTTGCATATCATAGCTGCTTAATACTTATGTATATAAAAAAAATTAAAAACATTTTAGCTACACTAAGCAAGCCTTAAAACACATCTTAGATGCTAAAATGCTTGTAGTTCCATTTACGGAAGTTCCATTAAGGAAAAATAATTAGATATTGCTAACCAAAGCAAAAGGTAGGTAATCAATATCAATAACCAATATTAATAACCCTTTGATAATGTGCAGCCAGTGGACCACATCATTTAGACCGATTTCAGACAATATATATGAGAATATATAGAACAGTGGTTCTCAACCTGTGGTATCCGGTAATTTAACCATGCTTTTTCCATGCTAATATAGACAATATACACTTTGTCCTCAATATGTTCATTTACTATACACACTGCTGACATGGCATGAATAAAGAAAGTAACTGAACATCAGTCTGCTGCAAGCTTTAAAGGGGTATTCCCATCTGGGAATTTACATTTATTTTAATTCATATGTCATTTGTAAACATTTCTTCAATAGGATGTTATTAAAAAAAGTGTTCCTGTGTGAAAATAATTTCTCATACATGTAGCCATGTTGTCCCTTAGAAACAAGATAGCTTCCTCGGATACGATCACCTCACATTTTGGCAGCAGTAGCTAGACATGACCTATTGAGTCCTACCGGACCACCTGGGTTCAGCAATCATTACCACAGGACGGCTGTAGGACGTGCAGTAACTCCCAGAAAATTCATATACAAACCCCATTTGTGTCTTTATGCAATCACCCCAGCAGAGGTGGCCGAATCCAAGGGGTCAGTCTTGTTTCTAAGGGACCATATCACTACATTTATGAGAAATTATCTTCACTCAGGTAATTTTTTTTTAATAACATCTAATTGAAGAAATGTATATATTTGGCAGATTAATGAAATTGAATGTAAATGCCAAGCCGAGAATACCCCTTTAACTATTAGCTTCAGAGAAACTGAAAGAGTTTCATGCAGCATAATGCAGCATTGCTAAGCTGTTCTTGACAGTAGTGTCATGTTGCAAAAGTTTACAATACAATTTGCTACAAAAATGTGTTGCAAACGTGCCCTCATAACATCAAGTGCCAGCCACAGGTACTTCTATTAGATCACAATCGAAGATCCAAAAGCTACCCTTATAAGAGTGTTCCAGCCACAGGTATTCTGTAGCAATATTTGCTAGCCACAGTTGCTCATATATATGTGTGGAATCCACAACTGTCCCTATAGGAGTATATGTCAACTATAGATTTTCCTAATACATTATTTCCCCAATAATGTTCTGTATCTGTGCAACTTTTGCCTTCACAATAACTATTAAAACAAGGCATTTAGAGGTTTACAACACATACATGGCTCCTATTTTATCATCTTCAGGACCAGCAGGTGCCAACAGTAACTAACCAGTTTTTCATGAAAATCCATTAGCTAGAAATTTTTTCCCCTCTTATTGGCCAGAAAAATGGGTAGCAAATATTGGCTTTCCCTGTCTGGAGTGTAGTCCATATTTCATTAACTGAATAAATAAAAAAAAATGTTACCATACATTGTTATAGACTGAGAATATATACTGTGCTCAGTCTTTATTTTGTTCTGTGTGAAAACAGGAAAAATAGAAGCAAAACTGAGGAAACGGTTATGTACAGTTATTCTTTCCTGAGCAGTTGCCTAATAAATACTGAAAAACTACTACAATTAAATTAATCATTACCTTAAATATTGACAAATAATACATGCAATAAACTCTTCTTCTAGTTTTCATACACACAGCTCACAACAGAAACATAAAAGAACTATGTCTGCCCAGATATTCTGTTTATGCTAACCGAAGATCATTTAAAAAAAAATATTTAGCATAGAAAACATTGTGTGAGTAAACTATAAAATCATTGTTCTACATTAATAATTCTTCTTTACTTTTGGTGTTACTTTTTTGGATGATAAAATGGACAGACTTTCAAGTAATTACCTGGGCGTATGAAACCCAATATTTGCATGAAAATAAGTCTAGTCGAAAGCCTACATAGCTGTATTACTGCTATACTCTGCCCATTTAAGAAATAATGTTATTTCTGAGTTCATCAAAAAAATCTCATTAAACTGTAATAATGGTGAAATAGAAAAAATAATTTTATATAAATAAATACATATTAAAGTAAAGCAATAAACAATATTTGCAACATATTTCTTTTTCTCCTTTTTATCTTTCTACAAAAACTCACACTTACAAGAAAGTGTGGCTATGATTTTAATTATAAATTCTCAAAACCCAATTTCATTTTCTCTACAAGTTTGCTCTGCTTTTGCCACATCCATTGACTACAACTAACTGTTTTCGTCAAATTTTCAAAAAGCATCTGTTGCCTGGTAATATGAATTGTTATTTTTTCACCATTATAATTACTTTTTCTACCAAGTATTGTGATTTAATGGCAATGCTGATCTCCATTAGCAATATTATATAAATGAGCATTCACTGTACTTAAATATGTCTTTGAAAAGACATTAGCTTTATAAAATATGGAAGACTTTTCAATGCAGCTAGCAGGATTAAATGATCATGGATATTCAGCAAAATATAGAACAATTATATTTTGAGGTTAATTTTGTTGTAGTGACCTCTTGGTTACAGAGAATGACATGTACACATACTTCAATAAATATGAGCAGAAATATGAATCTCACATCTAACATAAGGCATAAGAAAATGTCTCATCTGTTAAGCTAAACACATATGAACTGTTTCTCAATCCTAGCCAAATTCTTATAAAAAGATATTAAATATATTTATATATTTTTAAAATATTTATTAATGCAGATGTTATTTATTTTAGAGTATTTACTGTGTCAATGGTGAAATGATTGTACTATTTCAACACTTATTATTGGAAGACTAATACATGACACAGTTTTTCTTCATCTACCTTATGAGAATAATATAAAATTCCCTAGAACACATAAAATGGTGAATTGTAACCAAAGTACTTTTCTGTATGCCTTTGAACTTAAAGAAACTTCAAAACATAAACATGGAAACTGCCAAACTGCCTTCTTTACTGTTGACACTTCTTTATGTGTTCATTAAGTCTTAGTTGCGGTGTTGTAGGGAAAGCCTGTGGGTTAACAGAAGGTGCTTGTAGTCTGCATAGCAGAGTGTAAGGGTCAAATGTAAGGAATAAGACGCGTATGAAAGACTTATTACTTTTTGGACCCCAGAGCAAGGTCCACCTCTTCTTCTGGCTTGAGTGGATGCCACTGAGCAATGGGACGTCTTGGATTGGCCAGCATATCAGACCAATGACGAAGCTCAGTTCCTGTGGCACTGCATCCAACAAAAATCTTGCCAATTGCTTCATTCTTTCCCAGCTTGTCATAGTCCAAAACTGTAATTACCACTTGCACTTTCTGTGGAAATATAATAAGTAAAATTATGATGTAAAGGAAAACTGTATACAAAAAAAGTGGAAACAGAAAACGGTGCTTCTTTTTTGCACTATGATTCTATTATTTTTTTACTTTTAGCACAAAGCCGTATGACCGTAAAGATTACCTATCATCAAAATCTACTATGGTATTGTATTGTATTCTATTTGTAAGTGTCCTGTTTTACCATGCCTGATTTTGATGGTAAAAAATAATAGAATTCTATTGAATAGTAATACAATTACTGTCATAATATTCTCTTATTTGTTATCCGTGGCCTTTCCCCCCCCCTAAAAATCAGCATTTAATGCAAATTATTATGCAAATTAACCAAAAAAGTTATTTGGTTATATCGTGTATCTATCTGTAAACAGTCTGTCTGTCATTAATTGAAAATGGTTCATGACCAAGTTCTGTATTTTCTATGATGCCTGTGTGCCTACAAAACAGGAGACTTCAATCATGGCATAATTCTAAATGTCTGCAGTTCCAGTGTCTGCAGACACTAGCCGCTAGGGAGAAGGAGAAGCGGTTTATTACTGCTTCTTCCTTGCATGCTCCCCACAGCATCAGGCTGATGCATAGAGTGGGTGGCAGTCACGTGACCACCAAGTCTAAAGGGGTTGATCAGAGCAGCTAGGTCTAATCAGCATCAGCCCTCACAGGGGGTCGTTTTCCTCTGTAACTAAGGCTCTTATAGATGCCCCAGTTACAGGGGAATACTTATAAAAAAAAAAAATGAAAAAAAAAATTTAAATGTTCCCCAGGGGTCTTTTATCACCTATTGTGGGACATATAAAGTAAAAACACACATACACAAAAAATATGAATAAATAGTCAAAAATATATTCACATTTTCCCCATATAATAAAAAAAAATCCCCAGCTACACTGCCATATACTGCCGATATACGTCACCGTACCGCTCTGTACTCCATGAAAAAATAGGACATGTCCTATTTTTTCACGGCGTACGGCGCCTTGCGCCATGTATCCCTATGGAGAGGGAGCAGTGCTCTCCCCCCTTTCCTCTCCCCGCGCGCTGCAACGGGGGCAACGTTAGTGTGAATGCAGCCTAAGGCCGGAAAAAGATGCAAGTCCATCAAGTCCAATCTTTAAGAATTAAATAAACTTTTTATCCCAATAACCCATGATTTTTTTTCTCTCCAGAAAGTCATCCAGGCCTCTCTTGAACACGTACATGGAGTCCGCCATAACAACCTCCTGCGGCAGAGAGGTCCATAGTCTCACTGCTCTTACAGTATAGAACCTTTGTCTATGTTGATGGTAAAATCGCCTCTCCTCTAGGCGTAGAGGATGCCCCCTTGTCATGGTCACAGGTCTAGGTAAAAAAAGATCTTTGGATAGATCCTTGTACTGTCCATTCAGGTATTTGTACATTGTAATGAGGCCTCCATGTCTTTTTTCTAAAATCAATAATCCCACATTTTGTAATCTGTCATTGTATTCTAGTCCCCCCATTCCCCTAATAATCTTGGTTGCTCTTCTCTGCACCCGTTCCAGCTTAACTATGTCCTTTTTATACACTGGTTCCCAAAACTGTACACAATATTCCATGTGTGGTCTGACCAGGGATTTGTATAAGGGCAAAACTATGTCTTTATAATGAGAATCTATTCCTCTCTTGATACACCTCATATTTTTATTTTGTTTAGCAGCAGCGGTCTGGCTCTGTCACTGAAATTAAGTTTACCATCCACCAATACCCCCAAGTCCTTTTCAGCTCCAGTTTTACCAAGTAATTGACTGTTTAGAACATAATTATACTTTTTGTTTTCATGGCCCAGGTGCATAACTTTACATTTATCTACATTAAACCTCATCAACCATTTCTCTGCCCACTCCTAAAGCTTCCTCAGTATTTATTACTTTACACAGCTTAGTATCATCTGCAAAAATTGAAACTTGACTGTACTGTCGTCCTGTTTGCCCAAGACTATACATATTATATATTAAAACGACTGAAGCAAAATAGAGAATTCATTAATAATTCTCATTTTGAGTTAATTTGAAAATAAAAAATATGTACTATAAATTACAAAAATTTTAAGGTAGCAGGCAAAAAAAAAGTTCACTATAGCCTTTTCAGGCTGCGTCACTATGGGGTTAAACCCTTAATGACTTCCCTATTAACTTTCTACATCAGCGCATCAGAAGAAGACTGCAGGACATCGAATCTCGCTGGTGATGGTGTTGGGCTGTGACATCAAATCCCAGACCTGGTACTAACACCCAGGATCGGAAAAACACTGATCATGGGTGCTCAACATGTGTCCCTCATGGATCGGACCCGTATTCGATCCATCCTGCAGCAGCCCCTGGTACGGCGTATTCTCCGAGGCTGCCGGCTTCTCTTCAGACCAGGTTCCACCTCCTTGCAGGACACGGCTGTAAGTGTCTGAGCAGCTCAGAAGGATTCCATCCCAGCATTTATCTAGTCAGTTCATACATTAATCATTGTAAAATCATCTTTTCTTTATTATGTAAATGAGGCTAGTCACATGGTCAGAGGCAGTGATGTCACCCCTGTTACCCCTCCTCTCTCCTCCCCCTGCTCATGTCTGTCTGTAATGTATAGTAAAACATTGCTAGTGTCTGAGCTTTATCTGCTGACATGCTCCCTCCTAATACACATGTGTGAGACACAGGCATCAGCTACATATGTACCTGACATGTTCTGCCATAACATGGCTGCCTGGAGCTGTTGTATCTCTCCTATATACAAACAGGCTGAAGGGGGTGTGGCTGCCAGCACCAGGAAGCACATGGAGGAGCCATTACACCATTATACCTCACACCAATATACAGGCTGTCAGTCAAGCACTGGATGTGTGTGGCTGTGCCTCCCACTCCTGAATAAGCTGGACAGCTTGAATATGATAATAACTCATTGGACATCTCACAGCTCATTTGCATACAACTTTAAGTTTACAGGCATGTAGAGGGACAATGAATGGATAGAGGCATTGCTTTCTAATGGCAGTTTATGGAAATATATTTAGTTTAGAGGGTTATTTTGCCTGACAGGGTCTCTTTGAAAAAAAAAAAAATTAAAACACAACAAACTTCCCATAATGTACAATTTTTAATCAAATACCCTCAAAAAATGTTCTAAAAAGAACATTTATATAGTTTTTCTACTAAAAACTATATAATTTAGGTATCACCGTAATTGTAGTGAACCACAAAATAAAGATAAAATATTATTTTTATATTATGTATATTATCTATACATTGTATCTCACTCTGCAAATAAGCACTCATTTGATTACATTATAAAAAATTTGAATTTTATAGCCTGTACATTGTGACAATACAAATCTGCTGTTGCGCTGCTTCCATTCCATGCCCAGCCATATACCCACTCGGGAGAAATTGGGCATCAAACTTTGCAGAGCATTTCATCATTTTATTAATTATGATTTTATTTATTATTTTCCAAAAAAATTCTAAAGTTTCTAAATCGCACTGCCATTTTGTTTTAACCCATGTGAAACACTTAAAGGGATTATTGACTTAATATAACTTGTTTTACATACTTTTAGGGGTGTAGTTTCTATAGTGGGGTAATTTATGGGGTTTTGCTATTCTTTAGGCCTTTCAAAGTCACTTGAAAGCCGAGTTGTCCCTCAAAATGTGGGTTTTGGCGATTTTCATGAAAATTTGAAAAATCGCACCTAAAGTTCTAAGCCTCAAAACATCCTAGAAAAAGGATCCTAGAAAAAAGATAATTACAACATAAAGCAGACATCCCGTAAATGTTAGTTAAACTACCTAAATTACCTAACTGGAAAGCAGCCTGGAAAGCAGAACATTTCAAACTTTAAAAAGAAAGAATTTAAATTTTTTTTCATAATAAAACGCAAAAGTTATCAGTTAAATTTCACAACTAACATGAAGTACACTGTGTCTCAAGAAAACAATCTCAAAATCACCTGAATATGTTGAAGTATTCCGAAGCTCTAATTATTTATCGTGACACATGTCAGATTAGAAAAATCAAATTCAGTTAACATAAAGGCCAACGCCATGTGGATACAAACACCATGCAGATGTGAACTCAAATGCAACGTAAATGCCACTTAAACGCAAATGTTACATGAACATGAAGCAAAGGCCACATAAGTGCAAATACAACATATTTTACGCCACGCCATTTTAGGCCATGTAAAATGCAAATGTGATGTAAATGCAGAGTAAGGCACAAACTTATGTAAACGCAAATGTTTGACGAAGATGCCACATAAATAATGAAAAGCGATGCAAATGAGACACAAACCCAAATGCCTTATAAATGTAAACATAAACATGATGCAAACATTACATAAACACAAACATCACTTTAACGTAACTGTAAACTAGACATAAACGCAAGCACCACATAAGCCTAATCGCAAAGCAAACAAAAATAAATGCAAATGACATGTAAATTAAGTGCACATGCAAAATAAACATCACATGTGTAAATGCGATGCAAATGCAACATAAATGTGAATGCCATGTAAACGTAAGTGTAAATGTGACAAAAAATGTGACTGTAAGAGATATATTCCTCTACAGATGCCATTTTAGACCAAGCGGACGCTATCTTAGTCTTAGCCAGGGGTCATGATGACCACTGTCCAGCCTTGAAAATGGAGAGGTAGGACAGCAATCCTTCTTTTATGTAGATAAATTTGTGGTGGTGCCCGCAGCCAAAGTTTCTGATGCCGGAAACCAGGAGTCAACAATCTTGAAGGAGGGAGCCACAGCACCAAAGGTCAAAATCCAAAAGGTTTATTTACATGTGCATACAAACATGATGAGCGCGACGTTTCGATTCACAATGAATCTTTATCAAGCATAAAAAATGGCCACGCCAGTACATATACAAAACATACTCAGTGATGTCATTTCCTTTGTGACGTGATACGTGGTTAATTAGGTATACAATTCATACACAATACGTTAAAACAGGGGAGTACTGTACTCCATATGTGGATATTAATAGCAGTAAATGTTGTGGATTTCACAATCAATAAAAAACAACAATAGGGAACAATCCTTAATATCCATTAGTGATTAAATACAGGTGTATATCCCCGTCATGTGTGCGTTGATGATAGTTGGTGAGGTTGTCATGGTGATTCTAGTCACCTGATCAGTGCCGATATCCACAGCATTTGTTCCGATCATGTGATGTATCCTGTTCATGGAGCGCACAGGAGGTAAATGTAGTAAAAGAAATACTCATAATAATAAGAACAGTATCGGTATCACATAATCATTAGTTTAAGCACTAAGCGGCAAAGCAAGCATTATACGGCAACAGTATACTAAAGAGATATCTAGGAAGACACCCTATAAAAAAGAATCAAGTTATATTCGAGGGTCATGCATTAATCTAAAGCATCCATAATAAGCCTCCAGAGGTACATGGGGTTGGCTAAGACGAGTCATCAAGTGTCCACACGGGACCAAGTCACGACCAGCACAGAAAAGCCCCAATTTTAGTACCTATACATGGGCCATATAGGACTAGACGTAAAGGGTTGTATCTGGAGGCATCCGTCCGTATACACAGACTGGCTCTACACATCAGTAATTATACCCACGTATTTGTCCCATTAGTGCTATAGATATAGCTGGTTAATCTAGGATCCCGATAACGGGAAACATCATAAGCGTATAAGTAACAAATCTCATCATGCAACTACATACATACACCCCCAAGCTACAGAAAAAAAGGGGTATCCAGATAGATATATCATAACCATACCTGCCAAAACGGGAAGGGAATAGATCCTCATGATCGAAAAGGAGACATGCATCCGCGGGGGATAAAGCTTATACACAGTGAAGTGACAAAATCACAATCTGTGAAAAAATGAATGGGACTCAAAATGAGTACCGTATGAACTTATCTCCAAATAGGGGATCACAGTAAACCTAAGTCACTGGGTACAAAACTTAGAAATCATAGTACAGTACAGACAGTGAATGCAGTCATATCAGTTGGAAACCTAGATGACACCACCCATCTTGAACTCTCTGTTTAGCCCATGCGGTTCCAGAGTATTAAGTTCATATATCCATTGGAGTTCAAGGTGTTTTAATGCCCTTTCCCTATCACCTCCCCTACGATGTCTCTGGACCCCATCTAAAATGATCTGGAAGGGGTAAGTCAGTTTTGCATGCAAAACTGACTTACCCCTTCCAGATCATTTTACGAGAAACCAACACCATATCTCACAACTCCGATTTCGTATCATAGATGGGGTCCAGAGACATCGTAGGGGAGGTGATAGGGAAAGGGCATTAAAACGCCTTGAACTCCAATGGATATATGAACTTAATACTCTAGAACCGCATGGGCTAAACAGAGAGTTCAAGATGGGTGGTGTCATCTAGGTTTCCAACTGATATGACTGCATTCACTGCATTCACTGTACTATGATTTCTAAGTTTTGTACCCAGTGACTTAGGTTTACTGTGATCCCCTATTTGGGGATAAGTTCATACGGTACTCATTTTGAGTCCCATTCAATAACTTTTTATTAACAAGACTGTCCTAAGACAGAATGGAGCCTTATTGGTCAGGCCTAAAACATAACTTTTATTTTATCTATAAAAGATTAAATCATAAAGTTTTGACACACTTTGTTAAAAACCACAAGTGTGAGGCTGTAAACTGTCCTACTCTAATAAGTAATGCTGGGTGTGAACTCAGCCTATAGGTATATATCTGGGTCCCTGCAGCGACCCGTTAATTAGACAGCCTCAGACTAAGCACGTTAAAAGCCAGACAATAGCCCCCCCGACATGTTTCGCCGGAGAACCAGCGTCATCAGGGGATCGGGGCTAGTGAGTTGTGGGAGGAGCTAGGGTAGGTATTTATAAATTTTAGGGCGGTTCCTATCAAGTATGGACACCAATGCCAGCAATTTGTTGTTGATGTTACTTAGCAACGTTTGACTGACCCCATGGTTGGCCAATCGTCTCTTAGCCTTATATTGGGAGTAACAACCCCTCTGTGGAGCTATAACGCCATTGGTTCCAGTCATTGGTGATTAGTGCAGGCTAATTGGTCCATTTTGTGGCGGAATCTATTGGATGCCGCCAATTATGAGGCCATCAGTAGGTGACGTCCGATATTGATGATGTCACTAGGTCTTGCGCGCATGCGCCACAATTCTGTCGCAACCCTTCAGGAAACTCGCGCATGCACGGGAACTTAGTGTGTTGCGCGACAGACCTAACATTGTGGCGCACGGCACATCAGATGTTGCGCTAATGCGCCAAAAGTTGCCGCAATGGTTCCAAAAGTTCGCGCGGGGACTTAGTGCAGTGCGTGTTATAGAACCTTCGCGCATGTGCAAGGAGATAGAAAGATTCTTGCCATGCGATCATCGTTTACAGATGGAGTATGTGTCGTGATGGCTTGGTCAGGTAGGGGAACCGTATAAAGCAACATGCTATGTCACTCAATCCAGCAGGAATACATACTTGCAACATTAATGAGTGTTGCAGTCTTTGATAAACAACTGCAGATATGCGTTGCAATTTTTAATAATGTGTCAACTCATTAAGTGACACTTCTGGGTTGCATTAGATGTATCCTCAATACCAATTGCTGGGTCATTCAGGTGACAAGGGCAAAGCGTGGTCGAACATTGTCCTGTCATTGGTGTACAAGTGACCAACCTACCGTTAGCTCTGATTGTGTGTAGTCGATTATTATTGGTGTATTGAAGTATACAGATTTGTCCAACAGAATATGAATTATATTTCTTAAAGAAATGCAGAATAGGAAAAACCCTCATTTAATCCTTGCGGGCTCAAAGAGTTGAGTTGGTATATCCATCTAGCTTCGACTTGAAGAAGTTTCCGATCTAGATCGCCACCTCTTGGGCCCAATGTCACTTTGCAGAGGCCCCAAAATCTCAATAGGCTAGGGTCGCCATGATGGTGCTCGTGCATATGCCTGGCGATTGGGACCTCTGCGTTAGTTCGTATGGAACTCAGGTGTTGCGAGATCCGACGTCTGAATTGTTGTGTAGTTTTCCCTACATATAGTTTGGGACACGGGCATGAAGCAATATATATGATGTTACTACTCTTGCAGTTTATGAACTGTCTGATAGTATATTCACGGCCGTCACATGGATTCCGAAAGGCCTTGACCTTTGGTACTTGAGAACAAAAGCTACAGTTTCCACATGGGAAGGATCCCTTTATATAAGATTGGAGCCAGGTGGATTGTGCAGCATCAGTGGGTAAGTGACTCTTGACCAGATAGTCCCTTAAATTCTGGCTGCGTCGATATGTGACGCTCGGATTCTTAGTCAATACCTGACAGAGATCTGGATCGGATCTTAGTATCTGCCAATGTTTTTTAAGAATGCGTGTGACTTTGGACGCATATCCATCATACGTGCCTATAAATCGGATAACTCTCTGAGAAGGTTCTTTTGGGTAAGTATCCCTTAGTAGACTTTCACGAGAGGTGTGTGTAGCTCTAAGGTAAGCCTTTTGTAGGGGTTTCTTTGGGTATCCTCGTCTCCGAAATTTAAGATAGAGGTTATCGCACTCCCTCTGAAAACGGGCTTCGGTGGAACAATTCCGTCTGGCCCTTAGATATTGCCCTATGGGTATACTCCTCTTTAATGGCATTGGGTGCCAGGTGTCCCAATAAAGCAAGCTGTTCGTTGCTGTAGGTTTTCTGTATATTTCTGTGTTTACACGGCCATCAGGGTCCAGGGAGTTGGTCAGATCTAAAAAGTGTAGACGATTAGGGTGTATTTCGTGAGTGAATTTCATGCCCACCTCATTGTGATTGAGGTGGGCTACAAATTCTTCAAATAAGGCAACATCACCCTCCCAGAAGATCAATATATCGTCGATATATCGCCCCCAGAAGGGGATGTGCTTGGTGTACCGGTCATTGTTGTCGGTGAAAACATATTGTGCTTCCCACCACCCTAAAAATAAATTAGCATAATTTGGTGCACAGGATGTGCCCATCGCTGTGCCCTTGGTCTGTAAATAATAAGTCCCATCAAACAAAAAATAATTGTGCATCAAAACAAACCTCAAAAGTGTCAAAACAAAGTCGTTGTGTGCGTGAAACTGATTGCTCTTGGTAGAGAGAAAATATTGGACTGCCTTGAGCCCTAACGTGTGCTCTATGTTTGTGTATAACGCCTCTACGTCGAGGCTAGCAATCATAGTAATTGCTGAGAAGACCATATCCTGGACCCTGGTGACCGTGTCTTTCGTGTCACGCAGGTAAGAGGGCAGGGCTTCTACAAAGGGGGCCAGTATAGTATCTACATAGATACTTGGGTTCTGTGTCAAGTTATTGTTCCCCGATATGATGGGTCTACCGGGTATGGGGGACACTTTCTTGTGTACCTTGGGTAAGGCATACATCGTGGCTACTGTGGGGGTCTTGTTCAAGAGAAACTTTTTCTCATCTACTGAGACGAGATCATGAGCTAAGGCTCTAGCTAGTATATCTTCAAGTTCCTTAAGGTATACTTTTGTGGGATTGTCTTGGAGTATTCTATATGTTTTTTTTATCATTGAGTAATCTCAAAACCATGTTTTTATAGTCATCCCTGTTCATCACAACGGTGTTGCCACCTTTGTCAGATGGTTTAATTATGGTCTGACTGTAGTTACGTAATGCATCCAGTGCCTCTGTTTCCTCACTGGTGAGGTTAGAGCTGATTCGATGTTTAGATGGATGAATCTTCCTTATATCCTGAGTGACCATCTCAACAAAGGTTCCTATGGCGTGATATTGTGTAAGTGATGGTGTCATTTGAGATTTGGGTCTCAATGATGTGAACGGGGCTGATTGTAGGAGTGTAATGCCCTCATTCTCTAACAATAACTCCTCTAAAATGTTTTCCACAGACGATTGGCCAACCATGGGGTCAGTCAACCGTTGCTAAGTAATGTGAGGGAACATAATCCATTTTCTATTGTGTTCTCCCTCTATATGTCTTTTTCTTTGGCTCTATTGATAGAAAAGACCCCTATGCACCATCCCCCGTGTACACAGATCATCTTTCAGTTACATTCTCTTGAAGGCTATTGGAATGTGGGTATGGTCAGTAGGCTCCTTTGTCTCAAGAACCTATAAAAACTGTCTGCAACCTAAATAAATTGGAATTCTCTCAAACATGTGAAGGTCTGAGTGATTCACCGAGCAGCTCGTACTATACAATGATTTGGAACCACACATCACATCGAGATAAAGGGATATTTTCCTGACAAAACATGGCGCCCGAACAGGGACATGGGTTTGCATGACGCCTACCGGACAACTCAGGGATCATCCTTTCAGGACAGACAGACCATGCAGCTGCACAAAAAGGTAAGAAGTTTTTTTCTTACAAATTGCTCTGTCTCTCCTTGATTAGATTGTTCCACGTCCGGTGAGTTGCATGCCTATATTGCCCAGTCCAAAGAATTTTGTTAGTTTATTTGAAAACTCCATGTGATGTGTGGTAGTGTATATGGGTATTGTGTAAGTTTGAAAATGTGTGTTTGATAGCGCTATTGTGATACTGTACTGTACTGGTTTTAAGAACGGAACATTCTAGGAATTGCCCCCTACCTAAAGAGTCTCCTAGACTAGCTACTTTTTGGAACGTAATTCGCTTGAGACAAAGTTTATAAATTTATTTTGTGTGGTAGGTTCCAGAGCTGCTTCAAGGAAGGGGACTGCAGTCATTTCTTGACGGGCAAACGGTTTAAAAAAGAAAAAAAAATATTTTAGAATTAGAAGTGGTTAAAACTGCCCTATGGAAGAGTGAGTGACTGCGAGTGTGTGCCGGCACTAGAGATATATATAGAAAATTATGGGAAAAATTTGCTAGGTAGGATGAGAGGCAATTCAGAGGGAAAACCAGACGTACGGATCTTGAATGAGAGAAGGGCTGTAAAAGGATGTCAGAGAATGTGGAAAAGGACAAGTATATCAAAAGATGGTTGTTTGTTTGTTGGTAAATGGAAAGGTTCTTAAAAAGAACAAAGGCTGGTTGCATGATAATGATATGATGGAAATTGCAAGTGGATAGAAGAAAGTTACAGAGGAAGTGACCAGAGGAGGTTATAAAGAAACAGCCATAGGAAATTGTGTGTTGTATGAGTGTTATGATGATGACGGACAAAAACGTTGGACAGACATAGACAACATTCAGAAAAGGTTTGGCCTCCACCCTAAAATGGTGGATGAATTGATGTATGGAAACAAAGAAAAAGACATATAGAGGGAGAACACAATAGAAAATGGATTATGTTCCCTCACAATTCCTCCCTTTTTGTGAATAATTTCAGGTACTGCTCAGGTGGTACATTGACATGTGCTAGTCACACATCCAGGACTTATCTAACCCTTCACCTGCTTCCCTCCTGAGCATCCTGAACATTATATCACAACACAATTCATGTAAATCCACTGTAAAGGGTAGAATCTCTACATCCTATTGGTGTATATCCTTATACATGTCACCCTACCAACCCCTGAGTACTATTAGACATGGCATGCGGCGCACACACTGTAGTAGGAGTGGTAGGAGTGGTAATGTCCATAGCAGCATCAAGCTATACAGATTCATGTTCAACAGTCTCTGGGTCCTGCTCTCTTCTTCAGCTGTCGCTGTCTCGTTGTAGTTTCTATACGTTGATGTGTCAGTACTTGGGATGACCCTTCAAAAGACTCTCAGGTGTCACATCAGGACCATCTCATCACCTGGGTGCAGGTCCTCTGCTCTAGCTACTTTAGGTTCTGGAACTGAAACAGATACTTGGTTATGCACCTAAGAAAAAATGTTTCTGCAGGTTTTGGACACCCCACCAGTTCATAACTAGAAACCTCGGTTATAATGTGCCCTCTTTATTACATTGAATCCAGCTCCACTACTTTCGCTAGATTCAAAGGTAATTTCGCTAGATTCAAAGGTAATTTCGCTAGATTCAAAGGTGACTAGCACATGTCAATGTACCACCTGAGCAGTACGTGAAATTATTCACAAAAAAGGAGGAATTGTGAGGGAACATAATCCATTTTCTATTGTGTTCTCCCTCTATATGTCTTTTTCTTTGGCTCTATTGATAGAAAAGACCCCTATGCACCATCCCCCGTGTACACAGATCATCTTTCAGTTACATCCTTTTGAAGGCTATTGGAATGTGGGTATGGTCAGTAGGCTCCTTTGTCTCAAGAACCTATAAAAACTGTCTGCAACCTTAATAAATTGGAATTCTCTCAAACATGTGAAGGTCTGAGTGATTCACCGAGCAGCTCGTACTATACAATGATTTGGAACCACACATCACATTGAGATAAAGGGATATTTTCCTGACAGTAACATCAACAACAAATTGCTGGCATTGGTGTCCATACTTGATAGGAACCGCCCTAAAATTTATAAATACCTACCCTAGCTCCTCCCACAACTCACTAGCCCCGATCCCCTGATGACGCTGGTTCTCCGGCGAAACATGTCGGGGGGGCTATTGTCTGGCTTTTAACGTGCTTAGTCTGAGGCTGTCTAATTAACGGGTCGCTGCAGGGACCCAGATATATACCTATAGGCTGAGTTCACACCCAGCATTACTTATTAGAGTAGGACAGTTTACAGCCTCACACTTGCGGTTTTTAACAAAGTGTGTCAAAACTTTATGATTTAATCTTTTATAGATAAAATAAAAGTTATGTTTTAGGCCTGACCAATAAGGCTCCATTCTGTCTTAGGACAGTCTTGTTAATAAATTATTATTGCCTTGGCAGTCCTAAAATGGCTCCTTTTTGTAAATAGTTTAATTTGAGGTTATTGCCTTGCTGTAATTAGCCCTATTCCCACAAATAGGGGCCAGCCTCCCTCTGCCACAACCAAACAGAGTGATGGCTGTTTTTTTGTCCAACACATACAATTTCGAACAATTTTCATCTGAAATTAATCAGGTCTTTTCTAAAAACGATATCCCATTCCACCAAGTGGATATCGATACAGCATTTAAGGAATTGCAGAAGACATACAAACAGCAGATTAGAGCCTGGTGGGAAATAGCCAGCCTAGAAACATACTTGCAAAAAAAGCTTATTTTTAGAGGACTTAGGATCAACTCGCATCAGGAGAACCCCGAATTTATAAGAGGGTGGGAAATCATTCTGACAGACTGTTCCCTTCGTATGATCAACTATCTCCTCGAATACAAGCAAAAACACTTTGAGATAGTTAGTCGCAAACTTGAGAAAGAGATCGCAGATGTACAACATTTTTCAAAAACCACAGGTTTTACTGAGTGGGAGACTAAGCTACAACGGAACATTGAGTCTTTGGCTAGGGATATCAAAGATAAAAAACATAGAAAATACATCAGAGATTCCAAGGATTTTGAGTCTGGCCAAATCTACAACTGGAAAAATCATAGACCCATCAATACGAGGTATACTGACATCTCCGAATCAGAACAATCAGAGTCCGACAGTAGTAGCACTGTACACAGTCAAAGAGCTGGTACCAAAAGGAAAAATCCGTATCGCAAACCATACCAAAAGAGCAAGACTGCAAATATACACAAATCTGATCCAATAAGGGATCAAACCCTAAGGAAGATCACTACTGATACGAAATCCACAAATACTCGTTCTTATTCTCCCTCATCTTCCACTGGTTATGCAGCTATGCTGACGGCACCAACGCAACTCAGTACTGTAACCAATACGATCAATACTTTGAACACGCACATACCCAGTCTGACCCCAATAAATGCCACCACCACAATAGGGGCAAATGTCTATTCCACCAACCCGATTTCTCTATACCCGCCTTTTTTAGGCCTACAGGGCCAGACACCTCGGGGCCCCAAAATGTAACACATAAACCTTTACCGCAAACTGAGGATGACTCCAATAGTGATATGCAAATCATTAATTTGTCCAACTGTACACTAACCGAAGCACAGACAAATCTTCTGAAAAAAGGTCTCTCGTTCTCCCCAGTACCTCCATTCAACGCATTTGAATGGACTAAAGACGTAAATCTGTTCGCACGAAAATTAGCCTTACACAAATATCACCTTAAAAGGGAGTCTGATACCAACACTAATATGATCAGAGACCAGACTGTGGAAAACATTTTAGAGGAGTTATTGTTAGAGAATGAGGGCATTACACTCCTACAATCAGCCCCGTTCACATCATTGAGACCCAAATCTCAAATGACACCATCACTTACACAATATCACGCCATAGGAACCTTTGTTGAGATGGTCACTCAGGGTATAAGGAAGATTCATCCATCTAAACATCGAATCAGCTCTAACCTCACCAGTGAGGAAACAGAGGCACTGGATGCATTACGTAACAACAGTCAGACCATAATTAAACCATCTGACAAAGGTGGCAACACCGTTGTGATGAACAGGGATGACTATAAAAACATGGTTTTGAGATTACGCAATGATAAAAAAAACATATAGAATACTCCAAGACAATCCCACAAAAGTATACCTTAAGGAACTTGAAGATATACTAGCTAGAGCCTTAGCTCATGATCTCGTCTCAGTAGATGAGAAAAAGTTTCTCTTGAACAAGACCCCCACAGTAGCCACGATGTATGCCTTACCCAAGGTACACAAGAAAGTGTCCCCCATACCCGGTAGACCCATCATATCGGGGAACAATAACTTGACACAGAACCCAAGTATCTATGTAGATACTATACTGGCCCCCTTTGTAGAAGCCCTGCCCTCTTACCTGCGTGACACCAAAGACACGGTCACCAGGGTCCAGGATATGGTCTTCTCAGCAAATACTATGATTGCTAGCCTCGACGTAGAGGCGTTATACACAAACATAGAGCACACGTTAGGGCTCAAGGCAGTCCAATATTTTCTCTCTACCAAGAGCAATCAGTTTCATGCACACAATGACTTTGTTTTGACACTTTTGAGGTTTGTTTTGATGCACAATTATTTTTTGTTTGATGGGACTTATTATTTACAGACCAAGGGCACAGCGATGGGCACATCCTGTGCACCAAATTATGCTAATTTATTTTTAGGGTGGTGGGAAGCACAATATGTTTTCACCGACAACAATGACCGGTACACCAAGCACATCCCCTTCTGGGGGCGATATATCGACGATATATTGATCTTCTGGGAGGGTGATGTTGCCTTATTTGAAGAATTTGTAGCCCACCTCAATCACAATGAGGTGGGCATGAAATTCACTCACGAAATACACCCTAATCGTCTACACTTTTTAGATCTGACCATCTCCCTGGACCTTGATGGCCGTGTAAACACAGAAATATACAGAAAACCTACAGCAACGAACAGCTTGCTTCATTGGGACACCTGGCACCCAATGCCATTAAAGAGGAGTATACCCATAGGGCAATATCTAAGGGCCAGACGGAATTGTTCCACCGAAGCCCGTTTTCAGAGGGAGTGCGATAACCTCTATCTTAAATTTCGGAGACGAGGATACCCAAAGAAACCCCTACAAAAGGCTTACCGTAGAGCTACACACACCTCTCGTGAAAGTCTACTAAGGGATACTTACCCAAAAGAACCTTCTCAGAGAGTTATCCGATGTATAGGCACCTATGATGGATATGCGTCCGAAGTCACACGCATTCTTAAAAAACATTGGCAGATACTAAGATCCGATTCAGATCTCTGTCCTGATGCTGCACAATCCACCTGGCTCCAATCTGATATAAAGGGATCCTTCCCATGTGGAAACTGTAGCTTTTGTTTTCAAGTACCAAAGGTCAAGGCCTTTCGGAATCCATGTGACGGCCGTGAATATACGATCAGACAGTTCATAAACTGCAAGAGTAGTAACATCATGTATATTGCTTCATGCCCGTGTCCCAAACTATATGTAGGGAAAACTACACAACAATTCAGACGTCGGATCTCGCAACACCTGAGTTCCATACGAACTAACGCAGAGGTCCCAATCGCCAGGCATATGCACGAGCACCATCATGGCGACCCTAGCCTATTGAGATTTTGGGGCCTCTGCAAAGTGACATTGGGCCCAAGAGGTGGCGATCTAGATCGGAAACTTCTTCAAGTCGAAGCTAGATGGATATACCAACTCAACTCTTTGAGCCCGCAAGGATTAAATGAGGGTTTTTCCTATTCTGCATTTCTTTAAGAAATATAATTCATATTCTGTTGGACAAATCTGTATACTTCAATACACCAATAATAATCGACTACACACAGAGCTAACGGTAGGTTGGTCACTTGTACACCAATGACAGGACAATGTTCGACCACGCTTTGCCCTTGTCACCTGAATGACCCAGCAATTGGTATCGAGGATACATCTAATGCAACCCAGAAGTGTCACTTAATGAGTTGACACATTATTAATAATTGCAACGCATATCTGCAGTTGTTTATCAAAGACTGCAACACTCATTAATGTTGCAAGTATGTATTCCTGCTGGATTGAGTGACATAGCATGTTGCTTTATACGGTTCCCCTACCTGACCAAGCCATCACGACACATACTCCATCTGTAAACGATGATCGCATGGCAAGAATCTTTCTATCTCCTTGCACATGCGCGAAGGTTCTATAACACGCACTGCACTAAGTCCGCGCATGCACGAACTTTTGGAACCATTGCGGCAACTTTTGGCGCATTAGCGCAACATCTGATGTGCCGTGCGCCACAATGCTAGGTCTGTCGCGCAACACACTAAGTTCCTGCGCATGCGCGAGTTTCCTGAAGGGTTGCGACAGAATTGTTGCGCATGCGCGCAAGACCTAGTGACATCATCAATATCGGACGTCCCCTACTGATGGCCTCATAATTGGCGGCATCCAATAGAATTCGCCGCAAAATGGACCAATTAGCCTGCACTAATCACCAATGACTGGAACCAATGGCATTATAGCTCCACAGAGGGGTTGTTACTCCCAATATAAGGCTAAGAGACGACTGGCCAACCATGGGGTCAGTCAAACGTTGTTAAGTAACATCAACAACAAATTGCTGGCATTGGTGTCCATACTTGATAGGAACCGCCCTAAAATTTATAAATACCTACCCTAGCTCCTCCCACAACTCACTAGCCCCGATCCACTGATGACACCGGTTCGCCGGCGAAACATGTCGGGGGGGCTATTGTCTGGCTTTTAACGTGCTTAGTCTGAGGCTGTCTAATTAACGGGTCGCTGCAGGGACCCAGATATATACCTATAGGCTAAGTTCACACCCACCATTACTTATTAGAGTAGCACAGTTTACAGCCTCACACTTGCGGTTTTTAACAAAGTGTTTCAAAACTTTATGATTTAATCTTTTATAGATAAAATAAAAGTTATGTTTTAGGCCTGACCAATAAGGCTCCATTCTGTCTTAGGACAGTCTTGTTAATAAATTGTTATTGCCTTGGCAGTCCTAAAAGGGCTCCTTTTTGTAAATAGTACTATTCAATAACTTCTTTTATTTTTTCACAGATTGTGATTTTGTCACTTCACTATGTATAAGCTTTATCCCCCGCGGATGCATGTCTCCTTTTCGATCATGAGGATCTATTCCCTTCCCGTTTTGGCAGGTATGGTTATGATATATCTATCTGGATACCCCTTTTTTTCTGTAGCTTGGGGGTGTATGTATGTAGTTGCATGATGAGATTTGTTACTTATACGCTTTATGATGTTTCCCGTTATCGGGATCCTAGATTAACCAGCTATATCTATAGCACTAATGGGACAAATACGTGGGTATAATTACTGATGTGCAGAGCCAGTCTGTGTATACGGACGGATGCCACCAGATACAACCCTTTACGTCTAGTCCTATATGGCCCATGTATAGGTACTAAAATTGGGGCTTTTCTGTGCTGGTCGTGACTTTTTCCCGTGTGGACACTTGATGACTCGTCCTAGCCAACCCCATGTACCTCTGGAGGCTTATTATGGATGCTTTAGATGAATGCATGACCCTCGAATATAACTTGATTCTTTTTTATAGGGTGTCCTCCTAGATATCTCTTTAGTATACTGTTGCCGTATAATTGAAGGCACTTGCTTTGCCGCTTAGTGCTTAAACTAATGATTATGTGATACCGATACTGTTCATATTATTATTATGAGTACTTCTTTTACTACATTTACCTCCTGTGCGCTCCATGAACAGGATACATCATATGATCGGAACAAATGCTGTGGATATCGGCACTGATCAGGTGACTAGAATCACCATGACAACCTCACCAACTACGTATGCGCGGTTGCAGCGCGCTCGGACTAGTCCCATGGAGACGCATCCTATCAACGCACACATGACGGGCATATACACCTGTATTTAATCACTAATGGATATTAAGGATTGTTCCCTATTGTTGCTTTTTATTGATTGTGAAATCCACAACATTTACTGCTATTAATATCCACATATGGAGTACAGTACTCCCCTGTTTTAACGTATTGTGTATGAATTGTATACCTAATTAACCACGTATCACGTCACAAAGGAAATGACATCACTGAGTATGTTTTGTATATATATGTACTGGCGTTGGCCATTTTTTATGCTTGATAAAGATGCACATGTAAATAAACCTTTTGGATTTTGACCTTTGGTGCTGTGGCTCCCTCCTTCAACACTGTCCAGCCTTGTCACGATTCAAACTGCATTTTGTGTGAACTGTTTAGAAATTACTGTGTCATCGCTATTGCTACCTTATCTTTTCTGCAGCTTCTCTGTTGTGACTTATACAAAGCTAACACAAGGACTTTTAGTAAAAACATCCTTTTTCCCTGGAGATAGTGCTCTGTTTGAGAAATAATATGTAATAACATCTGCATGTTTTGGGAAAGTGAATTTATGGGGAGATGTTCGATATGGCCAATAGCATTGCAGTATTCTATCACCTTTTCACGCCCCTATGAAGCTGATTTGAACGTTTTATATATGTGGCAGGGCGCTAATAAACATTGGAATTCTGCATTTTCTAAGAGACTGGAGTGCCTTACTGTGTGCGCTCATCCCGATACCGGAAGCCATGAAAGGGTTAATATGAAAGTCACCTTGCAACTGCAGAGGGGTTTGAGCCCCAGATAAAAATCTCTTACAGTGACGCAAAGGGAAATGCCATGTAAGCGTAAACACAACGCAAACGCCATTTAAGCAAAATTGTGATTGTGACTCAAATACAACGCAAATGGAACACAATGTAAATGAGACACAAACTTCTGTAGGGGTTAAACTTTACAGAAGCGCCAGACAGCAGTCTTTCAGGTGAACAGAACAGGTGTTTTTATTTTGGACAAAAAAATTAAAAAGGAAAAAAGGTCTTGCTCCATCCGGCAAAACAAAATGCATAGTCCATATGACAAATCTCAGTCCATAATGCTTTTGGTTGTGGTTGTCACAGGTGCTCCCACGAACAATCTCCCGGGTCGCGGGTGGAACCGTGCTCCTCTCCACTGCCCGCTGATCTGGCCATGGATCCCACCGAAGTTCCGCCTCCCAGTTGGCAGCAAGTCACTGCCATGCTGCAACAGCTGCTAGCCACCAAGCATCAGCAACAGGTTCCTGAGGCTGCTCCTGTGACTCCTGCTACCCTGGCTTGTCTTCCTGCCGCTGAACCCAGGCTACGTCTATCAATGCCGGACAAGTATGACTGGGATCTCAAGCTGTGCCTGGGTGTTATAACCCAGTGCTCTTAGAACCCATGGAACATAGAACCCATGCCGTTGCCATCTGTCTCGGAGCGATTCAAGGTGGCATTTATCCTCAGCCTCCTCTCTGGGAAAGCCCTGGCCGGGGACAGAGACGACCCGGTCACGGTTACTCTAACGGCATTTCTGGCGGAGTTCCGGTCTATCTTTGAAGAACCTGCACGGGCCTCCTCTGCTGAGACTGCATTGTTGAACCTGCGCCAAAGCAACTTGTCTGTGGGAGAGAATGCCGTTCAGTTCCGTAGCCTGGCCTCGGAGCTCTCCTGGAATGAGGTGGCCCTGTCCGCAGCTTTCAAAAAAGGACTCTCATGTTAAGGCCGCTCTGGCCGCTCGTGATTTGCCGTCTACTCTGAATGGTCTAATCACCCGGGCCATCCGGATTGACGTGCGGTTTAAAGAGCGTGTCGAAGAGTCGAGCAACCCCAAGTCAGTCCAAGCTGCCTTCTTCGTCTGGCTCCTGCTTTCCAAAGGCCACTCCAGTCTCCGGTCGTACCATCTGCAGAAGAGCCTATGGAGGTGGACAGAGCCAGACTCTCTTCACAGGAATGCAACAGAAGATGTCAACGAGACCTCTACTTTTATTGTGCCAGTCCAGAGCACTTCATCGGGAAGTGTCCTGTTCGTCCCCAACGTTCGGGAAACGCCAGCACCTAGGCTTCTTGGGAGAAGCGTCCCTAGGTGTGTGCAAAGCTTCTCCATGTCTGGTCATTCCCATGCTCCTCAGTGTTGTTCCAGTTGTTCCAGAGCCAGTTCCAAGTTTGTGGCTTCCTGGTCTGCAGGAAACTTTCTAGATGCTGCCCTGGTCTCGCAGCATCACATCCCAGTGATCCACCTCTAGAAGCCCCTTGTCATCTCTTCAGTCAGTGGCCAGATTCTCTCTGATCCAGCCCAGTATCGCACTGAACCACTGTGTTTACAAGTTGGTGCCTTGCATAATCCAACGCCCCCCATTGGACTTCCCCGCCCCACTTCCTACGTCCTATTGGGACTTCCATGGTTGCAGCAACATGCACCTCTTCTAAACTGGCAGACTGGGGAGTTTCTCCAATGGGTTCCTGAATGCCAGTCTTGCTGTCTCATGGCTCTCCATCCAGTCTCTACTATGCCCTCCTCCTCGTCTCTCAAGTCTCTCGAGGGTCTTACCTGGACTATGCTGATGTCTTCTCTGAAAAGCAAGCGGAGACCTACCACAAGTTTACCCATTGTCCGTACCTGAAACTGTGGCCCTTTCGGCCTACATCAAGGAGAATGTGCAGAAGGGGCTCATCCGCAAATCCTCTTCTCCCGACGGTGCCGGTTTCTTCTTTGTGGCCAAGAAAGGTGTATCTCTCCGCCCCTGCATTGACTAGAGGGGACTCAATAAGGTGACGGTGAAGAACCGATATCCGCTGCCCTTGATCACAGAACTCTTTGACCGCCTCCATGGTGCTAAGGTCTTCTCTTAATTGGACCTTCGAGGGGCATATAATCTTATCCTCATCCAAGAGGGCGATGAGTGGAAGACCGCCTTTAACACCCGAGAAGGGCACTTTGAGTACCTGGTCATGCCCTTTGGTCTATGCAATGCGCCTGCAATCTTTCAGGAATTTGTTAATGATATCTTCAGAGACCTGCTATACACCTGCTGATCTGGAGTCTCATCAAGTCCACGTACGGCAAGTTCTTAGGCGCCTAAGAGGCAATCATCTCTATGCCAGTTCCATCAGAAGAGCCTTCCGTTTCTCGGATTCATGATCTCTGATAAAGGCCTACAGATGGATCCAACCAAGTTGTCTGCTGTACTTCAGTGGCCTCGCCCAGTAGGACTTTGTGCCATACAGAGATTCCTGGGCTTTGCAAATTATTACTGGCAATTCATTACTCAATTCTCTTCCCTCGTATCTCCAATTGGAAGCATTCTCAAAACTGAAGTCTGCCTTTGCCTCTGCTCCTGTACTGATGCAGCCAGATTTAGAGAAACCATTCCAACTTGAGGTGGACACCTCCTCGGTAGGTGTTTGAGCTGTGCTAACTCTGAAAGGGCCCAAAGGCTGAATGCTTCTTTTCCAAAACCTTCACTGCGGCTGAGAGGAATTACTCCATAGGAGATCGGGAACTCCTGGCTATTAAACCTGTCTTGGAAAAGTGGCACTATTTTCTGGAAGGAGCTCATCACCCGGTCAGTGTACATTCTGACCACAAGAATCTCCTGTACCTCCAGACTGCTTAGTGTCTCAATCCATGACAAGCCCACTGGTCCCTTTTCTTTTCATGTTTTAATTTATTGATCCATTTTCGTCCAGCTGAGAAGAAAGTTAAGGCAGATGCTCTCTCTCATGCCTCTGATGTTATTGGGGAAGAACCTGCTCCTTGGCATATCATCCCTCCGGCTGGTTGTGGCTGCTCCAGTGGACCTCCAGCAGCTCCACCTGGCAAGACTTATGTCCAACCTTCCCTTGGGAAGAAGATTTTGACTTGTGGACATAGCTCTCGTGTGGCTGGGCATCCTTGGGTGCAGCCCTCATTTCCCGCTACTATTGGTGGCCGGATCTGGTCCAAGATGTGCAGGATTTTGTGAGTTCCTGCACCTCCTGTGCTCGTAATAAGTCATTACTCAAATCCGCTGGTCTCCTGATGCCATTGCCGATACCCAGCTGCCCGTGGACTCACGTGGCCATGGACTTTGTCAAGGATCTTCCCTGTTCCTCTGGGAATACTGTCATCTGGGTAACTGACCGGTTATCCAAAATTTTGTATCTGCTCCTCACCTTGCCAGCCTGTTCTTCACTCACATCTTCCGGCTTCATGGTCTCCCCCTGCATATAGTATCTGACCGTAGGGTCCAGTTTGTTTTCCCGGTACTTCATCCATTCTTACAAATCCAAGAATGGCCTCCCCCAACATAGCCTGATATGCGATGTTTCCACCCATTGGAATTCCAGCCTCCATATGTTAGACCACCTGTATGAACAGAGAAAAGCCATTAATGATTTTGTGATGATGCAAGCCGACAGGAGTAATCCCCTGTGTAACTTTGATGTCAGCCACTGGCAGCTCATGCGTGACACCTGACGTTTGCTCAGGCCCTTTGAAGAGGCCACTTTATTTGTCAGTCGCCAGCACTACTGGATGAATAATGTCATTCCACTGCTTCATGTTCTGGAACAGATGCTGCAAATCTGTCAGGGCACTGGAGAAGTGTCGACTACATCTCATTACCACATGAGTCCAGTGGGGGCTAAACTAGAGGAGGACATTGGACCACAAGCAGAGTCTGGTGAAATTAGTGTCTTTTCTACCCAGGTGACAGGAGAGAAGGACCAGGAGCATCCGGAGGTAGAGGTAAAAGACGAGGCAGATGACACAGAAGCACTGTAGCAGTATACAGTGGTGATGGAGGCCGGGAGTCGCTTAGAGTCACTTGCGCAGATGGCCCGCCGCATGCTGCTTTGCATGCGGCTAACTAGTGACAGCCGAAAAGTCAAAATCCGGCATAGGGATGACTTTTGGCCCTCCACCCTCTTGGATCCTCACTACTGGTCCAAAATGGGTACCTTTTTTCCAGCTGCCGAGAGGGAGGAACAACTGAAATACTATAGAGAAATACTCTGCAACAGTTGGCCGCTGCCTATGTGTGCCATTGTCCATCCTCTGTTAGGTCTGACCAGAGGATTCCTGGCAGTCATCGCTCACGTAGTACTGCCACGGCTGCTGTGGGGAGATGGAGGGGTAGGAGCAGTAGCAGCTCCATAAGCAGCAGCTTAAGTATGGAGTCCTTAATGAACAGCTTTCTTCACCCACCTAGTGAGGAAGGTAGCCGCCACCAGCAGCAGGACATGGAGAAGATCCTGCACTAGCAAGTGGTGGCCTACTTTGACAGCCCTCTACCACCACAGGTAGAGTATCCCCTGGACTACGGGGCAAGCTCTCCTGCCCAGCCAGTAGTGTGGCATCAGAGCGGGTGTTCAGTACGGCGGTACCATCGTTACCCCAAGGAGAACCCGCTTGTCCATCCGTAATGTGGAGAGACTGACCTTTGTGAAGATGAATCAGGCCTGGATCAGCCAGGATTTCAACCAAACAATTCTTATGCATCAGATTAGATCAGCCATGACAACTTCACCAAATGTTGAGAAATGAGTCTGGATTCTAACTACCTGCCTCAGCCACTATTCTGATTTTGCCAACTGCCGATGCCACACATCTGCTACCAGTTTCTCCATCTGCCTCCCACCATCTTTACCAGGGACTGGAATTGTCACCCACCTCCACACTTGTGCCCCTTTCTGACCTCCTGCTGCTGCCGCCACCACCACGCTCATTGTCATTGTGTCCCTCTGTGGCCTACCATGTTGCTGCTGCCACCAGAATTTGTCGTTGTGTCACTCAGCGGCCTATTCATGCTGCTTACAACTGACCGCTGTCTCCCTGGAACACCCTGTTATTTCCATAATACTGTTTTCACCCTCCACCACTCTAAGAAGTTGCCACTATGTTTGGTTTTCCCCTTCATTTCATCTGTCAGAAGGAACGAAAAGCTTCCGGATTGATAGGCAAAAGCAGGAGTGGATAGAGAACACAGAGGACATGCAAATATCCCATTTACTGGTCATCTCTGTTTTGGATCAACTCATGTTTGTTTTTGGCTTTAGCACTACTGATGGATTATTGACCATTTGAAAGCGGACGGATGAAAAGAAAGGCAAAATGATCAGTGACGTCAATGTGAAATTACTGCCGACGCCCTCTCCACTCTTTTGGAGGGATTATACATGTATCAACATGGATTCGCCAAGAAAATGGGTCCTGGGAAAATAATGCTACCAACATCTGAAACCATGAATCAAAATAATACAGATAGAAAGACAGATGTTATGCCAAAGAAATAAATTTTATTTAATGAAATAACACATAGAGGTAAAAACAATTAAAATTCCCAAAACTAGGGAAGTACAAATGATCCCCCAGTTACCAGCCCCAATATAGGATACAATAATAGCGTGACTAAGGATAAACCATAGGTATAAAGCGTAGATGTAAAGTGCTTGACAAACAGTGCTGAATAGAGATAAATGAAGTCACATTACCAAAGGTAGAGTGCCGGGCTGGAGAAACCGGGGGGGTCACAGGTGCCCCACGCGTATCGCCCGTCAAGCGGGCTTCCTCAGGGGATAATAGGTGAGAATGACTCCCCTCCTTAAATACAAAACGGCTCTGTCGGAGCACGGAACGCTGGTTTGAAAACACACCCACTTCCGGGTACGTAACCGGAAGTGAGGTCAGTGGAATGCACTATGCACTGCGTGAAACGCAGCATGCGTTCCAATTGATCATGTGTGCGTGTCACACTTGATAGGGATCTATTCGCCTGATAAAAGAGGTAAGATGTACAAGAGTAGCTTGCCGCTGCTCAAAACGAATGTGCCAGCACATGTATAAATAAAGAAAGGAAAATGTATTACTGAAGCATTTTGGACTTGTCTGTTCATAAAAGTCAATAGTAGATGACGGTCACATATTCAATATATCGAACCGGTGTAAATATTCAGAAATTGATGCAATGTATTCATACACAAACATCAATCATAAATACAAAATAATAGAGTTGTGCAAAAAGTGCAAGTGCATATGTCAAACATTGGCGAAGTTATTTATAAGTGTAGTGAAAATCAATCATGAAAATGGCCCTATGCTGGTATATGTAATACACCAGCAAACATATATACCAAGAGAGAAACAATTGCCTGGATGCTCATCATATATATGTCAAGGATGAATGCGGCGCATAAAAAGTATGGATCGAGTTGCATTGATCCGTAAAAAACTGAGGGTGCAATATATCATGCAAGGTCAAAAAAAGGGGAAAAATCATATTGAGTCCCAGAAAAGACTAGACTGAACGCAGTGTACAAAGGACGGATATTGACAAATTCATGCAATAAATAGTTTTGATGAAGCAAGGAGGACGACGAAAACTGTAAAAGGACACATAGACAACATTCTCCTCCCACCATCCTAAAAACAGGTTCGCATAGGACGGGGCACATTTAGCGCCCATGGCTGTTTGTAGTATGTGCGGTCGAACACAAAATAATTCTTGCATCAGAATTATTTTGTGTTCGACCGCACATACTACAAACAGGTCTCAGGGACAGCCATGGGCGCTAAATGTGCATTCTCCTCCTGGACTGGTTCAAGGAAAGAATGTGAGGATTTTATCCTTCACCTCAACACCAACCCTTGGCACATCAGACTCACCTCCAATATCTCAGAAACTGCAGTTGATTTCTTGGACATCACTATTTCTTACGACCACCCCACTCTCTCCACTTCATTATTTTGGAAAACAACTGCCACTAACACTCTCCTACATTTTTCCAGTTTTCACCCACAACATTTGAAGAATGGAATTCCAACAGGACAATTTCTGATATTGAAACGCAACTGCAGCGCTGAGTCTGACTTTAAACTCCATGCCAGAGACTTGACTTCCCGTTTCAGAGACTGAGGATATCCGAAAAAAATCATCTCAGGAGCCTTTACACGTGCAAAAAATAGCAACCGCAATGATCTACTCCAACCTAAGATCCGTCAGGCCGATTCCAAACCAAGGTTAGTTACCATTTTCAACAACCAGTGGAGCGATCTATACAACATTTTACAGCGTAATTGGGGAATTCTAAAAAGTGATGAAAGACTCATCCCTTTTCTTTCAGAGAAACCACAACTCACTGCACGGCGTGCAAGAAATGTAAAAGATGTCCTGACTAACAGCCATTTCCAACGTCCCCCGGTTTCCTTGGGCAGAGGAACTCGTTTACTTGGTTCTTCCCCTTGCGGCAACTGCTCTATCTGTCCTAACATGATCCGGGCTACAGAATTTGATGATCCAACCCTCCATGGCAGGTTTAGAATCAGAGAGTACATTCATTGTAGAACAAAGGTAGTAATTTACGTTTTCCTTTGCCCTTGTCCAAAGTTATATGTGGGTCAAACCACTCAAGAGCTACGTAGAAGATGCCAAAAGCACCTATCGACTATCAATACCGCGGCTGCCGACTTGCAAAAGGGCAAAACTATCACATCAGTAGCTTCCCACTTCTTACGACACCATAAAAGTCGCACCCAGGACCTTCGTATCATTGGTCTGGAGAAGGTACGACAAAATTTTCGAGGTGGTAACATCATCCCCCAACTCCTGAGGAACGAATCAAGGTGGATCTATACTTTTTGGACACGGTGGCCCCAAAAGGCCTGAATGAGGAACTACTATTCACAGGTCATTATAAAAAATAAGTAATATGCACATCTTCCCATTCACATATACATCTGTGGGCACTTCTTGCGTCTTCACCCACACTATCTGCACGTCATTAGAAGCACTATGTGTTCTTGATTTCATCCTGTATCCCTTCACCACCAGACTCTCTTTGTTGTTCTTATATCTGGGCGTTCCAATACATTCACTCAATTTTGTGAGCTCACAATACTCCAGCCCCTGTCTTTCCTCACTACACCTGGTCCTCATAGATATTTCATCACCTATGGACCCCCTACGGTGCATTTCTACTGGGTCCCTTATTACATTTTTGTGTGTTTTTCACATTAACTAACATGCTTTGTTTTCCCCTCTTTTTCCTTTTTTTATTTTTCACTTAGGATCTAGGTGCTATGCCACATCTATTCACTAACCTGTTGTTCTTCTTGAAGATGCCTTTTCCTCATGTGCTGAATCGATCCAGTGGACTATCGCTTGACCTGGACTTCGTACTTACCAATTATCCAAGTGTACCCTATGGTTTTCTCTATATTTCCACCCATGTTTGCAATAGGCATGTATTCCTCCCTCTTTCCCCCCCTCCCTTCCCCCCAATCTCCCCTCTTTTCCCTCCTGCTTTGCCTCATGTGCCTCTACTTCCTAATTCCAAGTTCCCCCTTTGTTTGGATTTTCCATCAGACGATACCTCTTTCCTGATATCCAGTCTGGGTTCTGCCACTGTCTTTAAACAATTGCATATTTTTATATTATGAAATGTATTTATAGACCATTAATTCAAGATCCTTTTTGATATACGTAGACATATTTATTGCAGTATTTTATTTATTCATCACTTTATAGGTTCGTTTCACTTATTCGGCTCTGTCGGGGCACGTTCGCCTTCTTTTCGCCAGCCCTTTACAATTCTGACTTGTCTGCAGCTACATCAGCGTTGGTCTGTTACATTGTCACATTGTTACTCACTTATTAGCTTGCGCATTATATGCCTTGTCCTGGAAAATATTAGTTCTGGGGGCTTCGGCCCACACTTATTGCATCCTTTTACAGTTTTCGTCGTCCTCCTTGCTTCATCAAAGAGGCATTAACTATTTATTGCATGAATTTGTCAATATCCGTCCTTTGTACACTGCGTTCAGTCTAGTCTTTTCTGGGACTCAATATGATTTTTCCCCTTTTTTTGACCTTGCATGATATATTGCACCCTCAGTTTTTTACGGATCAATGCAACTCGATCCATACTTTTTATGCGCCGCATTCATCCTTGACATATGACATATTGACATATTCATTGACATATTCATGCAATATGATGAGCATCCAGGCAATTGTTTCTCTCTTGGTATATATGTTTGCTGGTGTATTACATATACCAGTATAGGGCCATTTTCATGATTGATTTTCACTACACTTCTAAATAACGTCGCCAATGTTTGACATATGCACTTGCACTTTTTGCACAACTCTATTATTTTGTATTTATGATTGATGTTTGTGTATGAATACATTGCTTCAATTTCTGAATATTTGTCCTTTGTTCTGTGTTTACTGGGTCTAGATCAGTCTTCTCTGGGATTTAATATGACGTCAGAACGACTTACTGTATTTATCACTCGGCATTGTAACTTGTCTCACATTGTATATCATGCGTCGTTTTTATGCTTGATATTTATGTATCTCCGATACCTATAATTCTTTGTGATTGACTTCCATCACTCTTATAAGTGACACTGTTTGTGTCCGACACATGCACCTGTACGTTTTGTACTACTCTAATCCTATAGTCTGTTGTTTGATATATTAAATATGTGTCCGTCATCTACTGTTGACTTTTATGAACAGACAAGTCCAAAATGCTTCAGTAATACATTTTCCTTTCTTTATTTATACATGTGCTGGCACATTCGTTTTGAGCAGCGGCAAGCTACTCTTGTACATCTTACCTCTTTTATCAGGCGAATCGATCCCTATCAAGTGTGACATGCACACATGATCAATTGGAACGCATGCTGCGTTTCACGCAGTGCATAGTGCGTTCCACTGACCTCACTTCCGGTTACGTACCCGGAAGTGGGTGTGTTTTCAAACCAGCGTTCCGTGCTCCGACAGAGCCGTTTTGTATTTAAGGAGGAGAGTCATTCTCACCTATTATCCCCTGAGGAAGCCCGCTTGACGGGCGATACGCGTGGGGCACCTGGTTTCTCCAGCCCGGCACTCTACCTTTGGTAATGTGACTTCACTTATCTCTATTCAGCACTGTTTGTCAAGCACTTTACATCTACGCTTTATACCTGTGGTTTATCCTTAGTCACGCTATTATTGTATCCTATAGAACAGGAACAGGTTCCGTCGTAATCCATGGAATTATCTGATGTTAGTGTAAAAAGAGTGCACTCTTTGATGTCATAGTGGGATCTTGACCCTCAGCTCAGTCCTTTTGAGCTGGCACAGACATTACCTTGTCAGGCTGCGTTCCCGCTTCACTTATTTGGTCAAGTTGGCCCCTGTAAGTGCTCATAGAATTGAAGAGTGAAGTGATTCTAAGACACAGTCATGCTCACAGTTTGAGCCCTCTTCATACTTACTGGGTGCATGCTTTGGTGAGCACCGATCGCGGGTGTTAACCCTTTGATCACAGCCGCCAAAGCTGCGGGCGACATTAACGAGCCGGTGGTGTGTGGGCGCCACCATATTGGCTTCGATCGTTGCTCATGACGTCATAAGGGAGGGGCGATCCGTTGCCATGACAGCCTCGGGTCACACAAAGATCCGAGGCTATCATGTTTTAGGCTATCTATTACATAGTATGGCAGTATATGGTAGGATCAATCAGACAACCTAAAGTTAAAGTACCCTAGGGAGGCTGAAAAATAGGAAAAATAAATAAAAGTAGAAAAAAAAATAATATTAAAAAAACCTAAAAATTTAAATCATCCCCCCTTTTCCTAGAAGTCATATAAATATAAATAAATAGTAAAAATCATAAACACATTAGATATCGCTGCATCCCAAAACGCCCGATGTATTAAAATATAATAACGGCTTTTCACTGCGTTTTTTGCCATTTT
Organism: Engystomops pustulosus; assembly: GCF_040894005.1. Taxonomy (NCBI): domain Eukaryota; kingdom Metazoa; phylum Chordata; class Amphibia; order Anura; family Leptodactylidae; genus Engystomops; species Engystomops pustulosus. The sequence goes on along the minus strand of NC_092412.1, from coordinate 167,446,402 downwards.
GAAAAATATAAAAAAAATTTTAAAAAATTGATCAAAAGGCCGTACAGTCCTAAAAATAGAAGCATTGAAAACGTAATTAAAAGATGAAAAAAAAATGACACCACCCACAGCTCCGTACAAGTATGAAAAGGTTTTTAGCGCCTGAATACGGCAAAACAAGATTTTTTTTTTGTATAGGAGGTTTTATTTTTTGTAAATGTATGAAAACATTATAAAACCTATACAAATTTGGTATCCCCATGATCGTACCGAACCAAAGAATAAAGTAGACATGTCATTTGGGGTGCACAGTGAAAGCCATAAAATCCAAGCCCACAAGAAATGGCGCAAATGTGTTTTTTCATAATTTTCACTGCATTCATAATTTTTTTCCCACTTCCCAGTATACATAGAATATGAAATACCTCCACTGTGAAGTGCAATTTGTTACGCAGAAAACAAGCCCATACACAGCTCTTTACATGGAAAAACAAAAAAGTTAATAGATTTTTGAAGGTGGCGAGTGAAAAATAAAGACGCTAAAAACAAAATAGGGCATGGTCCTTAAGGGGTTAAACATATAGGTGTGCTTGTACACACACACACACACATCCTGCTGTGCTGGGGATCAGTAAGTACAGGGACTATTTGAACACAGCAGGTAGAAAAAGACTCTAAATGCAGTGATGTAGTATTGAGGTGAGGCCAATGAGTTGTGGAATAACTGCCTCTGTCAGTACTGTGCATGTGCCCAGCTAGGCCCCTCCCACATCTGCTTCTGTGTGGAACAGCACAGAAGATTAACAAGCAACACAATAACAAATAAAAATGTATTTTTAATTCCAAGTAACTATTACAAATACGATTAAACCATCTAGTGTTAAAGTACCCCAGAGGGTCTAAAAAATAGTAAAAAAAGAATATTTAAAAAATAATTTAAAAAAATTCAAATCAACTCCATTTCCCTAGAACTTATAAAAAACATAATAAACAGTAAAAATGTCCAATCAGAATATAAAAATGGTTATTGCCGGCGGTGAACCCCATAAAGGTAAATACGCCAAATATTTGAAACACTACATTTTACATCACATAAATGTAATAAAAAGTGATCATGGTTCTCAAAATAGTAGCAATGAAAATGTCAGCTTATTTTGCAAAATATGACACCTCATACTGCTCCCTACAGTTTATATAAAAATGTTATTGGTGTCAGAAGATGGCAAAACAATCAGAATCTAGCCCGCATTTCCTCACAGAGGTGAGATCCAAGATGGCGACGAAAGTCTCGGAGCAGTTGGAAGTAGCGGGAGATAGGGAGACAGAGAGCCACGCTCACCTAATCAGTTCTCAATAGCATCATCACTGTCTCTGTCAGTACTGTGCATGTGCCTAGCTAGGCCTCTCCCACATCTTCTTCTGTGTGGAACAGCATAGAAGATGAACAAGCATTACAATAACAAATAATAATGTTTTTTTAATTCCAAGCAACCATTACAAATACGATTAGACCATCTAGTGTTAAGGCTCTGGAAGGAAAAAGGAAGAGAGGACAGCAATCCAAAGTTTCAAATGTGATTAGGTGGTGCTCGCAGCTGGAGATCCGGTGCTCAGAATCCCAAAAACAGCATAAGAGATGAAGACAGCCACAGCACCAGGTACGTTAAGGCTGCATTCACAGGACTGGTGCCCGCCGTACCGTAGCACGGCGGGCACACGGCAGCGTGCGGGGAGAGGAGGAGGGGGAGAGCGCTGCTCACCCCCGCCCCTCTCCATAGGGATATATGGCGCACAGCGCCGTATGCCCTGAAAAAATAGGACATGTCCTATTTTTTCACGGGGCACGGAGCAGTACGGTGCCGCACGCCCATTGCCGTCTATGAGGGACGTATATCGGCCGTATATGGGCTGCGGACTCACTGCCAGCAGTCATTACCCAGGTATTTACCACCTTACTAGGAGTGTACAGCGTTATAGCAGTAGTAATTGAGATAGTACACTGTGCTTTCAAGCCAAAACCATCAGCAATTGAACCCCCCAGAGAAGTGGTTTGCAGCCTGCTAAGTTTCAGGGAGACTGCTGTGATCTTATCCAATAGAAAGGGGCGTAAAGATGGTGTTGTTAAAAATAATTGAGAAATTAGATGTTTACTGTTATTCATCATGCATTGAACAGGACGCTAAAATGCTGAAGCAATAATTATTTGCAATAATAAAAATTATTTGCAATAATAATTCAATACATAAAATTATTCCATATCATTCCTCTCTCTGTGTACAATATGTGATTATCGTAATTACGTAATATCAGTATTATCTCTTAATAGGCCCCTTAGGCATTTGCAGAAACATCCTCACTGTGATCATCCAATACATTGAGGACATGCAGGAGCAGCAGCCCTGCATGGCCACGTCTTGATCCATTTTATAGGTCTCAGAAATAAATAATAAAATATCCGGGAAAGATGGAAAATGTAACATACAAAATATGGAGGAGCCACTAATACGGCATACTCCCGTATACGCCATGAAGTCACAGAGTCAAAGATATAAAATTAGTGCTCTACTCCTTATACTGTTTGCCAAATGGCGAGAGCCTCTCACCACCTCTTCATGGACTGGAAATAAAAGATATGCCCGACTCCTTGCATCGCCAATCGTCCTCCTTTAGTGGGTTGAAACACAATCCTCGTCTCGTTACCGTGTCCGCGATCCTACATCAGGAGGTATGCAAAAGGATAGTGCAGATTGCCAGGTTCAAAAGGGTATTTATTGTATATACTCACACATTCCAATATAAAAGGTGCACATATAGTAAAACCATAAGACGCCTAAACCACCTTGCCCGACCCAGGTGTCACCTATTCAGGCTTCTTCCAGGGCATGGTGTTTGGCATCATCTCCAGTGTTTTTATACAAAACTCACATACACCGACACAAAACCACTTCCCCCCCTAACTCAGGGAGACAAAGACCTTCCATCCGCATAAACATGATGTCATGTATTGCCATACAAACCGATGTTAATTTGCATATAAAAATACAAAAATGCACAAAAGCTTACTTACATGTAAACAAATTTAAAAAAACTAATTTAAAAAACGTTAAATGTTCGTTCAATATTCGTGCTTTACATATTAAGATCGCCTCCTTCATTCCTATATCAGCATTGAATCATTATACAGTCTCGCTGGTTGATAGTAGTAACTATTACCAAGCCGGGACTGCATGGTCCAATCAGCTTTTGCGTTCGATACACACCCTTCACCCACCTCTCCTCATAAACAGAAACACAGATGCAAAAATTATAACAAACATCATTGCAAAAAAAGGGTATATGTAGATGGAGGAGGGGGATATATTTTTATAATAAAAGGTATTATTATTTGGGTGATTACTAAAATAATTATACAAGAAAACTTTTTAGTTCAAAATCTATATTAAGGCCATATGGTTGGAGGGTGTTCAGGTGGTAAATCCAAAAACCTTCCCTGACATTCAATTTCTTGTTTAGGTCTTCTCCCCTTCAGTGTGCCTCAACCCTTTCCAGACCAAAAAAAAATTAATCTTTAGGGTTCTGGTTATGCTTCTCCCGAAAGTGGGCAGACAAACTGTGTGTCTTTAAACCCTTTTTTATGTTTCTAACATGCTCGCCGATTCTAATTTTTAGCTTTCTCCCCGTCCTCCCAACATACTTGCGTCCACATGGGCAAACAATCAAATAAATAATGGCGCAAGTATCGCAATTTATAAAATCTTTTATCTTGTATGTGGGTGAGTTCCTGTCTGTATTGAATTCCTTTACTACCCCTTTATCCACCCAACTTCTATACTTGCATCCCTGACATTTTTTGCAACTATAGAATCCTTGCATCCCTTGATCCTTTGTGGTTCCCTCTCTCACAAATATTATGTGCTCTTTTAAAGACAGTCTTAGGTCTAGTGGTGACCACTTCACTTAACACCGGATCCCTTGTTATGAGATGCCAATGTTTCTCTATTATTTTTTTGACATCCAATGCCTCCCTGCAATAGTTCGTAACACTTTTATCTTTCTTTTCCTCAAAAATTCTTTGTCTGTTGTTAGATACCTCTTCATATGCCCTCCCCAGAATATCGCTGGTGTAGTTCCTTTCCTTTAACCTATTTAAGATGATTTCAGCCTGTGCGGAAAAATCCTCCTGTTTACTACAATTCCTTTGAATCCTTTTTAGTTGGCCTTTTGGTATGTTGTTTATCCAGGGGCGATGATGGCAACTATTAAATTCAATGAAACTATTTACATCAGTGGCTTTAAAATGATTTCTAGTTAGAATCTTATGATTTTCTATGTATATTTCTAGGTCCAAAAAATAGATTTTTTTGGGATCAATTTCGTAGGTAAAATTTAGATTAAAATTGTTTGTATTGAGGTACTTAATAAATCTTTCAAACTCAATAGAAGTACCCAGCCACACAATGATGCAATCATCAATATACCTCCTGTACACTTGTATACAGTATATTGTTCAAAAGGGTTCGTAGTGGAGTAAATAAACTCCTCCTCAAATATCTCAATATACAAATTCACGAAACTGGGTGCGAATTTCGCACCCATAGCCGTTCCGGTTGTTTGGTTAAAAAAATTTCCCCCATACCAAAAGTAATTTCTTTTCAAGCAGTAAACAATAGCTTTTATGATCAATTTCTTATGTTCCAATGTTAATTCCTTATCATTTTCAAGGCATTTTTTAATTGCCTCTACCCCCAGATCTTGTGGGATAGAGGTATATAGGGATGTAACATCACAGCTACACAAGAAAGGTGTACCACCGCCCAGTTCTATATTTAAAAAAAAAAAATATATAGCTTGCTGGGAGTCTTTTAGAAATGATTTAATTTTAGTGAAATGTCTCTGCAAGTAAAAATCAATATATTCGGAGAGCCAGCTGGTAAGGGAATTTATACCCGAGACGATAGGTCGTCCCGGGGGTTTCTCTACATTCTTATGCACTTTTGGAAGATAATATATCACTGGAATCCTAGGGAATTTGATTGATAGATAATTATATTATTTTTGATTAATAATATTATTTTTTCGAGCTTCCTGTAATAGCGGATATAATTCTTTTTTGTATCTCTCAGTAGGGTTGTAGGTGAGTTTTTGGTATGTGTTTAAATCCCCCAATAGTCTATTCATCTCCAAATCATAATCATCCTTATTAAGTATAACCACCCCCCCCCCCCCCATTTATCCGCTAGGTTTTAAAATAATAACATCCTTAGTTAACCCCTAGGGGACACAGCCTATTTTGGCCTTAAGGACGCGGCCCCATTCTTCAAATCTGACCTGTGTCACTATAAGTGGTTATAGTTTTGGAACGCTATGAGATATCCAGGGGATTTTGAGATTGTTTTCTCGTGACACATTGTACTTCAAATTAGTTTAAAAATTTGGATGATATCTTTTGTGTTTAGTTATGAAAAAAAACTAAATTTGGCAAAAATTTGGAAAAATTCTTTATTTTCAACGTTCTAAATTCTCTACTTTTGATGCAGATAGTCATAGCTCCCAAATAAATTCATAACTTACATTTCCCAAATGTCTGCTTTATGTTGGCATGGTTTTTTAAGATTCCACATATTTTACTAGAATGTTATGAGGCTCAGAATTTAGGTATCATTTTTCAAATTTTTTGTAAAATCACCAAAACCTGTATTTAGATGGACCTGCTCAACTTCTAATTGACACTGAGAGGCCTAAATAATAGTGGGACTCGTAAAATACCCCATTGTGGAAACTACACACCTCAACGTATGAAAAACCACTTTTAAGAAGTTTGTTAACGCTTTACGTGTTTTATAGGGGTTAAAACAAAATGGAGGTGCAGTCTGCAAATTGTAATATTTTTTCACAATACACTCATTTTGGGTGGAAAATTAAACATTTACAATGGATTAAATGAATAAAGGCTCCACAAAGTTTGTTACCCAATTTCTCCCGAGTACACGGATACTCTATATGTGGTGGTAACCTGCTGTATGGGCGCACGGCCGGGCATAGAAGGGAAGGAGGCGCCATCCAGATCAGATTTGCTATGTCACATTGTACAGGCTATAATTTTTTTCTTTTTTTAATGTGGACCTATAGGGGCTTATTTCTTTTGCCACATGAGATGCACTTTTCTGGTACGTAATTTGGGGGAATCTATAGGCTAATTGGTGAGATTTTATTAACTCTTTGTTGGTGGAGGAAATGAAAATCATCACTTTTCAGGAAGATTTTTATGGGGTTTTTTTTTTTGGCTGTTTACCATACCATAAAAATAGTATATTACTTTTATTCTATGGGTCGCCACGATTACAAAAAGACCTCATTTATATAGATTTTTTATTTTTTTCCCATTTTTAGTGCATAAAAAGTAATTTGGCAAAAATGTTGTTACTTTTAGCATCACCGTCCTTCATATGCATAACTTTTTTATTTTTCGCCTCACAAATCTGTTTAGGGGCTTATTTTTTGCGAGAAGGATTGTTCTTTTTAGTGGTCTTATTTTAGCGTGCATAACATTTTTTAAATCCCTTTTTAGAGCATTTTTATAGGGTATTAATTGAAAATGATCTTTTTTCTGGAGCTTTTTTTTGTTTTGTTTTTTACGGGGTTAACTTTGCGGATCTAATAACGATTCTGTTTTATTATGCAGATTGTTACGGACGCAGGGATACCAAATATGTGGGGGTTTTGTGTATTTTATTCAATTGTACTGAATAAAAACCGATTTGGAGAAAATCTTGTTCATTTTAGCATCATCATCTTTTCATATGCATAACTTTTTTATTTTTCGGCTGACAAATCTAGTTAGGGGCTTATTTTTTGCGAGAAGAGTTGTTCTTTTTAGTGGGCTTATTTTGGAGTGCATAACATTTTTTAAATTACTTTTTAGAGCATTTTTTATAGGGTATTAATTAAAAATTATCTTTTTTCGGAACATTTTTGCGTTTTTTTTTCTACGGCGTGTACCGTGCGGGTCCAGTAACGATTCTGTTTTATTATACAGATTGTTACGGACGCGTCAATACCAAATATGCAGGGTTTTTTGTGTTTTTGTGTTTTTTATACTTTATTAAGTGTTTTTATGGGAAAGTGACATTTTAGGGGCTTATATTTTTATGTATTTATTTTTTATTTATTATAATGTGTAGTGTTAAGTGTTTTTGCATATTTTTACTTATACATACTTGAACTTGAACCAGTGATGCTCTGATCACTGGTTTAAGTTCAATACACTGCTCTACATATACTATTTTATTGTAGAGCAGTGTAAACTGTCTGAGCAAGCTTGCGCATGCTCAGACAGTTTACAGTCAGACCCGGAAGGGGTCTGACTGCCATGGAGACCGGGCAGCTCCGGGGCACATGCCAGTCCTCGGAGCTGCCCAGAAGTGGATCGGATCCCCCGGTAAGCGGCACGGGGGATCCGATCCACAGCGCAAACACCCTTACACGCCGCGGTCATGTTTGACCGCGGCGTGTAAGGGGTTAACACCCGCGATCGGAGCCGACTTGTACTAGACAGCTGACAGCCGCTGCTTCTGGTACCGGCTCCGTTCGTGAGCCGGTGCCAGAAGCAGGACGTTATAGAACGTCCCCGTGCGCTAAGCATCTAGCCCCGGGGACGTACTATAACGTCCTGGTGTGCCTAGGGGTTAAATTGTCACCAGTGCGGTAAACCTTCATTTTGTTTAAATCCTTGAGTACTACTCTTTTAAACGCATCTATGCACTCATTGGCAGGATTTTTCTTTTAATCCGGAATCTAGAGTTTGGTTACTTTCAGTGCTAGGTAGCAGTGAAGTGGTTGTTTTCAAACGGATTGGTTGTGAAGTGGTTGTTTAGTTAAGAAATTTTTTTTTAAATTAATGTTTCTAACAAACTTGTGAATATCAATATACGTTTGAAATGTATTAAATTTTGGTTTGGGTGCAAACTTAAAACCTTTATTCAAAACACTAATCTGTGCATCACTTAACTCAGTATTGCTTAGATTGTGTTTCTGAGGAGAGGTGGATGAGGGGTGTGTACCGAGCTCAAAAGCTGATTGGACAATGCAGTCCCGGCTTGGTAATAGTTACTACTATCAACCAGCGAGACTGTATAATGCTGATATAGGAATGAAGAAGGTGATCTTAATATGTAAAGCACGAATATTGAACGAACATTTAAAGTTTTTTAAATTCGTTTTTTAAAATTTGTTTACATGTAAGTAAGCTTTTGTGTATTTTTGTATTTTTATATGCAAATTAACATCCGTTTGTATGGCAATACATGATATCATGTTTATGCGGATGGAAGGTCTTTGTCTCCCTGAATTAGGGGGGAAGTGGTTTTGTGTCGGTGTATGTGATTTTTGTATAAAAACACGGGAGATGATGACAAATACCATGCCCTGGAAGAAGCCTGAATATGCGAAAACGGGGTCGGGAGAGGTGGTTTAGGCGTCTTATGGTTTTACCATATGCACGCTTTTATATTGGAATGTGTGAGTATATACAATAAATACTATTTCCCTTTTGCATACCTCCTGATGTAGGATCGGGAACACACCGCGGACGAGACGAGGATTGTGTTTCAACCCACTAAAGGAGGATGATTGGCGATGCAAGGAGTCGGGGATATCTTTTATTTCCAGTCCATGAAGAGGTGGTGAGAGGCTCTCGCCATTTGACAGACAGTATAAGGAGTAGAGCACTAATTTTATAGTTCTGACTATAAGCTAAAGCACTATACAGATCAAACAAATCTTCAAGAATAAATGCCCTACTCCAATGATCCATTCTCAAATACCTTGAAAACCAACCTTATATAATCAATTTTTTTTTCTTGTCTACAAAATCTGGGATATGGCTTCCTGAACATGTACCCCGCATCAACATAGTTAAATTAGGCCGGTTCATCATTTGACACAAGGATTGGCCCGCCGTGATATAATCTAGATCAGTGATGGCGAACCTTTTAGCGGCCGAGTGCCCAAACTGCAACTCAAACCCCACTTATTTATCGCGAGGTGCCAACCAAAAATTAAAGCAGTAACTTATTGCTCCCTGTTCTTCAACAACTTTCAATCATATTGGCCTCCTGGGGACAGCAATGTAGTAGAAAGCTGGAAATTTTTCATCATTTCAGCTTCTTTCTAGTGTCCCTCTGTACACAGAGAATTGTGGGGCCAGCAGGAGGTCCTCCAAAGAGAATTCGGCCCTGTCTACTCATTCTCCCTCTTCCTACTGTCCCTAGTAACGAAGTAAGTATCAAAATATGACTGAAAGCAGCATCTTTTAAGTTGCTTGGAACTGCAGGAAGATCCTTGTGTGCTGGGGCGATGGCCCGGGTGCCCACAGAAAGGGCTCTGAGTGCCGCCTCTGGCACCCGTGCCATAGGTTCGCCACCACTGATCTAGATCATTCTTATTTTGGTCTAAGACTTTAAAATCTGATTTGATTGTTCTGTATGCTATTCAAATATCCAAATATCATTAGTGACATATTAAACAGTTCTGACAGAGCTGAGAAAGTGTACTAGATGAAAATACAATGGGGCTTATGTACTAAGGGTCCGCGGTTGCACTTTCGTCTGACTTTCTGATGTTTTCGGGTTTTGCACGCCTGTGACAGGATTGTGTCACACTCGATCAAATTTTGGCGCAGCTGCGCTGGTTTTATGCGAAATTGGGGAGCATGCCATATGACGATCTGACTGATTCGGACTGAGCGCGGGATTTAACTTTCAAATTGTGTTGCAAGATCAAGCACTTATATGCACCAGGAAGGAGAAGGTGAACTCTGTCAGACCTGAGTGGGGAAGAGACAGATGCAGGATATCAAGCGCACAAATGTGCCTCAATGTGTGCACTCTGTAGGGATTGGTAAAAATAATTTATTTATATAGCGCCAATAGATTACATAGCGCTGCACAAAGCATACCAAATTGGTCCCGGCTTGTTGTCAGAACTAGCACAGTTGCAACATATAACAGTGAACCCAGAAGCTATAGTAGATTGTATAACTATAGAAATATCTTGTGTGACTACCAGGGCGGATTCTAGCCTTTCTGCTGCCTGAGGCGAAAATTCAAATGCTTCCCCCCTCCCCAACGCTGTATACACATGCCTATGTTAATTTAATTTAAATGTTAATTTCCACACTCTTTGTATACAGAGTGCAGCACAGCCACCATCACCCTACAACCCCATCTTCTCTGACCTGACCCGCAGTAATCTCCTGCATTAATATGGAGGGGGAGAAAGGCTCTGAAAAGAGTATGAACAGGGACAGAATAAGTTGCAGCTATTTTTCCTCACTTTTCCCCAGTGGCCTGATCTGTAGAGTATAAAGGAGCCTTCTCATCTGTCTTTACCCAGGAAAATCCCCTTGTGAATGACACAATGCGGAATGATGTAAATTCTCTTTGGAATGTCAGTAGTTTAACCCAGGAAGAGGTACGGCACAGCCTTACAACCACTAAGATAGACAAATCACTGGGCCCAGATGGCATACACCCCCGGGTTCTGTATGAACTATGTACCATGATAGACAGACTGTTATTTTTAATATTTGAAGTTCTCTGAGGACTGGTTATGTTCCACAGGACTGGTGCATAGCAAATGTGGTACCAATATACAACAAAGGATCAAAAAGCGATCCTGGAAACTAGAGACCTAACTTCTGTTGTGGGGAAAATATTTGAGGGGCATGTTAGAGATGTTATCCTGAAGTATCTTACTGTACATAACCTTATTGCCGGGCATCAGCATGGGTTTATGAGAGATCAGTCCTGTCAGACTAATCTGATTGGCTTCTATGAGGAATTAGTTCCAGACTGGATCTGGGGGATGCTGTGGATGTTGTATATCTGGACTTTTCAAAGGCATTTGACACAGTGCCGCATAGAAGGTTGGTACATAAAATGAGACTGCTGGGACCAGCGGAAAATCTGTGTATTTGGGTAGTAATCAATAACAGTATTTAATAATAATAGTAGTAGTAGTAATTGGTACTAAGTAATTGGCATAGTGACAGAAAACATAGGTTTGTTATTAACATTCTCAGATTGGGTTGATGTTACCAGGGGAGTGCCACCATGGTCAGTATTGGGGCCACTTCTTTTTAATAATGACCTTGTTTATCTAGAGGATATCGACTGCAAAATGTTAAACTTTTTTGGACATGGAGGAGTAGAAAAGCATAAATTATATCATTGATTTTTTTTAATTTTTTTTAACCGTATAGCCTAATAAACATCTTATTATTCCATGGGTCAATACAATTACATGAATACCCTAATTTAGATATTTTTTCTTACGTTTTACTAAATTTCTCAAAATAAAACCTTATATGGGGAAAAATCTATAGTTTTTGACTACAGACCTGGTTGATGGCTTATTTTTACAGGGCATGTAGTACTGTGCACCAATATCATTCTGGAATAGTTATTTTTTCTGATAATTTTTTATTGTATTTTTTGTAGGATGAAATAGGTAAAAATCATAATTTTTGGCAGGTTTTTAAAAGTTTTGTTTTACAGCTTTCATTGTGCAGGTTCAATAATTAATATTTTTGGGGCGTGGCCTGCCTGTGTTCCAAGAAGGATGCTTGCTGCTAAGCTCTGTCTGAGAACCTCTCCAGCTTTAAATCTTAGCGCATCCAGCAAGTCAGTTCACCTTCTGAACTGCTCCTAAACATAGAAGGATGGTCTCTAAACTCATGGACTTCTAGAGGTCCCAAGATGGTGGCTCCCTGCACTGCACAGGATATACATCCTCTTATGCAGCGGACCGCAGGAATGATGATAACTTACCTTCAAAAGCCTTGGGCGATGCTCCGGACAGAGAAGCGGCGTAGCTGATGACAGGAAGCAAGAGGCTGGGGAGAACCCTGGTATAGACCCAGACCACAGCCTCAGCAAGTCCGGAGAAACAGAGGACCCATCTGGATTCCAGCAGAGTGAGTCCCCAGAGTGCGGCAAATATACCCATTTCTGGGCAACCTGCCCCCGAAATCTTTGTAAAAGAAATGCTGATAGCGCTAAAAAGCTTGATACATAAGGACATGGCGTACTTAGCAAATAAAAGATATGGATCTGTAGAAGAGCTGGGGGGCAGAGTAGACACTCTTGAACCCAAAATGGGAAAAATCACGCAATCTCATAATGAACTCATAGACTCACATTATCACTTAGAGGAAGAAGTATGAGCAATTACAAACGAGCTGGCTAACTAAGAGGACAGAAAAAGAAGGAACAATGTGAAATTCCGCGGAATCTCTGAAAATGTTCCTCAGTCAGAGTTAAAATCATATATTACCGCCATTATCAAGTCTCTCCTGCCAGACACCTCTCCTCGAGAGCTCATTATCGACAGGGTCCACAGATTGCCTAGACCAAAGAACTTACTGGAAGAAGTTACAAGAGATGCCAATATAAGAATATGTACATATGAGGATGTACAGATCTACGCAGACCTTTCACAGGCCACACTACAGGCAAGGCAATGATTCTCACAGGTAACATCTGCCTTGAGGAATGCAGGGATAGACTATAAATGGGGCTTTCCCATGAAGCTTCTCATTCAGAAAGATGGCAGTACCGATATCGTCTGCAGGCCAGAAGAAGGCCCAACTCTCCTGCAAACATTTGGGATCAAGATTCCTATGGACATAATTGCCACTGTGGTGAAAGGTCCTCAGACAGAGGATGAAGGTTAGTGATCTGACCCTTTGATGCTCCTCCACTGACGATGTGAGGTCAAGGAGAACATCCAGGTAAACTTTACCCTGTGATAAATCAGGTAGCTAGACTCTACAGGTTAACGTTAGTAGTCTACCATCCTTTGTGAAGGGCCTTTCCCCTTACCCTATTTGGTTTGTGTTTCCTTTGTACCCCACATTGCTGTAGAGGTTTGGTTTTTGTTTACCCTTTGTTCATTGTTAGGTAACCGGACACTCTCCATAATCATCTGCTTCCCTGAACTGTCCATAGCAGTGCAACCGCACACTCCATCGACAGCCAAGATATAGGCACAGGGGAAGTCAAACTCACCGCCTGTATAGGGGATTGAAGTAACAGTGTATATAGCCCCAGATGGTGTCTTGGATGTCAGCAGTGTCACAATAGATCCCAGACCAACGCTCAATGCTCGGATAGATTCTGAGCATCTATTTGACGTGTTCAGATGCATGAATGCATCGTCTAGGGATATACTCGAGTATAAGCCGAGACCCCTAATTTTACCACCAAAAACTGGGAAAACCTATTTACTCGAGTATAAGCTGTGGGTGGGAAATGCATTGGTCACAGACCCCCCCCAGTATAAAGCCAGCAAGCCCCCAGTAGTATACAGCCAGCCCAGCCTGCCCCCTGTAATATACAGCCAGCCCAGCCTGCACCCAGTAGTATACAGGCAGCCCAGCCTGCCCCCTGTAGTATACAGCCAGCCCAGCCTGCCCCCTGTAGTATACAGCCAGCCCAGCCTGCCCCCTGTAGTATACAGCCAGCCCAGCCTGCCCCCTGTAGTATACAGCCAGCCCAGCCTGCCCCCTGTAGTATACAGCCAGCCCAGCCTGCCCCCTGTAGTATACAGCCAGCCCAGCCTGCCCCCTGTAGTATACAGCCAGCCCAGCCTGCCCCCAGTAGTATACAGCCAGCCCAGCCTGCCCCCAGTAGTATACAGCCAACCCAGCCTGCCCCCTGTAGTATACAGCCACCCCAGCACGTCCCCAGTAGTATACAGCCAGCCCAGCCTGCCCCCTGTAGTATACAGCCAGCCCAACACTAAAAAAATAAACTTATATACTCACCCTCCGGTGGCCCCGATGCACAGCGCAGCTCCCCGATGTCAGAGAGGCTAATCTACTGGCTTCCAGGTCGGTCTTCTTTTGTCGGTAATATCCTGCAGGGCGCGGCCATATTTTCTCCCAGCAGGCGCATAGTATGACATCAGTAGCTCCTGCCGGTCGAGAGGAAACATGGCCGCGCCCTGCAGGCTGTTACCGAAGAAATAAGACAGGCGCGAAAGCCAGAAGAGGAGCCACGCTGACATCGGGGAGCCACGCTGTGCATCGGGGCCGCCAGAGGGTGAGTATAAAAGTAAATTTTTTTTAAAGTGCTGTATTGCTGTATTGACTCGTGTATAAGCCGAGGTGAGGATTTTCAGCACATTTTTTGTGCTGAAAAACTCGGCTTATACACGAGTATATACGGTAAGTCCTTTTCTAGGATAGATCTTTTCCTAGCAGAGAATCACTATATAGGACCAGAGCCTCTTCAGTGGGGACGGCAATGCAGTCTGATCATGTGCCGATCACACTGGATCGGAAACTGACACACCAAGATGCCCCGCCTAGGATAAGACGTAACAATGAATCTCTCTTCTTACAAGTCTGCTGTTGCTAAAGCTGTACAAGAATATTTCAAACTTAATGATATGATATGGCACAGAAGCATTTAATCTTTGGTTAGCACACAAGGCAGTAATTAGGGGGGTTATGATAGAACTTAATTCCAGACACCATAAAAATAGGGAACTTAAGACCAACTAAATATTTTCTAAAATTGCAGACACTGAGAAAGATATGGGAGGGACATTCCCAGTCAGCACATGACCAACTCTTCTAGCTGAGACATCAGCTAAGGGCATTACTGATAGAAGACTTTGATATATATTTCACTTCCCTCAAAACCACCCAGTGCATATCTCACAACAAGCCATCAAAGCTTATAGCTAACAAGGTGAGAAATCCCCTGCCTACTCTCCCAAGGGGAAATACAGTCCAAAATAATGTACCCGACTAAGATAGCAAACAAGATTGGCTCCTTTTACTCTAAATTATATAATTTGCAGGAGGACAGGAACACCCAGGTCCCGAATCAAAAATTAATAGACCACTACCCAAAAAAATTACACCTGTCGACTCTCACAGAGGAGCAGATTACATTACTCAATTCTCCCTTCAAGAGGTAATTAAATCCTCAAAGAAAGAAAAAAAACCCAGGCCCTGATGGCTGAATACTATCAAATATTTGCCAAACTGCTGGTACCATGTTTGGTCCACACATTCACAAAGGCCGCTGAGGAGCGAAATCTCCCTGAAGAGATGCTACAGGCGACGGCGGTCACCATACCCAAACCGGGCAAATTAAATTATAACCCAGCCAATTTTTGCACAATCTCTTTATTAAATTGTAATAGCAAACTCTTCGCCAAACTTCTAGCACAACGCCTCCTCACAATTCTACCCACATTAGTTCACAATGACCAGGTTGGCTTCACTAAAGGCAGGCAATCCTCAGATGGCACACGTAAAATGGTTTTGTTGATGTCTGCCATCGATTAGTAGCGATTAGGTCTAGCCCAAACATCTCGAGAGTAAGTGCAGGGCTACGACAACATAAAAGTGGTTTATATGTGGATGACACTATCCTCCTGATAACTAAGCCCCCGCAGTCACTAAGAGAAATTAATCACCAGATAAAAGCTTTTGGGGAGGTTTCATACTATAAAATAAATGAGAGTAAATCATCAATCCTGGGCTTTAATATGTCTGCTTCACTGAAAGCTGACATAGCTTGAGAGTTCCCCTTCCTATGGAAAGATTCTTTAATCCCATACTTGGGCATTAAATTGGTATCTCCAATTCACAAAATGGCTGAGGTAAACATCACATCGCTAATAGCAACAGTTCAAGAGGACTTTGAGAAAATAGTCAAAATAGAACTTTCTTGGGTGGGAAGAATAATGATGTACAAGATGTTCGTGCTACCAAAGGTAATATACCGGTTTTGGACATTGGCGGTCCCAATATCCTTTTCCTTACTCAATAAACTACAAAATTAAATGTTACATTTCATCTGGAAAGGATCTAAGCCCAGGAATGCTGCCTCAATACTGTACCAGCCAAAAGACAAAAGAGGGATGGGGGTCCCAAACTTAATTTGGTACTACCACTTTTCATATCTCCCAGATCAAAGCATGGTGACAGTACTCCCCAGCCTTCAGTTAGCCAGAAATTACCCCTTATACATATGCTTTTGGCTCACTCCATACCCAAGAACCCTTCCCTTTCACAGACCCCGACCATCAAGGCAGGAATTGCTAGTTGGAGGTTCCTACTCTCTAGACCTAGGCAGAAAGCAAACATTACCCCCTTAAACCTCCCGATCCAGACCTTGGCACATTTCTCATCCATTCTCTCCATACAAAAAGTGAGGGACAAATGTATCATGGTTGTAGGCAACCTGGCAGTAGCCGGACAGGTCAAGAGCTCTGCAGACATCATGAAAGAGTATGACAACCGCCCCCCCCCCCCCACAATGATCATTCAAATAGCACAATTAAGAGAGTTAGTTGCAACCCACAACATGCAAAATACCACCATCCCAACAGATATGTCTTCACATCTTTTTGACGAGAAGTTTAGGGGCTTTAATAGCAAAAGAGAAATCTATGTAGTATTGTCTGGGGAGAAGGAGATCTCCAAAGGAGCTCATATGTTGAATTGTTGAAGACCTCCAGATGTGCAAATTTGACTGAAGTCCAGTCCAAAGTCCCCACCCGATGGTATTAATTCCCTCCTTTCTAGCAAGAATTTCCCCAGGGTCATCAGATTTGTTTTCTGACTTTTTATTCTACGAGTTGTTACGGATGCAGTGATACTATATGTGTGGGATTATGTAATGATTTTAACTTTAGTTCACATTAAGGGGCATATTTACTTACCATATTTTTGGACTATACTATAGGATGCACCCCAGATTTAGACTTCCAAAAAGGGAAAATATATTAAATTAAAATATCCCTGTTGGTCACACTAAAGCACAGCACACACAGCTCTGCTTCATCCATACAGGTACACACACAGCTCTGCTTCATTCATACAGGTAAACACACAGCTCTGCTTCATTCATACAGTTACACACACAGCTTTACATCATCCATACATTTACACACACAGATCAGCTTTACACAAATAAGCATACCTCCTAACTTTTTCAGATGAGAAAGAGGGACAAGAAGCGCGCCGCGGCGATTTTTCCCTGTAAGCCACACCCTAATCACGCCCCTAACCTCACCCTGGCCACGCCCCAAATCTGCTGGGGTTCAGTCGGCAGTCAGGGAGTCCTTACACAGCACCTCAGGATGAGGAGGTCAGTAATAAGCACCTACCATCAATAATTCTGATGGTAGATGTCCTCTAACCCCTTACTGCAGCATAACATTCCCCAACGTCATGGTACAGCAGCCAGTGTATGATGCATAATGCAGCAAACACCTATGATCAGTATTGGCACCGATTGCAGGTGTTAACCCTTTACAAGCCACAGCCAAAGCTGCTGGTGGCATGTAACAGCTGGGGTGCATGATGTCATCATGGAGCAATGGGGGTCTTTAGACTGAAGAGCTGTAATTTCTGAAGATCTGTTACAATGAGCCAGTTGCCACTGTAGTATAGCAGAATGTGGTAGGATCAACCAGTCAACCTAAAGTTTAAGTGCCACAGGGGTCTAGAAAATTGATATAAATCAGAAAACATGTTAGGTATCGCCACCTCTTAGTAGTCCCGATCTATCAATATTAAGAGCGCCCAAATGTTTCAAACACCATCTGTTTTCCCCGGTCTCAGGCGAACTTCAGTGAGGAGCAGGAGGAGGTGGGGGCAGGGAGCTGCTGCTGCTTCTGCACGGAGGGGATGATGTAGCAGAGCTGGAGAGCTCCTGCCTGCACCGAGGCTGATGATCCCCTGGGGCTGCTGTGCAGGGGCAGTGCAGAGCATATCACACTCTGCACTGCTTCTTCATCCATCCACGTGGGGAGACACTGGAGCTCGGCACAGGATGCAGCCACATGGTAGCACTGACCTGTGGGGGCCATGTCAGCCTGAGGAGAGGAAGGGCTCTGCCTCCCAGGGGAGGGGATGGGGGAGGTGCGGGCCCTGCAGCAGACAGCCCAGGAGCTGGAGAGGAGGAGAACGCTGCACCCCGCCCCCTGGCTTCACTGTATCCCAACCAGGACGGAGGCGGGACTCGGGGGTGGGACAAGCCAGAACAATCCGTGACACTGCAGTCATAACCGGGACAATCTCTTACCAGCCCGTGGGGGCGGGGCAGGGGTTAAAAAAAACGGGACTGTCCCGCCCTAAACAGGACGGTTGGGAGGTATGAAATAAGGAACACTCTGGGAACTACTGTACACATGAATACATACACAGCTCTACTATACACAAATAAGGAACACACTGGGAACTACTCTACACACAGAACCAAGCCCCACCCCATTCCCCCTGTTCGCCCCTTTTCTCTTCTTCTTAACCTGTCCCAGCGCAGCATGTCCCCATTCTCTGCAGCATCAGGACCTGTGGTGATGTAGGAAGCATGTGATCAGTCATATGATTATGACATCACTGCAGGTCCTGTTGGCAGAGGGAGAGAGCAGTGCGGAGGCTTTCCTCTCTTGGAGATCGGATGAAACGCTATATCAGGACATCATCCGATCTCCATTACAGCAGTCAGGAGGGTCTTGCAGTGCTGGATCCTCCTGACCTTTGGTCTTTATCAAAATATGTTGGACTATAGATCTGCATAGGCATTTACTTTCTGAAATGGGTAGAAAAGAGAAGGAAATTAATATAAAACTGTTAAAAACAGTTAAAGACAACTTTATAATACTATTCAATATGCTTTGAAGCATCTGTTACCATACCTGGATTTGTTCAAAAGGGATTTCAAAACTAAAAGACTCATTGAAGTAAGGGTTCAGGGTCTTCTTCTTCACTGTAGTTTTCTTCTTTTTGAGTCTTTTCCCATTTTGCATGAGGTGAATCTTTACATATGGATCTAAAATTTAAAAAGAGAAACATGGTTAGGGGTAAGGGGTATGGGGTCCAGAGCTCATTTCTGCCTGCTCTTGGCCAAGGTTCAGCAAAATACATTTTATATACATATTGCTGGGTTATAACTACACACCATATTTATATTGCATTACTATTAACATGCAGTTACTGTTTTTTCTTATGTTAGAGGTATAGCAGCTATACAGCAGATATATTTTTTTCTTGCATTCTAAAAGCTTTGATGCTTTCCCTCCCTTCGTCCACCTCTTGATGAAATACTGAATGCTTGTGAATACTGAGCGCTACCTATGCTGGATTAAAAAGGCTACTCAACTGTTACCCACTGCAATCTCCCACCTGTGAGAGAGGGGAGCTCTTGAGATTGTAGGGCTGCTTGTTACTGGAGCGTCGGCGTGTCAGAAGAAGTACCCTTAAAGGGGTATTCCCATCTGGGCATTCACATTTAATTTAATTAATTTGCCATATGTAAACATGTTTAAAATGTCCCTGTGTGATTTCTCATAAATGTAGAAATGTGGTCCCTTAGAAATTAGATTCCTCGGATACGACCCCCTAACATTTTAGCAGTGGGGGCCAGACTTGTGCTATTGAGCCCTGCCTGACCACCAGGATTCAAGGTGCATTAGCCCAGGACGGCTGTGGGACATGAAGTAACTCCAGGACATTTCATATCCAAACATCAGATCACAACCATATTTAATCACAAGCCTTTGTGTCTTTGTGCAATCACTCCAGCAGAGGTGGCCGTATCCAAGGACACATATGACTATATTTATGGGAAATTATCTTCACACAGGAACATTTATTTTAATAACATCTAATTGAAGAAATGTATGGCAGATTAATAAAATTGAATGTGAATAGCCAGATGAGAATACCCCTTTAATGGTCGCTGTAAAAACCTGATACGGCGGTCATTAAGGGGTTAATATATTTACAATGATCAATACAAAAAGATAGAACCTTTTGTGCTATGATTACTGGACGCTAGATGTCGCTGTTGCCTTGTATGGTGTGAAAGAGTCTGTTACAAACACTAATCATGGTGCTTATAAAAGACTCTTTCACACGATACAAGGCAACAACGACATCTAGCGTCCAGTAGTGGTATGGTGTACAGACCACACTAGAGAGGCAATAATGTGATGGTGAAACACATAGTAGCAATTTTGAGATTGCAAAGTACACTGATAGAGTTCACTTGATCTGCACTATGGTATAAAATCCCTGAAAAACACATAGGTGTCTTAATTATAATACAAGGTGGAATAATTACAGGATACAGAACACTACTATATCAAGGTGTCACCACAATGCCAAATGAGAAACTTTGATACGAAATTGACATTCCTATGGAGTTGCATGATTTTTAATGTAGATACGTAAATAACAATGCCACACAAAATATAAAAGAATTGTTTTAATAAAATTAATAAAAGTGATGTTTAATGACCAATGTGTTCCAGCGAGGTCATAAAAAACCTTTATTGAAAATAATTGATCCCCAGAATTGTTTAGACTTCTAATCCCTACATGATCCTCAGGTCAGAAGAAGATCGTGGGACAATACCCGGCACTAACATCCAGGGTGTTTAACCCCTTACACGCCACGGTTAAGCATGACTGCATACTGGAAGGATCCGTGGCTGCCGGCTCTTCTTCACGCTGGGTTCTGCCTCCTGGCAGGACCAGCTGTGACTAACTGAGCATGCGTCGTACATTGTACATTGCAATGCAAGTGTATTGCAATGTAAGGGCTTGAACAAGCAATCGCATAAAAAATGTAAAAAAAAACCCAGTAAAAATTATTTTTTACATTTTATAATTAAATAGATTAAATAAAAGTATCACCCTAGTTACATATAAAATCCAAATAAATGCATATAAAACACAAAATCACGTATATATTTGGTATCATAGCGCCCATATAAATCTGTACAATAAATCTAATTCAATATCGAACCTGTTCAGTGAATGACGAAAAACACGAAAAATTTCTCGTAATAAAAATTTTTAATCAAATACCCACACAAAAATTTTTCTAAAAAGTGATCAAAAAAGTTACGCATCCTAATATCATATTACTGAAAAGAACAACTCTTTTCACAAAAAATAAGCCCTCAAGCAGAAGATATGCCCATGAAAAGTTGTCGATAGTAAAAACAATGTGATTTTCTAAAATATTGGTTTTGCTCAGTAGAAGTAACAAAGATAAGAAAAACGATATAAATGAGGTATCGCTGTAATCGTAGTGAACCAGAGAATAAAGATAAAATATTATTTGTATGTTATGGTGAGCGGGGAAAAAAGGGCTTAAATAAAAATTGATGGTTTTGTTTGTGCCCCCATTGAAATAGTTATTAAAATTTTGTGAATAAGCTATAGACCCCCCAAATTAATTATTTAGACATTGTATCTCACCCTGCAAGTCGATGCAAGGCAGAGGGGTTGTTGCGAATACGTCCCAATATGTAGCTTGCAACCTGTGTGGAGTCTGATCAGCCCCACAGCAGGTCACTGCACAACACGGGGAACACTGCAGCGGTAGATCCTGCCTGGTAAGTTGTTTAATGTGATGTTAATTGTTTAATGTGATGTCATTCCATCGGCCAATCACATCTGTTAACTTATTGTATTGTAAGCTGGGATGCCATTGGAGGAGTAACCACCACCTGACCAGTGGGAGTAATAAAACCTCTGGTCAGGAAAGTTCTAGAGAGCAGTCAGTCTGAGCAGTTAATCAGACCAGTCTGACAAGAGTCAGTCTAGTGAGGAGAGTCAGTGAGACCAGGCAGTCAGAGAGTGCAGTCAGACAAAGTAGAGAGCTCAGCTCACTGCCTGAGCAGCTCTGAGGAGTTAGTGAGAGTAAAGGGGTTTCATCCTACCTTCAAGGGTGATATCTGAAGTAACCCAGAACAAGCTGAAGCATCCTACTAGGACACAGCTATCTCCCAGCCTGCCCTTGCATCCAGGCTGGTGATCAATTCCGGTGGTTCCCTCTCCAAGTGCACCCCCAGCCTGCTACCATTGTCAAGATTCGTTTGGCACGTTATCCACTGTTCCTGTTGGTTCCAATAAAGAACTGTAAGTTACTTTTGTATAAAGTCTGCCTCCGTCTGATCCCTGCTACTACGGCTGTCACCATCACAGGTACCCTATCCACAACACAGGGACTCATACTCCAGACCCAAAAGGGTTGCCCCAGGGAGAACTACTATACCAGCCTCTCCCTCATCATTTCTTGCCAACACCACCTTCTGGAGACCTGCCAGGCTGTAGGACAGCTCTTCGGTCCCCATACCAAGCACCGTGACACTAGTGTGCCTAGGCCGCAACCCCCAGCCACTCCGGTATTCCGGGCCCCGACTGTCTCCAGGCCCCAAGAGAAAAAGGCTAGGCCCCGGTGGGGGTTGTTGCACATGACACATGTCAGATTCTCAAAATCAAGTGTGGTCACTAAACTGAAAACAAGCATTGTAAAAGGGGTTAATCTCTATTAGTATTTGGATCACACATGTATTTGGTAGTTCATATAATAATAATTGGCTAATTTTACCCAGAATCTCTCAGGTATAGCAAATCACACTTCCTTACCCTGACTACATCTGTGTCGCTTAACTTAATAGACTACTGTGGTATCTCTCTCACATTCCCAAGGATTCCTCACTAAAAAGTATATTCACACACTACAACCCCCAACATGTTTTGCCCCCTCAGCAAAGTCCTCCCTGGTGCCGGGGCTAAAGTGTGAAATTTCCTGTCCGAACATAGGCTAATAAGACCTCCGTATGTGATGTCATCACCACCAATCGCCTTGTTTGTAACATATAGCCAATCGTCGTATGTAAGGATTGGTCAGTTGTTATTGGTCACTCAAAACAAGGAGATCACTCAAAACAAAGGTGCCGTACAAGACTCCTTACACATCATTAGTGATGTAGTGTCTGTTATGGTCAATCACCCCATTTACACTGGCATAATCGAGCGTAGCTGCGCACGTACCGAGCTGGCCGTGCATATGTGTGAAACTTAGTATTCCTGTGGAGGAATACTACCTAATACAATCTACTACCTTCCTAGTTAGTTTAAAATACCCATGCAACACCCTTGCAGATGCAAAGGTTTAGGTAGGTGTTGCGAAAAAGAGAAGAGCGAGAGAGAGCCAAGGGGCGCTCCAGTTACTCCAGTACCAGAATACGAATCTGCTGTTAACATTTTAGGCCTGTTGCCTGCTACCTGTTGTTCAATAAAGAACTGTGAGTTGATTTGCACAACGTTGCCTCTGTCTGATGGATACGGCTGTCTACTACCACGGGCTTCCCCATCCATTACTCAAGTACCTATCTTACAGACACTCAGAGGGAGTAACAGGGGGAAACAAGTACTTCAGCCTCTCCCAACTTATTTCTTGCACACACCACCTGCTGGAGACCTGCCATGCTTTAGGACATACCAAGCCAAGCACCATGACATCAGCGAGCCCTAGGTTGCAATCGCCAGCCACTTCGCTATTCTGGGCTCTGGCTGCCTCTAGACCCCAAAAAAAGGCTAGGCCGCGGTGGGGGGTGTGCACCTATAATCAACATCCCTTACAAGTGGTAGGTAATAGTACATTATAATGTATTTATAAGGGCACCTGTGTGCATACATTGTCCTATCATAAAGCCTCATTAGCATATACATTTTATAAAAGAATGCAAGGAAATAGATCAACAAAGGGCTGCAATAAATGGGCGGGTAGAGTGAATTTGAGTGTTTCAACTCATACCGTCTATTTTTTATTTTTCCATGTGTTTCTTTAGGACAGTAAATTTAATTAAAAAAAAAATGCATCCTGGGAGATAACAAATTCTTTACCACTTGTAATACCTTAATTTTAATATTAATATTCTAAAGTCAATTCAGATTCCACTAATTTTACCCATAGGTGGTTTTTTTGATAGGTCAACACTCAATATTTTTATATTTATTAATGTGATCCATAATCATAGTATGTGGATGAGTACATAGGGCATATTTAAGAGAGGCTGAAAAAGTAAAAGCGGTCAATCCAGTGGGCTTCCAATTGAAGGAGACGTTTGAGGGCATAACCCTTTCGGGGGCCTAATTTGATCTGGTCTATTGCCCAGAATTGAAGAGGGTTCTTATTTCCATTTCCACCATGTCTAAATTTCACATGTTTGGCCAGAGATGTGTCTTTATCGGCATGGACAGTACTTAGATAAGATGAGATTCGTCTCCTTAGTTCCTCAACTCTTTTCCCTGCATAATTTTTCGCGCATTCGCATTGTGTGATGTAGATGACACATGTGCTTTTACAGTTTTACAGGAAATTTCGAATGGTGCATGTTTTTACATTTAATGTGTATTGTTTCGCTTTTGGCATTTATTTGCAGAAGCTACAATGCCCTACATGGGAATGATACTATTATTGGTGAAGACAGCCGGTTTTCTTTCTTGTGACTCAGCCTGTAACAAAGGCCATTATTTTCTGACAATATTAAGTACATCATTCGCTTGGGAATCATATGTCCAATACACTTTACAGATTTATTTGTTTCCCTTCTTTTCACTGAATCTGTAATTAGAGTGTCTTGATTGGCAAATTTTGTATTTTTTATGCACACTTCAACTTTTTTTTTGGGTGACTTTTTCCAAAAAGTGATTGTTCATTAACTTGCATTCCTTTTCAAAAGCCTCTTATGTTGAGCAGTTGCATTCTGCACCAGGATTCCTCTCCTAAGGGCCTGCGGGTTCCAACTGTTCCAATTTAACAAACTGTTGGTGGATGTAGTTTTTCGGTATACTGTAGTGCCCACATCACCTGATTCTCCTATATTTATTGTTAGATCTAGGAAATTAATCTGAGGTGGGTGGATCTCTGAAGTAAATTTCATTCTTCCAAAATCATTTCTGTTCAAAATATTTACCAGCTGAAAGAAGACATCCTCATCCGCCTCCCAGAGGATGAGGATTTCGTGAATATATCTTCCCCAGAATAATATGTGATCAGTGTAGTATGTGTTCTCTTTCGTAGTATCATAGTGTTGAATATTAGAGTACAAAACTCTCAACACCCAGACTTGCCTAAAAAGTCTTGGGGGGTACTCTGATATCCTGTAGCTTATTGATCAAGTCTTTCTTATCCCTCAAATCCGAGGTATTGACAAACTGACGTAGAATTAAATCTACATGTTCGCTTTTTCCTAGTGTCAAGTTATTTGTCCTCAATAGTATTGAGCATCCAGGAATCAGAGTAACCTCCTTGTGAACTTTAGGAAGGGCATAAAATGTGGAGATGGAAGGTTTTTTATTCAGGATGTACTTTTACTCACTTTTGGTGATGAGATTATTTCAAGACCGTCATCTAGAATTTCCAAGACAAACCCTTATAGGTATCTCTACCACTCAATAGACGCTTGACCATCTCCACATATTGGTCAAAGTCAAGTATTACTATATTTCCCACTTTGTCTAAAGGTTTTAATACTACATTGTTGTTCTCTTATGAGTTAAGAAGGCCAAGTTGAGTCAACAAAGAGAAGCATAGAGAGACCTGCATAGATAATACCAATAGCCTGAGACAGTGGTGGCAAACCTATGGCACGGGTGCCAAAGTTGGCACTCGGAGATCTATTTATGGGCACCCAAGCCATCAACATAGCACTCGACATAGAACTCAAAGAATCATCCAGCAATCCAAAACGACTCAAGAAAAGCTGCTCTCAGTGCTATTTTAAAGCAACACTTTCTTGCTTGGGGCTGCAGGAAGAAGTAGAACATGTGGATTATCTTTAGAGCTCCTGTAGGCCCCACATTTGTTCCTGTACAGAGGGATCACGGTGAGATGCTACAACAGTTGTCCAAATTTGCCCTTCTTTCAACTGTTTTATTGTCCTCAAGAGGCCGATATAATTGAAAGTTGTGGTAGAACAGGTATCAATAAATTACTACTTAAATTGCCGTGCTGGCACTTTGCTATAAATAAGTATGTTTTGGTTGTAGTTTGGGCACCCGGTCTCTAAAAGGTTTGCCAACACTGGCCTAAGACATAGTTAGGGCAGTCAGTTGATCTACCATTAATTATGATTATTCTGGGCATCTTTTCTTGATATTGGGAGGACATACATTGTTTTTAATGAATGTTCCTGTTTGTTGCTACATGAGTAGCATTGTGATTAATAAAGTCTGTCATGTTCCATTTACATGGTGTACATTTGTTTTTTCTTGAGTCCAAGATTTTGGTATATTGTACTTTAGCTTGGTTGGGGATTAAGTTTGTTTTCAGCTTAGTGCCCATATGCCCAGCTGTCCATCTTTTTTATGGTTACTTTACTGCATATTGCAGCAAAGGCTAACCGGTAACACCAGCAATCGGTTCTAGCACAGATCGTGGGTGTTAACTTGCTGATCTCGGCTGGTAAATTCTTTTTTTAAAAAAAAGGATTGTTGCTCCCGGTGGCGTGGCATCATCGGGGAGCGGAAATCGGTCGCCATGACAGCCTCGGTTCTTCTGAAGACCTGAGCTGTCTTGTTTTAACACTTTCGATCAGCACATTGTAATAAATGAGGAGGAAAATCCCCATTAACTGCCATCCTGTAGTGTGGCATTATATGATAGGATCGATCAGACAACCTGGAGTTAGAGTACCCTAGAAAGTCTGAAAAATAGTACAAATAAAAAAAAAAATTAAATAAAAATTATAATAACCCCCCCCCCTAAAAATGCAAACCCCCCCTCTTTCCCTAGAACTGATATACACAGTAAAAATCATAAACACGTTAGGTATTGCTGCGTCCGAAAATGCCCGATCTATCAAAATATAATAAAGTTTTTTCACTGCGTTTAAACTCATAACGGAAAATAGCACTCAAAGTCGAAAATTGCACTTTTTTGCAATTTAAAAAATATAAAAAAATTCAATACAAAGTGATTAAAAGGTTGTAAGTCCTAAAAATGGTAGCACTAAAAACTCAGTCAAAAGTTGCAAAAAATAACCCCATCCACAGCTTCATACACTGAAAAATAAAAATGTAATTAGTGCCAGACAATGGCAATTTTTTTTTTTTTTTTTGAACAGGAGGTTTTAATTCTTATAAAAGTATGAGAAAATTCAGTGTCCCCAATATCGTACAGACCCAAAGAATAAAGTAGACATGTCATTTGGGGCGCAGATTGAAATACGTAAAAAACAAACCCCACAAGAAAATGGCGCAAATGCATTTTTTCAACAATTTCACTGCATTTGGAATTTCTTTCCTGCTTCCCAGTACACGGCATGGAATATTAAATACCATCACTAGGAAGTGCATTTTGTTTTGCAGAAAACACACAGCTCTGTACATGGACAAATAAAAAAGTGATAGATTTTTAACCCCTTAACGCTCTGCGCCGTAACTCTACGGCGCAGAGGTATAAGGAGTGTATGAAGAGGGCTCACGGGCTGAGTCCTCTTCATACAAAGGTGGGGGTTTTTGCATATTGCATATTTCGGCTATTAACCCCTCCATTGCCGCTGGCAAAGTCGCCGGCGGCATTTAAAAGACGGCAGTGCGCGGGCGACGCCATCTTTGTTACGATCGCTGCGCCCCCGAATGTCATCGGGGGGCAGCGATCGGTTGCCATGGTAGCCTCGGGTCTTCGTTTGACCCGAAGCTATCTGGCTTCTGCAGATTCGTTACAATGAGCCAGTGGCTCATTGTAATGAATGTGCTGCAAAAATGCCATATATTGCAATACAGAAGTATTGCAGTATATGGTAGCAGCGATCTGACCATCTAAGGTTAATGTACCCTAGATGGTCTAAAAAAATAGTGAAAAAAAAAAGTTTAAAAAATAAAAAAAAATTATAAAATATAAAAAATTCAAATCACCCCCCTTTCCGTAGAACTGATATAAAACATAATAAACAGTAAAAATCACAGACACATTAAGTATCGCCATGTCCCAAAATGCCCGATCTATCAAAATATAAAAAACGGTTACGGCCGGCGGTGTCGCACAGACTTCAAAATGGTAGCAATAAAAACGTCGGCTCATTTCGCAAAAAATGACCCCTCACACAGCTCCGTGCGCCAAAGTATGAAAAAGTTATTAGCTTCAGAAGATTGCAAAAAATGTTTTTTTCTTTTTTGTACACATTCGTTTAATTTTTGAAAATGTATTAAAACACAATAAAACCTATATAAATTTGGTATCACCGCGATCGCACCGAACCAAAGAATAAAGCTGAAGTGTTATTTTGAGTGCACAGTCAAAGTCGTAAAAACTGAGCCCACAAGAACGTGACGTTCGTTTTTTTTTAAATTTTTCCACATTTGGAATTTTTTTCCAGCTTCGCAGTACACGGCATGTTAAAATAAATAACATTGCGGGAAAGTAAAATTTGTTACGGATTTTTGAAGGTGGAGACCGAGAAATGAGCGAAAAAATTCTGCGTCCTTAAGGGGTTAAAGGTGGGGGAAAAAAAAATAAAAACACAAAAACGAAAAAGGGTCCCCTGCGGGAAGGTCCCCTGCGAGTGTCGACAGGAAGAAATGTATGTAGCTAATGATTGTAACATAGTGCAGCCCTGAACTGCAGACAGAGGCTGTAGTACCACAACTAGCATTAGAACACATAATTCTCAATGATTACCCTAAGAGGTTACAGTGCATCGGGAAATCAGTGGATTACCACTTTACTGCCTGTTTTACATCTCAGCAAGTGAACACTATGAGGCACATTTACTTACCCGTCCCGTCACGATCCCCCGAAGTGCGTTGTCCGACGAGGATTAGGAGCTGCCGTTATTCACTAAGATCGTGCTTCCAATTTCCTGCATGTGTTGGTTCCCCGCTCAGGTCCCCCCGGAGTTCACCATCTTCTTCCTGGTGTATGTAAGTGCATGGCTTGCAACACAATTTTGAATGTGAAATCCCGCAAGGAGCCGTCGAATCGTCTGCCAGCCCGCCCCCCCCTATTTCTGTTGCATGAAAGTCGACGCCAAAATCCAATTGTGTGCGCCATAAACCCCTTCTAAATGCGGCGCACATCGGAAATCGCAGGATATTCTGACAATAGTGCGGACCGCGGTCCCTTAGTAAATGAGCCCCTTTGTGAAGTGATAGTTTTAGGCCCCTTGCGTTGCCCCTTGCGTTGCAGATGACAACAGAGTTTGATCAGGGTACGATCAAGGTTTGGTCAGTGAAAAACTGACAATTTGCATCAGAGTTCAATCAGTTTTCAGCCAGAGTTTGTTCAGTGACTCAGGACTGAGGTCTGTCTTTTCTATTGCAATTGATGGATGAAAAACGCATTGCACTTGCATTGAGCTTGCATGTGTCTCAGAGTGTAATGCGTTTTTGATGCATCTCCATAGACTTGTATGGTGCGTTTGCTGAGATTTAAACGTGCATTAAAAAAAAAGCGCATGTGTGCGTGAAATAATATGCAAGTCTGAAAAAGCCCATTGACTACAATGGGCCACAGTGTAATGCAAGTTCTGCACGTCAAAAGCATGCGCAGAACACGCATGTGAAAAACGCAAGTGTAGAAGGGGCCTTATAGACAACTCTTTATTTAGTTGTTTTTGGAAAGCATTTATTTGCAGTAATATTGCTTCTGTAAACACCAACAGGAAAGGAGGGGATGTGATCAGTGGGCCGCTGATCACAAATCACCCAGAGAAACAACTCACATACTGAAATGGCCAGAAAGAAGAAATTTTTGAGAGACAACCTTGTGGTAAAAAATTCATTACATTTTATTATTATTATACACATATATTAAATGACAAACAGAAATAGGGCAACACACAGAAAAGAAGATTGCACAAAACCCAGTAGTAAACTATAGTATATAGCAGCAAGGGTTCCCTAACATGCCAGAATAAGGCAGATACTGATAATACAAAGGTGCTTAGTAAAAATTACAAAGGTATATATTGCACTAAGTAAGGGGAAAACCCACATAGTATGCATACAGGTAAATGAATCACATACAGACCGTTTGGCAGTGTGCAAAGACCCCGACACGTGTTTCGCCCGGAAACGGCTTCGTCTGGGGGAATACTAGGCAAGGGGAAGGTGGAGCTTAAAAACCTAAGCCGTCCTATCAAAGATTAGACTTAAAATTGTGTAGTGGCCAACACCTGTGTTGTAAAGGAATGCCTGAGAAAAGCACTCAGCACATCGCTGGTGCAACTAATGATGAAATGATATCGCGAGATTTGGCCGGGTAATCACGTGTGATCACGTGACACGTGACATCACCGAAATACCGGATCACGTTAATATTGCTTCTGTGTCAAAAGCTGCCACTGGCAATTATAGTTTGCAAGGAATGAGATGTTAAACACTGAAAATATTCAGCCTATTAGTAGCAACATTGGGGCAGATTTACATACCCGGTCCGTTCGCGATCCAGCGGCGCGTTCTCTGCGGTGGATTCGGGTCCGGCCGGGATTCATCAAGGTAGTTCCTCCGCCGTCCACCAGGTGGCACTGCTGTGCTGAAAAGCATCTGAACGCACTGGAATACACCGAGCCGGACCAAGTGAAGGTAAGCGCGTCCCAAGCGACACTTTTATTGTTTTAAATGCGGCGGTTTTTCCGAATCCGTCGGGTTTTCGCTCGGCCACGCCCCCCCGATTTCCGTCGAGTGCATGCCGGTGCCAATGCGACACAATCCGATCGCGTGCGCCAAAATCCCGGGGCAATACAGGGAAAATCGGCGCAAATCGGAAATATTCGGGTAACACGTCGGGAAAACACGAATCGGGCCCTTAGTAAATGACCCCCAGTGTCTTTGTTGCACAAGTAATATGCAGCTAAATTAGTAACAATTAAGAGTGTTTGATATATTCAATTTGTATTTACACATGGAGTCTTTATTTAAAGTTTGAACCTTTATATATAGATCCTTAAGTGGTTGCGAAACAACATTACTTTTGACATCTCTGACACTTGTAATTTTTTTTTTAAAATCAGATTGATCTTTATTGATTTTCCATTTTTAAAGGCCATACAAACAATCCCCCTTTAGGGAGAAACATCATTTCTCACCCAGCCTCCCAGACTCACTAATGTACATAGACGGGATCGCCTCCAGTATATCCTCTTATTGGTCATCCGTAATAGCATCTGCGTCCCTGACCCTAAGGGGTTGATCGCCCAAAGATTTGTCTAGTTGGTACATCAACTTAATCAGTCCAGGTAGATGGGTCACATTGGATACACACCTCATATGTGGTTCTGTTTTGGTTTCTAAAGGAGTCAGTCGTTTTTGTGCATCAAATGCATGACACACTTGCAAGTATCTGTAGAAGCTACTGTGTGGCAGCGATAGCTTCTCCTGCAGCTGTTGAAATGATTTTGTACTCCCTTTATCGCTTAGCTTCGCCAGTTTAACCAAGCTCACAGAATTCCAATACGCACTATCCTTTATCTTTGCAAATACCCCAAGAGCCACGTTGTAAATCCCACAATCCCCCGGAACTGCTACATAGGGTATGAATAATTTTCCTCGTTGGGAGCTAGTCAGATTCCCGGTGGAAGCCCCCCCCCCTCATCCAAGGTCATAAGTAGCTTAGTGGTACCTAAATAGTAGCTAACCATTCCTGCTGACTTCACTACCATTCTGTCAGCCACCCATCCCCGTTGATGTTGGAGCTGTGCTGCAAAGTTATAGCGCCACGGATTGGGGAGTGCCAGTCCCCCATTCATCTTTGAGTGTTGTTATGTTTCCAGCTTGATGCGGGGGTGTTTCCGACCCCACACCAAGTCCCTGAAGAGGGCATTGATCCTGTAGAATCTCTTTAGGGGCAAACAGGTTGGGGCATGATGTAGTGCATAAATGCATAGAATGCTATTTTGTTATATAACTGGCCATATCGGAACCCTTCAATATCCGGAGAGAGCATCCTGACTCAGGAGATGAATCTTGGGCCGAAGCAGATCGCCTACATGACTTTCCAGAGGTATGACGATCAAATGGCTTAGTGGCAACTAGCGATAAAACTGCTCTCTGGCCAGCATTATCCACGAGAATCTGTAAACTGAGGAATATTATGGAGGTTGTTTTCGCGGGCATGAAGCCTGTCTGGTCTGAATGAATAATGGATGAAATGGCATGCGTTAATCAAGGACAGGGCCTTTGCTAATATCTTCACGTCAGTGGACAGTAAAGAATTGGGCCTATATGACTCAGGCATCTGGGGGTTCTTCCCTTCCTTGGGTAATACCACAATAATGGCTTCTTGCATCGACCTGGGTAGGTTCCCCTTCACAAAGGACTCCTCAAAGAACTTTAGTAACTTAAGTAAATGTCACGGGTGGTCCCGCGACCCATATCACTCACCCGTCCTTACCTGTCCCGGCTCCTGTCTCGGCTTCCTTTGCCGTGCGCGCATTCCTGACTCCTATGGCAAGCACCCGCCGGCTTCTCTAGATTTAAAGTGCCAGTGCTGCTCCAGTTAGCTTGTTTGCCGCTGAACCTATGCTACGGCTATCTATATATATCTATATATGTATGATGGGGCCCCCAAGCTATGCAGGGACTTTATTACCCAGTGCGCCCTGCACATTGAACTCATGCTACGTCTCAAATTTGTCACGGAGCGATCCAAGGTGGCATTTATCATCAGCCTCCTCTCAGGGAAGGCCCTGGCCTGGTCTAACACTCTTTGGGACAGAGACGATCCTGTCATGGCTACTCACACAGCATTCCTGGCGGAATTTCAGTTCGTGTTGCTGAATCTGAGCCAGGGGAACTCGTCTGTGGGAGAATATGCTGTCCAGTTCAGTACCCTGGCTTCGGAACTCTCCTGGAACGATGCGGCCCTTTCCGCAACATTCAAACTTTTCCTCTCACATTAAGGCCTCCTCCGTGATTTCCAAGTCTTTGGAAGGCTTTCCATCGTGTTACTGGGACTTTGCTGCCGTGTACTCCAAGAAGCAGGCACAGACCTCGCTGCCACATCGTCTGTACGACTGCCCTATAGAGCTGATGCCGGGTACCTCTCCTCCCTGGGGTCAGGTGTACCCTCTCTCCGTACCTGAGACCGCTGCCATGTTGGAGTATGTTAAGGAGAACCTGCAGAGAGTGTTTATAAGTAAGTCCTCCTCTCCAGCTGGTGCAGGGTTCTTTTTCGTGACAAAGAAGGATGGCTCCCTTTGTCCTTGCATTGATTATCACGGACTGAGATCATGGTTAAGAACCGCTACCCTCTGCTGTTGATCACAGAGCTGTTTGACCACCTGCACAGCTCTAATATTTTCTCCAAGCTGAACCTACGTGGGGCCTATAACCTCATCCAGATCCGCGAGGGTGACGAATGGAAGACAGCATTTAACACCCGAGATGAACATTTTGAGTACCTTGTGATGCAATTTGGACTTTGTAATGCTCCAGCTGTCTTCCAGGAATTCGTCAATGACATCTTCAGAGATCTGCTGTATATGTGTGGCGTGGTCTATCTAGATGACATTTTGGTGTTCTCCCCAAATGAGACCCACCAGTTTCACGTAAGGCAAGTTCTTGTCCACCTACGGCTAATAGTCTCTACGCCAAGTTCGAGAAGTGTCTGTTCCAACAACAAAGCATTCCTTTCCTAGGTTACATAATCTCTGACAAAGGTCTCCAGATGGATCCTGCTAAACTGTCTGCAGTTCTGCAGTGGCCGCATACAGAAGGTCTACGAGCCATTCAGAGGTTCCTCAGCTTCACAAACTATTACCGGCAGTGAACCAGACTCTGGGTGCTATCATCGTCATTTTTTTCTCCCCGTCAAGACGACTAGTCCACTCTGTTGCCATTGGTGGAGTTTTCCTATATATATATATATAACGATAGAAACTTGGTCCACGTTTCCTGGGTCCTTTCGAGGTGCTGACTCGCATCAATGCGGTGTCCTGCAAGCTGCGCCTTCCACCCACCATGTGCATCCCGAAGTCCTTCCATGTCTCCTTGCTCAAACCTGTCATCTTGAACCGTTTCTCCTGGCAAGTACCCCCTGGTACCCTTGCGGCTGACTCCTTCTACATTTATGAGGTAAAGGAGATCCTTGATATGAAGACGGTGAGGGATAAGCGGTTCTCCTTGGTTGACTGGAAGGGGTTTGGGCCGGAGGAGAGATCTTGGAAGCCCGAGGACAATATCCGCGGTGGTTCAGAGGATCCACTACCCCCAATCCTGACAGTAATAGGATTCCCCCAAATGACACTCGTTATTTTAAGTCTTTTTCTCTTTTTTTGCAAAAGAAACATAGCGTTTAATTTAATTATTACTAATAAAATGTAAGTCTTAATACAAGTACGGAAATGAGCCTCTACTTGTTTGCCTTTGGCAATTTATGAACATTATTTTCAGACAAAAGTCTCCCTTTAGCAACAGACTCAACTGTCTCATTTACAGTGGGTACAGAAAGTATTCAGCATCAGCATTCAGCAAGTAGTTTACATTTTTCACTCTTTGTTTCATTGCAGCCAATTGGTGAGATTAAAAGATTTTCAATTTTTCAATTCAATGTACTCCCTGCCCCATCTTGACAGAAAAAACAGCTTATTTATCACAATGGTCATAAGTATTTAGACCCTTTGCTGTGACAATTATATTTACTGCTGTCCATTTCCTTCTGATCCTCCTTGAGATGGTTCCTGCTTGGGCGCGCAAGTTTAAATACTATTAGTTCTATTGTACCACCCATGCGTGCCAATTCTGCACATGTGCCCTAGGGGGTGAGTATATTAAAGGAGCTGTGTACAATATGCACAGTGTCCAGTTTGTCACGTTCTGAGGGAAAGAAATGTGAGATGGAGATGAATCACATGCCAAGATATTTTCCAATATTCAAGGGATAAATATGGAATTACTCGGTCTTAGTGGTAGCTGGGTGGGCGTCAACAGGAATACAAAATAAGGAACGATAGATATATTAAACATATGAAGCAGGTGGATAATGAAAAGGTGGATATCAATCAAGTAGTAATATAGGAAAACCATATTATACCTTTCATTCAAGCTGTAAGGTCACATTGGGGCAGATTTATCAAGCAGTCTGAAAGTCAGAATATTTCCAATTGACCATGGCAACCAATCACAGCTCCCCTTTAAAATATTCATGAGCACTGGTGAAATGAAAGCTGAGCTGTGATTGGTTGCCATGGGCAACTGGAAATATTCTGACTTTCAGACTGCTTGATAAATCTGCCCCATTGTGTTTAACTTAAATATCCAGAAATTTTCCCTCTTGATGAGCTGGGTTAATCTATCTGGATGATGTTTGGGAATCTGTTCAATGGAAATTAGAGATAACTTATCTTTGTTATTATGAGAATAATAATGAAGTTAGAAGCCATTCTTGATTTTTACATCGCTGTGTATTTATTCTCTCCCTTAAGGTTTGAGCACCCGCCGGTTTCTCTAGATTTAAAGGGCCAGTGCTGCTCCAGTTAGCTTGTTTGCCGCTGAACCTATGCTATGGCTATCTATATATATCTATATATGTATGATGGGGCCCCCAAGCTATGCAGGGACTTTATTACCCAGTGCTCCCTGCACATTGAACTCATGCTACGTCTCAAATTTGTCACGGAGCGATACAAGGTGGCATTAATCATCAGCCTCCTCTCAGGGAAGGCCCTGGCCTGGTCTAACACTCTTTGGGACAGAGACGATCCTGTCATGGCTACTCACACAGCATTCCTGGCGGAATTTCAGTTCGTGTTGCTGAATCTGCGCCAGGGGAACTCGTCTGTGGGAGAATATGCTGTCCAGTTCAGTACCCTGGCTTCGGAACTCTCCTGGAACGATGCGGCCCTTTCCGCAACATTCAAACTTCTCCTCTCACATTAAGGCCTCCTCCGTGATTTCCAAGTCTTTGGAAGGCTTTCCATCGTGTTACTGGGACTTTGCTGCCGTGTACTCCAAGAAGCAGGCACAGACCTTGCTGCCACATCGTCTGTACGACTGCCCTATAGAGGTCCTTTCTACATACTGTAGGGGATATGGGCATTGGAATAGGTATATCACTTAATCTGATGCACAGTTAATGAATGAGTTAATGTTTAATTGTTCACCTGTACCAATTGATTGAAACTGTTGTGTCCTATGTATGATCATTTTAACACATTAGGCACCTTGCTCTATTACATCTAAAGCTACCTGTAAGATTGGGAAAGAGGGAGACCCTAGTAATATTTGAACTTTAAGCATTTTGTTGGACTTTAGTGGGAGGCAACAGGGTTTTTAATGTAGGGGCTCTTCAAAATGTAATGCTTGCTTTAGCTGGTTGTACTCTTTTAAAGTAGTGGTCTTTGAGTGGGACAGACCAGTACTTCGACAAGATGCACTTAATGGTCCTGTGGTTTGACCTGTAGGTTGTGATAAAATTCAGGCCCATGCTTGTCGTTGGTTCTGTTTCCTTCTTATGTGCTAGATCCTCTTTCTGGGAAAGTTGTTTTGCTCTTTTGGTATGCATCCTTCAGGATATTCTCCGGGTAGCCTTTTTTACAGAAGCGTTTATGTAGGACCTGTGATTTTTTTATGAAAGGTATGTTTTTTTTTCTTGCTCTTTTGAATTGGCTATAAGGTACTTTGGTTAGCCAGATTTTAGAGTGTTCACTTTTAAAATCCAGGAAGCTATTTACATCTATGGATTTAAAGAAAGTGCGTGAAGATGAGCCATTATTGGAGTTGACTATGATGAGGAGATCTAAAAATATGATCTGTGTTGATGAAAGGTTCAAGGTTGGATTATGCCCCAGGTGTTTGTATTGATCTTCTGGACAAAATCCATGGCCTCCGTCTTGGTGTCATTCCAGATGAGGAAGAGGTCATTAATGTACCTCTTAACCCCTTACCAACAAAGCCACTTTTCACCTTTCTGACACTACCCATTTTTTCAAATCTGACATGTGTCACTATAAATGGTTATAACTTTTGAACACTTCAATACAGGGCCGGATTATAGGCGGGGCTCCCGTGGCTCGAGCCCCGAGACCCCCACCATCTTGCCCCCCAGGGGGCCCCCACCTGATCGCACCCCCCCGCGCCTCCCCTCCTGAGCCGCCCGCCCCTCGACACAGGTGACTGATACCCGCCCCCTGACACAGGTGACTGATACCCGCCCCCTGACACAGGTGACTGATAACCTCCCCCCACGAGCCTAACAACCCTGCATGCCCGAGCCACCAACCCCCCACCCGAGCAAGCAACCCTGCTCGTACTCCGCCGCCCCCCACGCGAACAAGCACCCTCCCTCCGCAACTCCCCCCAGCCGGGAAAAGGATCCGCCCGAACATCGGCTCCCAGACCTCCCCCCCTCCCCAGCCTTACAAGCAACCCAGCTTGTACTCCCACTGCCTGCCCCCCGAAAAAGCAGCCGCCCACCGCAACTCCCCCACAGCTGAAAAACGCACCCGTCCGATCACTGCCCCCCCTACACCCCCCCCACCTCCCCGGCCGAACAAGTGCCCCCCCCCCCGCCCGTGCAAGCAACTGACCGAAAAAGCACCCGCAAGACCCCCCACCCGCCCAAACACCTGCCAGATGCCACGGCTGGTCACCCTAAAAGGTAAGTATATAAATGTGTATTTGTGTGTATATATGATGTATATTCTGGGTATATGTATATACAGTGTATATACAGTGTATATGTGTGTATATACAGTGTATATGTGTGTATATAACTTTAATCCGGCCCTGCTTCAACATATCAAAGTGATTGTCAGGATTCAGGGTCAGTGGATCCGGTAGACCACCACGGGAGGTGATACTAGCCGACACCTGGGACCGGAATCTAAGTGGCACCTGGTCTTCACCAGAGCCCTTCTCAAGGCAGGATGGTCTTGCTGTGGCAGGGTACCACCAGGTCGTTCCTCAGGTGCGACTTGCCCGCGGTGGCAGCTTAGATCGAGGTACCTTAGCGGAAGACAATCTCGTGGTCAGGTTCAGAGACAGGGTCAGGCAGGTGGCAGAGATTCTAGGTCAAGTCCAATGCAGCAACGGGAGCAACGGTCAGCAATGTAAGGTCCAGGCAGATGAGCACATAAAAACACATAAAAAACACAAACTAACTCTATTGAGGGACTTGCTCAGGTCTCAAGTCACTTTGAGAGGCCTAAATAATCGTAAAACCCCATAAATTACTCCATTATACAAACTACACCCTTCAGAGTATGTAAAACAACTTTTATGAAGTCTGTTAACCCTTTAATTGTTTTACAGGGGTTAAAACAAAATCGTGTGCAATTTTGAAATTTCTATTCTTTTTGCTAAATGAATTTACACACCTCCCCAGTATAACAATACCCCATATGTGATGTAACAGCTGTATGGGCACATGCCAGGGCATCAAAGGGAAGCTGAGACATTCAGAGCAGATTTGCATTGACACTTTTTAAGGGATACACAATCTTTATTTTTTGGGCAATTTGGACATATAAGGGCTTGTTTTCTGTAACATGAGATTCACAATTACTTGATTTTAGTATGAGATTTTATTAACTCTTGAATGTATGGAGGAAAAGAAAAGCGTCAATTTTGGTCTCCTTTCTTTTTCTACTTTTTGGGGGCATATACCGTACACTAAAAATTCTATATTAACTTTATTCTATAGATTACTATGATTATGGTGATACCTCATTTATATATTTTTACTGAAGAAAAAACTAAAAAAGAGAAAATCTCATTAATTTTCGTATTGCCATCTTTTTGGAGACATAACTTATATTTTTCTTTGACAGAGCTGTTTTAGGGCTTATTTTTTATGTGTTGAGTTGTCCTTTTGAGTGGTACCATTTTGGCACACAACTTTTTTTGTTCACCCATTGGAAAATTTTTGTGAAGGGATTTTATAAAAAATTTTTAGTTTTTAGAGTATTGTTTTTACGGCGTTCTTCGAGCAAGTCCACTAAGGTTACTAATTTATTGTACAGATTGTTACGGAAGCGGTAATACCAAATATGTGGGTTTTTTTCATAATTTGTGTTTTTTGTACTTCATTAGGTATGTATAGGGAATGTTGGTGTTTAGCGGGACTTTCACTTTATTTAATTAATTCTTTTTATTAAAAAATGTTTTTACTAAGTGTTTTAAACTTTTTTTTATCTTTTTACCTTTACAAGATG
Organism: Engystomops pustulosus; assembly: GCF_040894005.1. Lineage (NCBI taxonomy): Eukaryota > Metazoa > Chordata > Amphibia > Anura > Leptodactylidae > Engystomops > Engystomops pustulosus. Next base: position 167,407,441 of record NC_092412.1, on the reverse strand, counting down.
TCTTGAACAATCAATGCTCTGATCGCTTTTTCAAGCTCTTGTTCCTATAACACATTGTAATACAGATGTATTACACTGTGTTATGTAACACACTGAGCATGTGCAGCCTGTTACAGATGGGTCTTCCTAGGAGGCAGCCCCGAGTCACTGGCAGACCCTTGGGCTGCCGTCTGTGGTAAGCGCAGCGGGTGGGGGGTCCAAACTGGTACACATTGCCCTTACATGCCGTGGCCTGTAAAAGGGTTAACACACACGATTGGAGGAATGTCCAATCGTGGGTGTATGCTATTATATACAGCCGACATCCACTGTCGAAATCCGACAAGCAGGACGTAGTACTACATCACTGTGATGTAGAACTATGTCCAATGTCGGTAAGGGGTTAAATATCATAATTTTGTCCCAAGAATGGTAACTTGCATTCTGACTGGAAATGTAATGGAGATCTTTTCTTGGCAATTTAATAAATTTTGATATTTTGACTTCAGTACAGTGTTTTTACCTTATCACTTCTTCATTCAACTGCCATGTGATTTATTTTGTGTATCTGTTTATTTTGCTCTATTTCCCTCATTTCAAGCAATGGTTACATTGGACATACTGGGGCTCATTTACTAAGGGTTCCCCAACGATTTCCGTTTTACACCGAATTGCCCCGGGATTTTGGCGCACGCGATCGGATTTTGGTGCATCGGCGCCGGCTTGCAGGCGACAGAAATCGTGGGGCGGGCCATCGGACAACGCGCAGGATTTAACATTTAGAATTGTGTCGCATGACACACACTTATAAGCACCGGGAAGAAGCAGGTGAACTCCGGCGGACCTCGGCGCAGAAGCAACGGATGCAGGAACTTGGGCGCACGAGCTTATTGGTGCATGCTTTGATGGGGAGCATTTGATAGTCTAAAAAGTCTAGAACTGGACTTTCTAGTTCCAGACTTTTTAGACTATAGAAAGCTCCCCATCAAAGCATGCACCAATAAGAGTTTTGAAAAATGAGGCAACAATTTAACACTTAACATCTTAAAATTACAAGTCCAGAGCCAGAGGTAAACTTACTGACTTGTTTTTGAGACACTTGTCAGTGCCAGTAAACAAAAGGAAGTAAAATGGAAGCAAGGATCAAGAAAAAGATCTCAAAACTCACCTGACAAACCACCCACATCCATCTTTTTCAGATTTTTGGCTTCTAAAATGCACACAGTCAGTTTTCCAGCAGTTGGAACATATCGTAGGGAAATGCAGATATCTCCAAGTTTTTCAGGCTGGAGGAAAAAATGAAAAAATATTTCATAAGGCACATAACACAAGTAGTGGTTTTCCATATAATACATTTTATGTTGCCTCTACATTTGTTTTGAATTACTTATATTTTTATTCATAAGTTGTCTGTTTTCAGGTGTTTAAAAATGTACATTAGAATCACATTGCACTGTGCAATGCAGATTGTTAAAGGGCATCTATCTTTACAATTTGCCCACAATGCCCACACATCAACCATACATTTGTTTTTATTTACCAGCTACTTCTTCCATACTAAAACTTAATTATGAGAATTGCAGAAGTGCCATTGTTAATCAATCACATTACTCCAGTGTCAGGAAGATTTGTAAAGTTTTACCTGCAGATAAAGAGAGACACTGGTCTCTGAAATTTTTATTGTGCATGGTCAACAGATTTAATTTATTTTTGATGCTAAAAAGGTTATTGCTGGGTTGTAGAAACTAGTGTCAAATATATCAGCACACTTGGTCTGAAGTCTGAAAGAATTTATGTGCCTGCATTATTTTTTTAATATTTGTCCATTTTCAACTCTACCATTCATATAACTATATTGTAAATGATTTCTTGGAAAACAAAAAAAGGTATAAAGAGTAATTTTCCTAAGCCTTGATCATGAACCCACTTAAATTAACAGTCTGGTTGTTCATTATCAACTAGGTATTGAAAGTGCTCAGGGTGCGGTCACACATCATGTTTAATGCATGTGTTTAAAAACGCATTGCAACAGCTGCAGAGAGTTTTGCATAATTAAACAGCTGTTGTTAACACGTGTGTTTACAAAACGCAACTGTTAACACATGCATTCGTTAACACAATGTATGTAAATGCATGAGTATTGCAGAGTATTATCATGAACAAGCAATCAGTTCCTTGTTCATGTCCCATGGTGAAATAAGTAAAAAAGTTATAAAAAACTATGTTTTTCAATAAAAAATACGTTTATAAATCACTAAAAATGCCCATAAGCCCCAAAACACATAAAGAGACATATAACGCTCAAAAAAGTCTAAATCATAACACAAACCCCACATATATAGTATCACTGCGTCTGTAAAAATCCATAGAATAAAATTAAATAAGTATTGAACGCCGTAAAAAAAAAACTTTAAAGACCCGCCAAAAATTACGGTTTTTACCTATTGAACCCTACAAAAAATGCAATAAAAAGTGATCAACAAAAAATATGTACTCCAGAATGATACTGTTGCAAAGTACAACATGTCCCGCAAAAAACAAACCATCAAACAGCTCCGTAGCCAAAAAGTAAAAATGTTATGGCACTTGGAAGACAGCGATGCAAAAACAATAGATTTCCCCCCACATTAGGGTTTTAATAGGCCCATAGAATAAAGATAACATGATTATTGGGCTATACGATGAACACGAAAAAAAAAAAAGTTAAAAATCCAGTACAGAATTGATGCTTTTTTACTCGTGACCTCAAAAAAAAAAATCCTAAATTTTCAACAATAGAGGATACCAACCCCAAAATGGTAACAATGGAAAAAGCATCTCTTCCTGCAAAAAAAATTCCGTCACATGGCCCCAATAACAAAAACCTAAAATTTTATAGCCTACAAATGGGGCCAATGAGGAAACTAAAATCCTGACAGCTGCAAGTCCCTCCTTCCTTTCTGCGCCTCTCCGTGCGCCCATAAAACAATTAACGGCCATATGTCTGAAATCGGGAGACATTTCATAACAAATTGTATGGTGGGTTTTCTCTTTTTATCTTTTGGAAATGTGTAAATTTTAGGGCTAAATGAACGTATAACCAACAAAATTTGCCCTTTCTAAATTTGAAAATGGGTTGATTATATAGGGGGTTTTAATGCTAAATATGCTAATTTTTTTTATTCATTTAAAACTGTATTTATCCCCAAAATAGTAAATTCTGAAAATACAGAAAATCGATAATCTATTTGTAAGCAGCGTGACATCAAAATAAATTATCCAGACATTTCAAAACTGATGAAAATGTAAAGTAAACATATGGGAAATGTTATTCAGAAAGTTATTTAGGTGGTGAATCTATCTGCCTGAAAAGGCGATGATTTCGAATTTCAACAATGGCAAATTTTTCAAAAAGTTCATCATTTTTCTTTTTTTTTTGTAAATAAACGCAAAACTTATCAGCCAAAATTTACCACTAAAATGAAGTACAACATGTGGGGAAAAAACAATCTCAGAATCATTTAGATAAGTAACAGTGTTCAAAAGTTATAACCATATAAAGCGACGCAAGTCAGAATCCAAAAAATGGGACTGAGCCTTAAGCTACAAAATGGCTGCGTCCTTAAGGGGTTAAATGCATGCATTAAGCGTGATGTGTGGCTGCACCCTCTTGGGTATAAAGCTGACATCTCTGAGCGTATTACTGAGTGAGTACATCTCTGGTGTATCTTGTTAGCTCATTGGGGCTCACTTACTAAGGGCCCCGCGGACTGCACTTTCGTCGGACATCCGGGCAATTTCCATTTAAATAAGGATTTAAAAGCCTTTTTTGTTGCATCCGATCGGATTTTGGCGCAATCAAGTCGGCTTTCATGTGACACAAACCAGTTGGCGGGCCGTCAGACAAGCCGACGGATTCGGACAAACCGCAGGATTTAACTTCAAAATTGTGTCGCAAGCCAAGCACTTACATGCACCGAGAGGTAGATGGTTAACTCCGGCGGACCTGAGCGGGGAAGCGACACATGCAGGAAATCGGGCGCACGATCTAAGTGCATTCCAGACGGACAATGCACTTTCGGGAACTCCGAGGGAATGAGTAAGTAAATGTGTCCCATTATCTCTGTGTGTAACTGTGTGATTCTGTGTGTGCTGCTGCTCCTGAGCTCCAGGAAAGAACCACCTCCACCTGGGGCCTGCTCTCTCCTCTCCAGGGGAAGGAGTGAGTTTCCAAGCAAAGGCCTGGGCAGCAAGTCCCAGTCTCATGCTTCACGAACTAGGCAGCAGGGGTAGCCATTTGCCGGCTAGCACTGTGGAAGTCTTGGGGGAGAGAAGATCCACCAGGAACAACAGCAATGCTGCTGGAGGAGGAAAGGTCGGTACCATACCCCCCTGCAGGACAAGCGGCCATGTCATCTAGCTGTGGTTCTGCCGACCTGGGTGAGGACAGTGACAGCGCAGAGGGAGGGGTGCTGATGGCCGAGATCAGACGGCTCGAGTTCCCCGTGCACCTCCAGAACTTTTCCTTTGGTGCTGATCTGCCAGAGGTTGCGCCTGGGGCAGCAAATCACAAAAGAAGAAGACCAAATCCGGGGAAGTGGTGAGTCTTGTGTAACACCCGGGTCAGCCGCAGTGTCAACTCACTCTGCAAGCCCCGTTACCCAGTCCAGCACAGGTCCTGCTGTGGATCAATGAGATTACAGGTGTGAAATCTAATGTGGCAATGGGTTTCGTATGTGGTGACAGTGGGGGACCAAGGGAGGCACCGGCTGAAAGGATGGACAGTGAGGGCAGCCCTGCGGAGGCTATTCCTTCAAAATCCAGTGCTGTGTGTCCCAGTGGGCGCCTCTTCATGCCGTTGCCGCTGATCATTTAGGTGGGGGACAGAGGCAGTGTGGAGGGGATGCTGACACTTCGGGCCCCCAATCTCCCACATTGATAAATGCGGACATTAAAACCAAAGTACTCTTTTGTGTCGGTGTTGGCGATGACCTAAATGAAAATAGTGAAGTTCAGCGGCACCGAATTCCAGCCAAAGGATCAACGGTTATTATTAACTAATCCCAAGAAAAGTATGTTAACATCTACTACTGATGATGCAGAGGGCACAAGTGTGACAAGAGTTGGGTTACCTTCTGGTCAATGCCGTAAACGGGGACCCTCGTCCATTGTTCCTGAAGATGCGGAGGTGGTCATGTCTGCTATGTAAAGCCATTACCAGCTATGGGAGTGAGTGATGTCAGTAATGTTCTGGTTGTTAGTGAGACTGTTGCAAAATGATTACCAGCTATAAGAGTGAGTGAATGAAGGAGTGACTGGTGGTATGGGTGGCGAGGTTAACATGTATGTGGGTAATGTTAATGTGGTGGTTACAGGGTTTGGTCCGGTTGCTCCCCCAGTAGCGGCCCCAGTTAAGAGCTATGCCAGTGTTGCTGCTGGGGAAGTGGCAATCCTACCATTCATTGATCCTGCATGCTTGTCTTTGTAGTGTTTCGATATGCCTGATAAATTACATGTACTTGTGATTGTATTAGGATTAGCACCCGTAATATGTCCGCTAATCCGATCTTTTAGCTTGCGGACAGTGTCCCCCCCCCATATTGCAGAGAGCATTTAGAACATTGTATTAGATACACTACATAAATTGATTTGCAACTGATATATGTTCTAATGCTATATATTGTGTTGGTGACTAGAGAGGAAAAAGAAGGGGATTTTTTGTGCATATATTAACATATGTTGCAGCAGGCGCCCCCGTAGTAATAGCTACCTTTAATTTACAGCCACGTTTTTTTGGGCTTATTGTTCATAAATGTTCATAAAATGTCTCCAAGAGTTCTGGCTCTAGTGGATAGGAGACCCCATTGGATAAAATGTTTTTTAAGGTAGGTTCGTGATTCAGTATCGGTAAGTGTTTCATTATTGAGTGCTAAATGTCAGCTTGGGTCTTTCCTGTGCGGCTCCATTTTTGGGTAACAGGTAAGCCGTGCAGGGTTTGCTGTTAACTATGTTAACAGCCCTTCTGCATGAATTTTTTGTACAACCTCTAGATTTCAGTCTCTGAGTGATGGTGAAACATTCCTGTTTAAATTTTGTATCTGATGTACCTAAATAACATTGATGGTTATGTTATATAGAATTGTTTCCCCCAAATCCCTTCCTCAAGCAATCCCTTCCCTTTCTTGTTTGAAATTGATGGACAAGTATCTTTTTTCAACCATATAAACTATGATACTAAACTATGATCCTGAACTATGATACTATGATGATGTGCAGGCTCTTTTGGCCCTTACAAACTCCCTGATAGGGAGATTTTTGATGGTGTGTGAAGCATGGCAGCTAGAAGAGTGTAATAAGGCAGTGATTTTCAACCTTTTTTGAGCCGCGGCACACTTTTTATACTTAGAAAATCCTGGGGCACACCGCCAACCAAAATAGCACAAAATGTCACTAAAACAGTAATATTATACATATAGCTAATGATATACACTCACCGGCCACTTTATTAGGTACACCATGCTAGTAACGGGTTGGACCCCCTTTTGCCTTCAGAACTGCCTCAATTCTTCGTGGCATAGATTCAACAAGGTGCTGGAAGCATTCCTCAGAGATTTTGGTCCATATTGACATGATGGCATCACACAGTTGCCGCAGATTTGTCGGCTGCACATCCGTTCCACCACATCCCAAAGATGCTCTATTGGATTGAGATCTGGTGACTGTGGAGGCCATTTGAGTACAGTGAAGTCATTGTCATGTTCAAGAAACCAGTCTGAGATGATTCCAGCTTTATGACATGGCGCATTATCCTGCTGAAAGTAGCCATCAGATGTTGGGTACATTGTGGTCATAAAGGGATGGACATGGTCAGCAACAATACTCAGGTAGGCTGTGGCGTTGCAACGATGCTCAATTGGTACCAAGGGAACCAAAGAGTGCCAATAAAATATTCCCCACACCATGACACCACCACCACCAGCCTGAACTGTTGATACAAGGCAGGATGGATCTATGCTTTCATGTTGTTGATGCCAAATTCTGACCCTACCATCCGAATGTCGCAGCAGAAATCGAGACTCATCAGACCAGGCAACGTTTTTCCAATCTTCTACTGTCCAATTTCGATGAGCTTGTGAAAATTGTAGCCTCAGTTTCCTGTTCTTAGCTGAAAGGAGTGGCACCCGGTGTGGTCTTCTGCTGCTGTAGCCCATCTGCCTCAAAGTTCGACGTACTGTGCGTTCAGAGATGCTCTTCTGCCTACCTTGGTTGTAACGGGTGGCGATTTGAGTCACTGTTGCCTTTCTATCAGCTCGAACCAGTCTGCCCATTCTCCTCTGACCTCTGGCATCAACAAGGCATTTCCGCCCACAGAACTGCCGCTCACTGGATGTTTTTTCTTTTTCGGACCATTCTCTGTAAATGCTAGAGATGGTTGTGTGTGAAAATCCCAGTAGATCAGCAGTTTCTGAAATACTCAGATCAGCCCTTCTGGCACCAACAACCATGCCACGTACAAAGGCACTCAAATCACCTTTCTTCCCCATACTGATGCTCGGTTTGAGTTGCCGCCATGTGATTGGCTGATTAGAAATTAAGTGTTAACGAGCAGTTGGACAGGTGTACCTAATAAAGTGGCCGGTGAGTGTAGATTCTAAATTCTTTTTACTTACTCAGTGTGAAACCTGGGCCTGTTTCGATAAACACAAAAGGGATATCCTGGCAGAAATGGTGGAAAGACACACACGAAGCTCTTCAACAGTTCTCAGTTTCTCCCTGTTTTTAGTATATGGTGCTGATTATTATGTGGCTCATATACTGCAAAATAAAGGGGTACAATGAGAAGTACTATGGCCATGAGGCCAGAGTACAAGTGCCAGCTCATATACTCAGCATATGAGCTGGTACTTGTAGTACTCCAGCCTTATGACTATAGTATTTCTCATTTTACATTTCTCATGGTTATATGCAGTATACTGCTGGAGTACTAAAAGTACCAGCTCATATGCTGAGTATTCTGCCAACAGTTCATATACTCAGGCAAAAGCTCATAGAGTCAGCATTATTGGTGGGCATTACCTTGGCGGTGGGCAAATGCAAGAGTCTCTCCGCTCTCAGGATGATGCGCCGGCCTCGGTGACGTCATTTTGTCGCGCGAGGTTCAAAGCTTGCGCATGTGTTATTGTACACGTCTCCTACATTGTAAGAAGCCGTGACTGTGCATCGCTGCGCATTGCCGGGAAACAAAACACAGGAGGCACCATAGTTTGGGGAACTTTCCCCGCGGCACACCCAACCATATGTTGCGGCACACTAGGGTGTCACGGCACACTGGTTGAAAATCACTGTAATAAGGTATAACCAGAGGTTTTTTTTTTTCGGAAAAGAAAAGTTTGTACTTTATTATTGTCAGTATCACCAACTAGTGCGATGTCCAAGAAACAAATCTCTTTTTTTTATACTTGTAAGTGAATTTAAGATTGAATGGGTTGGTATTTATGTAATCAACAAAGTGACCGTCTCCTGGCCTGAAACCCATACAGTCGTCTGTGTACCTTCAATACCATGCTATGTTCTGTATGTAAGTATTCCGTGGAGTGTAGAGGTACTGTTCTTCCCATAGGGCCATGTAGAGGTTGGCCAGAGACGGAAAAGCTGGCCTCCATCGGAAATCCTAACTCCTGAATATAGAATTTAGAGTAAAACCTAACCTGTTAGATAACAAAAAAGTGAGAACCATAATGATATAGTCCTGGCAGATTTCTGGCCGTGTTTAAACCTAAAAGGGAATGGAAACATGGATCTTCATATTGGTCTCTTGAGGCCAAGCCGTATAGCAGAGTGGCGGTCCTGTTTACCGCATCGGTAGAATTCTGACAGGTTATTGAGTTAGAAATGGAAAGGTGACTGATCCCAGGTGTCCTCATGAAGGGCCAAGAACTTCACCCTGTTGACATCAATGGTCCCCAGTCCAAGTGGGACTGGAAGTGTCTCTTTATGAGAACCAAGCCCAACCTGTTTTTCTTTTTAAACTACGTTTATATTGAGTTTTTCAAATATAAAGTATTACAAATACAAATTTAAGGTATTACAAGTACAAATTGTTAGACTCTCTCAATTGTAAATCTCTCAAATGTTAGTCAATGTCCATGCTTATTATGCTACACATCTTACCATGGTTGAATTCCATATTATATTTGCTTAACTTTCGCCAAGCCACAAATACATTATAGCATGAGAAGTAAGTAAAATAACAGAAGAACAAACAAAAACCAATAGAACCAGTCACAGGATTTCGGGTCATCTAGGCCTAGGGTCTGTGTTTAATATTGTTGTCATCTCGAAGAGTCTCCACTATTAATATTTTCGCACTGAGATAGTTCTTGAATGGCTATGGGTGGGGAGGTAAATCATAGTATAACTGGTTTTAAGAAACCAGATGATAATGCTTTTTTAAAGTTATGCGTCTTGGATATCGTCTCTTCTATTTCCTTTATTGTGGGGCATTTGGGAGTCTTCCAGTGTCTAGCTATTAATTCTGAGTTATAGTGCAAATCTTTACTATCAGTAATATCTGACTATGGGGTATACCTTCTAGGACAAGACTCAACAGGGCTTGCGCTGGGCCCTTGTTGGGAATGGGTCCCGTCATTTTCCCCATTAGATCATATACTTTATCCCAGATGTGTTCTATCACTGGACACTCCCATAGGGTATGAATCAGATTTCCCCTTGTCCCACAGCCTCCCCAGCACAGGGGGGAAGATGAGGGATAGGCTCTATCCAGGGGTGTAATACCATCTTGGCAGTACCTTAAGTGCATTTTCTATATGAGCTGTGCATTTTAGGGCCTTACATGTTGTGTTTGACGCTTTTCCCCATTCCGCTGGAGATATGGATCTTTCTCCTAATTCTTTATTGTGTGAATCTTTTGAAATTGCATACAATAAGTCATTTTATAATATATATATATATATATATATATATATATATATATACACAGAGGTCGCATTAACGCCTCACCATGCGTCTTAGACGCGTGATGAGGCGCCATTACCCTCCAAAATAATTGCCATGCGTAAAGATACGCTTGGCAATTATTCCGTGTAGCGCTCAAGCTGAGCGGCCCGGCGCGCACTGCATAGGAGGGGAATGGCAGTAGCGTGATCGCATCGTGCGCGGGACCACTCAGCAGGATGCAGCGATCTCTGGAATCTGTGAACGCCGGCTCCGGGGGAGACATGTGAGCCGCGATGCTGCTGCTCCTTGTCCTGCTCCAATTCTCTCTGCCCGCAGCAGCGGCCAGCAGTTATGTGATCCCGGGTGAGTGTGATCCGCGGCCGGGGGACACTGCACTCTGCGAGTGTGTGCTGTGCGAGTGTGTGCTGTGCGAGTGTGTGCTGTGCCGCCAGTGTGTGCTGTGCCACCAGTGTATGCTGTGCCACCAGTGTGTGCTGTGCCAGTGTGTGCTGTGCCGTGCGTGAGTGTGTGCTGTGCCGTGCGTGAGTGTGTGCTGTGCCAGTGCGTGAGTGTGTGCTGTGCCAGTGCGTGAGTGTGTGCTGTGCCAGTGCGTGAGTGTGTGCCGTGCCAGTGCGTGAGTGTGGCACGTGCCAGTGTGGGCCGTGCCGTGCCAGTGTGGGCCGTGCCAGTGCATGCTGTGCGAGTGTGTGCTGTGTACTGTGCGCAGTGAGCAGACAGATGATTTTTTTTGGTATAAATAGGGTGTGTTAACATTATAAACGGCTAAAAATACTCCTCAAAAATAGTAAGAGAAGTATTATTACCCTTCGGTAATAATAAAGGATCAGTTTTGAATTACGATCATGCCTGCGGCGCCCTGCCAGAGGTACTGCGCTTGTCACATTCAAAACTGATCCTTGGGTAAGCGATCGATCGCTACTATATATGTACATATTTAGCACTGTTGCACTTTATGATATCACTTTATTGTATGAATTAAACCTATATTTAATTGGAATTGTGTATACTTACTGAGATTTTGTGAATCACATGATTTGTTCACTATGATGTCATTTCCTATGTATTTGATATAAATTGTCACTTTGTTATGTACACCTCACTTGAAGAAGACTCCAGGTCTGAGGAGCCGAAACGTAGTGTTTGGACACGTGTGAATAAACTAGTACGCTTTTTTCACATTGAAGACTCGGTGTGCTGCCATTTTTCTTTTACTTATATCATATATAACATATATATATAACAAATTTAGTCCCTTTTTTTGGAGTACACCAATCTTTTTAACTGAGTATCGTGTCTCTGTGGGTTTCTCAGTTTCTCCTCTAAAAAATGTTTCAGACGCAAATATGTGAATTTTTCTGAACTGGAGATCTGATATTTACTCCTGATGTCTGTGAAGGGGAGCACAGTATTCCCTGACATTATCTGAGACAAAATCTTAATTCCCGCTTCCTCCCATTTCTTCAATTTAAATCAGTTGTGATGCACTCAATCGGGTCTAGATGCAATTCAGAAATTTGCGATTTTATTGTGTGACTATTCTCATTTTTGTGAGCGGCTGTCCATACTCCTATAAGATTGTGTGTCAATGGTAACATATGCTTGTTTTGTATATGTCCGTATAGACTAGATTCAAGTAAGGAAAAAAAGGATCGACTAAAAAGATGCATATAAACAATAAATCTTTATTAATAACATATAATGCTCAGAGTTAAAAATGCGTAGGATTACAAGTGATGAAACACAACAAGGAAGGAAGACGGGCCCAACCCGGACAGGGCAAAGTTATGAAAAATACCTGATGATATGGTAAGAGGCTGGACCAGTGAAGGCTAAACACCTTTGCTATTGGTCTGCAGTAATTAAAGTTTTTGTCCACAGAGTGGTGATGGTATTAACCTCTGTGATGCATGTAAGCTATAATAAATGCTCTGCCCTATGCCCAAGTGTGTTAACCTGTGGCTATTAGGGAAGGAGATGTAAGCTCTTACCCGAGGGTGGAGTTGTAAAATTTTGCTGCTGTCCGGGAGGGTCCGCGTCCCCGACGTACGTTTCGGCTCCAAATGACGAAGACGAAGGCTCATTTGGAGCCGAAACGTACGTCGGGGACGCGGACCCTCCCGGACAGCAGCAAAATTTTACAACTCCACCCTCGGGTAAGAGTTTACACCTCCTTCCCTAATAGCCACAGGCACACTTGGGCATAGGGCAGAGCATTTATTATAGCTTACATGCATCACAGAGGTTAATACCATCACCACTCTGTGGACAAAAACTTTAATTACTGCAGACTAATAGAAAAGGTGTTTAGCCTTCACTGGTCCAGCCTCTTACCATATCATCAGGTATTTTTCATAACTTTGCCCTGTCCGGGTTGGGTCCGTCTTCCTTCCTTGTTGTGTTTCATCACTTGTAATCCTATGCATTTTTAACTCTGAGCATTATATGTTATTAATAAAGATTTATTGTTTATATGCATCTTTTTAGTCGATCCTTTTTTTCCTCTCAGTTGAGAGGTAACCTTTGTATATATTATTGTGGATCAATAGTTGACTAAATGTGATACTTTTCAGGGGGGGCCGAATATTGAGCCATATACCAGGCTCCGGTTTACTCTTTGAGGTTATGGTTTTAAACCTCCTCATTACCCCATTACCTGTATCCATCTGCTTGTTTAAACTAGCTTCAAGTAAGGTAGCTTTTGAGGAGATGGATTCTACTCTCTCCTCCATTTCCATCCATGGGAGTTTGGTAGTGGTGTTAAAGAGGACATGTCACCCTGGAAAACCCACCCACCAAATGTGCCCCCCATAATCCTCCCCCCAGCCCCTTTCTCCCTAGCCATTTTTTAAAAAATTTATGTGCAGTAAATTCATTTAAACCAATCCAACCTCTTACCAAATAAGAGGTCGGATCGTGTATCTGGTGTGCTGGCAGTCAGCAGTATTCATTAGGGGATGTGCCGACACACCCCCAGCACACCCCTGCCAGTGGTCACATTGTAGGAGAAGCCGGCAGCATCGCATCGCTGTTAGTGCGGTGCGGCCGCACCGCGGAGAGCCGGCATCGATGCGATGCTGCCAGCTTCTCCTACAATGTGACCGCTGGCAGGCGCGTCCTGGGGGTATGTATGAATAAGGCCGACTGCCAGCACACCAGATGCAAGATCCGACCTCTTATTTAGTAAGAGGTTGGATCGGTTTAAATGAATTTACTGCACATAATTTTTTTAAAAAAATGGCTAGGGAGAAAGGGGCTGGAGGGAGGATTATGGGGGGCACATTTGGTGGGTGGGTTTTCCGGGGTGACAGTTCCGCTTTAAGCCAATGTGATGCTTCTTGTAGGACAATGGCCTGATAATACTCCTTTAAAGGACACCTGTCATCAGGTCTGTGTCACTTGTCCTGTCACTACCTGTTGGAGCAGCTCACAAGGATCCCATCCCAGCCTTTATCTAGTTATTTCAAACATTATTCATTGTAAAATCATCTATTTTTTATCATGTAAATGAGGCTAGTCACATGGTCAGAGGCAGTGATGTCACCGCTGTTACCCCTCCCCTCTCCTCCCCCTGCTCATGTCTGTGTGTAATGTATAGTAAAGCATGGCTAGTGTGTGTGCTGCATCTGCTGACATGTGAGAGACACAGACATCAGCTACACATGAATCTGACATGTTCTGCTGTAACATGGCTGCCTGGAGCTGCTGTATCTCTCCTAAACACACACACATGCACACACAGGCTGCAGGGGGCGTGACCACCAGCACCAGGAAGCACATCATTATACAGCCTCACATCATTATACAGGCTGTCAGTCATGCATTGGGGGTGTGGATGTGCCTCCCACTCATGAATAAGGTGGACACCTTGAATATGCTAATGACTCATTGGACATTTCACAGGTCATTTGCATACAGCTTTAGGACCTCATTGCTTATATATTGCTTATATATATTGAGTATATTTTTGTATCTATGTTTAAGAGCGAAATTGGTCTAAATTTTAAGGCTCATTATCTGGTTTGGGCAGAGTGATTATCAAGGCCTCCTGGTTTTCTTCTGGCATTGTTCCTTTAACTATAGCTTGGTTAAGCATGGTGGTTAAATGTGGCAATAATACTTCTAGATGGGCTTTGTAAGTCCATCTGGACCTGGTGCTTTGTGGGGGAGGGGAGAGGGGACCATCCACCGTGGGGTCTGGGGTGATATTTAAATCTCCCCCTATTATATTACCTTGTGCATGCTTCTTAACTATTAGTATTTTGCTAGCAAAGTGTATTTGTCTCTTGTTAGGGGCATATATCGTGCCCAGAGTATAGGTTTCATTATTAATCGTACATATCAGTAGCACATAATGGCCCATGGGATCTTGTATTACTTTAGTCTCCTGAAATGCCCAGGTTCCTTTAATTTCCAATAGCACCCCTCTGCTTTTTGTTTTATAGTGCACTTGATATACTTTAGGATAAGCGGGGTGTCGCATGCATGGTGCATCTACTTCTTTAAAGTGTGTTTCTTGCACATATAATATGTCGCAAGACATGTAGCAAGATGCCAAGCATGCATCCTGACACACTTGAGCCCTCTTGTATGGGCTGTTTAGCCCTTTGGCATTAATAGAGAGTAGTCTTACAATCACATTATCCCAATTTAACTGTAATGCTTACTTGAATCCTCTTTTTCCTAACTTTTGCCCTCAAGGATGACCATGAACAGTTGCCATGAGACATCTTTGTGCCAAACCTGTGACAGTAAATACAGAAACTTATAACAAACAATAAACATATTTGATGCAGCCTAGGCTGCATGCAGTGAAAATTTGTAGTGAGTCAACTCAACTGCCTAATGGGGGTAAATTAACAGTTCCGGCAAAGGATACCAGAATTTTAAGGTATCTGAGACCTCCATTCGGACCCGCTGATTGCCTCAGCTCTCATCTGTGGTGTGTACCCTTGGATCCAACGATTTTCCAGTCCGATTCCATTCTAGACAGGCTCTTGTTGCTTGTCGGCTGTAACTGCGGTAGCGGGATACCCCATCTTTTTAACATCTGCATGCCTTCCTCCGGATTTCTAATCAATATTTTAACACCGTTTCTTGCTACTATCAATTTAGTGAGAAAACCCCATTTGTATGGGATCTGCTTTTCTTGCAAGCATGATGTTATCGGAATGAGTTGCCCCCTTAGCCTTAAAGGGGTATTCCCATCTGGCATTTAAATTTAATTAAATTCATTTGCCATCTGTAAACATTTCTTCAATTGGATGTTATTAAAAAAATGTTCCTGTGTGAAGATAATTTCTCATAAATGTAGTCATGTTGTCCCTTAGAAACAAGATGGCTTCCTCGGATACGACCACCCCACACTATGGCAGCTGTGGCCAGACATGCGCTATTGATACCTGCTTCAGCAATCATTACCACAGGACGGCTGTGGTAACTCCAGTAACTCCCAGACATGGGCTTGATTAACCCTTTACTATAACTTATCATCACCCAGTGATTTCTCTTGGCATAACTCCACCCACCTTCAGGCAATCTCCAATCGGAGCATGCGTTCCACCTACATCAAGTGGAACGCAAACGATGATGCACTTCCAGATCAGACCGGAACTTACGTGTTCAAACCGGGAGTCACGTGTATGGACGTGTCCATTTTATCATTTAAATCCCTCCAATGCTCACCAGCACTAGCGCTTCTGATCAAAATAGAGCGGTTAAGCCGCCAATTCTCCAGCGCTGAACCTGCATAGCAGCCATGCATCTTCTGTACTTTTGCAAACTGGTAAGCCTTATTTTTTGCTTTTTCCACAGGACTATCATTCCGTACAGCTTTTACTGCAATACACCTCGCCTACTCCGTGTAGCTGTTCTACAAACTTAACCTCTGTGATCTGTATCCATCAATCCATGGGATTGGGTCCCTATCCAGAGCACCTGAATACACAAAGCCACTGGTGTGCGGTACGACTCCTGGACATTACATATACAAAAACCTTTTGTTTCTTTATGCAATCCCTCCAGCAGAGGTGGCCTCCAGCATCTATGGACACAAGTCTTGTTTCTAAGGGACCATATCACTACATTTATGAGAAATTATCTTCTCACAGGAACATTTTTTTAATGACATCTTTTTGAAGAAATGTTTATATATGGCAGATTAATTAATCTGGATGTGAATGCCCAGACGAGAATACCCCTTTAAGGTAGTCGCTGACAGGTCTGCGTATATGGAAACATCTTCATATGGAGCAGAAAGAGTCGCTTTTTTCCTGGATATTTCCATTATTTTCTCTTTGGTGGTGTAAAAGTGTATCCTAGCCAGGACTTCTCTTGGTAGTGATTCTTCTAGGTGTTTTGGTCTCGGTAGCCGGTGCGCCCGACCTATAATTAGATCCTGGTCTGTGCAAGCCAGTAGCAAGACCCAAATCCTCCACAGTGAACGTGCCACTGGATCGCGAATGAACCGGGTAAGTAAATCTGCCCCATTGTGGGAAGGGAACATCTCCCCCATTTTGTGCTCCACATGATGTACATGCTCTCCCAGGGATTGTAGTTCTATCTTCACTGGCTTAAGCATATTAGAAATATCACTTCGAAAAAATTGGCGCCAGACTGCCATCATGCGTTTCATAGTTGCTTCTGTTAGTCCCTTATCAGTAGTGGGAAGCAGATCAAATGGGTCCCTAAGTGTGGGTTCTGCTTCACTTGTGTAGCCATTCTCCATGGAAGGCCCGCTGTTTTCTATAGACAGTCTTGGTCTCTGCTTAGCTGGACTCTGTGACTGAGTTAGCGGCGGCCATGTTGAGGAATTACTACGCCTCATGGCTGCCTCGTGTGTGGCTGGTGCAAGCCCCGGGGATCGCTCACCTGAACCATGACGGCTGTCAGAGTTTGGAGAGGATGGCACCGAACAGGATCTCTGACTGGCAGGTGAGCTTATATTACAGCTGATGGCTGAGCAGGCTCACAATGCGACTGTTCCACTCGGCCACGCCCCCCCCCAAGCACCACCTTTTAACAAGTTGGTAGGTGGTCTTTGGAGGCCCCAAGATAGGGGAGGTTCCATAGACAAGCTGACTTATGAAAGCGTTACCCTTAACGCTCGCCTGGTGGATGTTCACATCCGGCACACCGCAGACCATGCAGGGTTCACCTATTATAGGGGTAGCTTTAGGTCTAGAATAGACAGGTTTTATTTAAAGGAAGACGCCATTTCTTCACCAGTTTCTGTTGTTGAGGTGGAGTTCTCTGGCTACTGTCTAATTTTGCTTTCTTTGGATGTTACAGAGACCCCCGGATAGGAAGAGGCTACTGGAAGCCCAATTCAACTCTTCTAGAAGAAGCAGAGGTAAGACAATCCTTTGAGGACTTTCTTCAGAGCCAGGTATCATTGCTGGGCCTTCGTAGCAGTAATTCAGAGTGGAGGGAGATGTTCAAGAAAAGGGTGTTGAGATTCTTCTGCCAGCTCTCGAGCCTCAGGAGCCTAGACAGGTACCGCCTGTATCAGGGCCTGATGAGGAAACTCAAGCATCTCTCCTCGACTGGAGGTAGCCGCGAGGACATCTCCAGAGTGAAATCTTTTCTTAAGAGGTGACAGTATGATAGACACGCATCTTTGGTTTTTGAGAGGGATTACAGGAAATACTGCTCGTCGACTCTACCACTCACTGACATCTTGCAGTTTCTGTAAAAGTTGACAGTACGGGAATCCTGAAAAGGTCCAGATCAAGGATCCTGGAAGTCGTCAGATCCTTCTACTCACACCACTTGGGCAGAAGGATCTAGATCGGGATGTGATGTCGGCTTTCCTGGCTGAAACTGTTCTTGAGCCAAGAGTAGACCCTTCTCTTAATGTTTTGACTGAAACGATCAGGGAAGAGGAAGTCAGCCTGGCACTTGATGGGATTACCCTTAAGAAATCGCCAAGACCCCTTGGTTCCCCTCTTGATTGAGGTATTTGCCTTTCCTTGGGTGCTCTGCCAAAGTCAATGAGGAGGTAAGCCATGAACATCCTGGCAAACAGGTAAGGACCAATCTTGTATGGAGAACTGGTGGCCCATATCATTTCTCAATGCGGACAGAAAGGTTTTGGCAAAGGCAGTTTTGCCGCAGCTTCTTTCAGGGGCCCAGCACTGCTCTATTCCAGGTCGCAGTACATTTAGAGCTGTGCTTTGTGTCCTCGAGGCAGTAGAGCAGGGTAGGGCTGGTAACTGGAAGGGGTACATGCTGTGCAGGATATGCGGCTATGCCGCTGGATGCAGGTGAACTAATGGGCGCATTCACTATAGCGATGGTATCCACTTTTCCTCTCCTGCCTGCATCCAGCGGCACAGCTGCATATACTTTGCAAACACTGTTCCTCATGCAATCTGTGTCTGAAGAAGATCCATGTCGCCTATATCCTTGGAGATCTCCGCTTGCCATCACCACCATCAGGAGCTCTGTGAAGAACAAGGGGATTGCTGGGCCATTGCCTTCTGAGGAGGTGAGTCTCTTGACAGGGGCAGTTCTACTTACCCGATCCATTCGCGATCCAGCGGCGTTTTTTTTTTCGGTGGATAGGGGTTCGGCCGGGATTCATTAAGGCAGTTCCTCCGACGTCCACCAGGTGGCGCTGCTGCGCTGAAGAGCATCGGAACGCACTCAAGTTCACCGGCCTATTCCTAGTGAAGGTAAGTGCAAGCTCCGCGACACCTTTTTTTTAAAAATGCGGCGGTTTTTCCGAATCCGTTGGGTTTTCGTTCGGCCACGCCCCCGATTTCCGTTGCGTGCATGCCAGCGCGATGCGCCACAATCCGATCGCGTGCGCCAAAATCCCAGGGCAATTCAGGGGAAATCGCCGAAAATCGGAAATATTCGGGTAACACGGCGGGAAAACGCAAACCGGGCCCTTAGTAAATGACCCCCATAGAGTTCACATCACTTCGCATCGTGACAGTACCCTCAGGCCATGGACCCCGCTAGTCAAATTGGCCCTGCCGTACATGATGTACTAGGGAAGTGATGGCGAATCTTTAAGAGAAAGAGTGCCCCAACTGCAAACCAAAGCTGACGTTTCTATTGCAAGGTGCCAACACAGCAATAGTGCCACAATACCACTATACAAGAGACAAATAACACTTTGACTTCATGACGCCACCATTACAACCACATAAATAGCATAATTCTGGTTTTAAAGACCACTATAGAAAGGCCAACATTACCAATAATAACACTATACTAGAAACTAATATAGTGATGAATACTGTATTACCGTCATATACTGATTAATATTACCCCCATACAGTGACAGAAGTCCTGAGTAGAGGAAGGGACGGGAGGACTATAAGTTAGCCTGCTTATGGACCAAATATTGCCATCTTAACCCCTTTTTTGTTTTTGCATTTTAATTTTTCACTCCCCACTTTCAAAAATCTAACTTTATTTTTCTATATAAAGAGCTTTGTGAGAGCTTGTTTTCTGCATAATGAAGCAAAATTGGTGAAAAAGGCTTGGATTTTACAGTTTTCACTGTGCACCACAAATGACATGTCTCATATATTCTTTAGGTCAGTGCAATCACGGGGATACTAAACTTATATATGTTTGAAACCACCTGTACAAAAAGAAAATAATTTATTTTGCCATTTTTGGCGCCAAGTTCTTCATACTTCAGTGTACGGAGCTGTGTGTAGTTTAATTATTTCCAAGATGACCTGATGTTTTTAATGCTACCATTTTGAGGACCGTACAGACTTTTGATCACTTTTTTTTACATGCTAAAAAGTGGTATTTTGATCTTTTGGCGCTATTTTTAGTTATGGGGTTAAGGTATAGGGAATCCAATTTGGCAGGGGATCTGTAGGGCAAAGTGGTGGTTGTTGTGGGGTGGAAGGTGTGGGCACAGGTGGATTTGGGATCACACGTATGACAGCTGTCTGTGGCCACATACATACTTGCCTCATCACATGCACCGTGCGGCCAGTGATGCAGCATAGCACCCGGTTATATTGTGCATGCGCTGCCTGCTGTGAAGCTATGCTGGCTTCATTGGCCGCCTGATGCAAGTGATAAGCGCTTCAGACACAGACCAGTACATATGTGCCAACAGACAGCTGTGATACTGGGCGATTTGGGACACTAAATCACAATTATCTATAGTTGGTTTAATGTCCCAAAGACAGAACCTCTGAAGGCATTTGCAGCTCTAAAACTGAACTGCTGATGTGAAAAGCACACACAGCAGCCCCAGCAGCACCTGACCTCTTATCTTCTTCTCTGATGCTGCATGCTTTCTTCTGTGGACTCTCACTCCTCGTTCTGTACTTGTCTTCCTGGGCTGAAGAGGAGGAGGGGCGGGCACTGAGCGGCTGCTACTGTCTCACTAAGGCATCACTAGTGAGAGCAGAGCCGACCAGCTTCAGGCTGCAATGGATAGATCCTGGCCGGAGCTCCGACTTTGATGAGACTGGGGAGATGGTACGCGTGCCTGCAGAGAGGGCTATGCGAGCCCTCTCTGGCACGCGTGCCATAGGTTCGCCACCACTGTACTAGGGGAACTAAAACGTCAGAGTGAACGTCAGGATGTATTGATCCAACACATGCATTCTATTTCTGACCGGAGGCCCTCTCCCCATCTGCACCTGCAAGTGCCCACTCCTACACCTGCAGACTTTGCTGCTGTAAATCCTGAGTCAACTACTGCTGGTGTGGTGCTTCTGCTACCCCCGCGCTATATTGGTGATCCAAAAGGTTGTCATGGTTTCCTTAATCAATGCCTAATCCATTTTGAGCTACATGGGATGAAAGGAGGATTGCCTTCATTGTGTCTTTCCTGTCTGCAGAGGCCCTTGCGTGGGCTAATCCTATCTGGAAACGTCAAAGTCCAGAGACCTCTAACATACAGCCTTTCCTGTCTTTGAAGAACCAGGTTGCACAGCTTTAGCATCCTCCTCACTGCTACGCTTACGTCAAGGTCCCATGACAGTGGGTTAGTAAGCTATCCAATTTCGTACCTTGGCTGCGGAGCTTCTTTGGAATGATGATGTGTAATTGGCTGTGTTCCGGGAGGGACTCTCTGACCAGATCAAAGATTAATTGGCTGGTCATGATCGCCCTTCCACACTAAATGACCTGATATCTTTAGCCACAAGAATTGATATGCACTTCAGGGAGCGGTCTGAAGAGGTTGTCCGCAATAGAAGACTGACTCGCTTTATGGCACAGAGGTTTCACATACCTTGCATCGTGACAGAGAGTATCCGGAAGGAAATCAGTGTAGATATTAAAAGAACAGAAGATGAGGTTGCTCTGTAAACATGTTACGGAATGTTGTAGAAGCCAGATATGTTTTGGATGTTGAGAAATGGGAAGTTCTAATGAGAACAAAGAAGCTGATTGCACTGAAATGATTTATTAACCCCTTAAGGATGCAGCCCGTTAAGGCTCAGTCTTTTATTTTAAATTTGACCAGTGTCTCTTCCTGTGGTAGTAAACTTTTCAATGCTTTTAGATATCCCTGTGATTTTGAGACAATATTTTTTGTAGAAACCTTTTTCCATTGGTCTTCTTTTTGTTTCCATAATTTGTTTTACGTTTCCTTTTTTTTTTTTTTTTGGCATGTGAGAAGGTTTCAAGTCTTAGTAGCCATAGGTGGCAATAATCTGCAGGATGGCGACATGGCAGGGCTCAAAAGGGAATAACTTGCATTTGGATCACAGGCATTGTACAATTTTTTTTCTTTTTGGCATTATGAAGCATTTGTAGATGCCAATAGGGACCAATACAGTAGAAACTCCTAAGAACTGACCCTATTTTATAAACTACACCACTCCATGAATTAAACTAGGGGTATAGTTAGAATTTTTTTTTTTTAGAAATATTTTTATTGGTTTTTCACATAACATAACAACACGTAGGCGAGTTAGCCTACAATATTTAGAACATAGTAGGTTACATAGTACATATCACAGATAGACATTCTATACCTTTCGGAGTTCGTAGTACATATAAGATTTACTTTATATAAGCATGCTTGCATACTGTATATTTGATAAGTCCAACCTTGATGCAGGAGGGGGCATAGAATCTCCAATCGGTTTATATCTTCTCTTTGATGTAGCAGTCTAGTGTGTAGCCAAAGAACGTTGTATGTTGATAAGTAACCGTATATAACAGTTTTAGCATATATAACAATATACATAGCATTTTAACAATATACATAACCTTCTAACAGTTTGTCTGGTTTGGATAGTAGCAACTTATCTTAGCTATTTCGCTCATCATATGCCCAATTTTTCTGAAATGCAGCGACCCTGTGGGAGTTCATATGCATAAGTAGTATTCATAATGTTGATTACTTCAGAAA
Source organism: Engystomops pustulosus (assembly GCF_040894005.1). Taxonomy (NCBI): domain Eukaryota; kingdom Metazoa; phylum Chordata; class Amphibia; order Anura; family Leptodactylidae; genus Engystomops; species Engystomops pustulosus. Next base: position 167,385,159 of record NC_092412.1, on the reverse strand, counting down.
ATGAGGGGCATTTGGCCTGCTTCCAATGTCGGGTGATTACTAGCTTGGTGGCAATCAATAAGTGGCCTATCACTGCCCTTTGGTTTGGTTTAAGTGATCTTAATCCCATCAGTAAAAGAGCTGATTTAGGCGCCAAAACGTATGGTCTGAGAAGTACGGAGGAGATCAGTGACCCTGTTTGAGCCCACAGGGGGGAGATACTTTTACATTTCTACTATATATCGAGGAGTGAACGCAGATGATTGCATTCTCTCCAAAATTTAGGTGATGAGGATGGGAATACTAGATGCAAACGGGATGGGGTGTAATACCAAATCAGAATGGTTTTAATAGCAGCCTCTTGGAGTTGAGTGCATCGAAAGATGTCGTATATGTCTTTAAGGGCGTTCCTCCACTTTATGTCTGAAATTTGTGTGTTGAGATCCCTGCTCCGGCTGTTGCCGGTGATTCTTACATGTCCCTAACTGAAAGGGGCATTGAGGGGTTGTGTCGGCCGGCCCTCTCATGAATACAGCCGACTGCTAGGGGACCTGTACGTCGATCCGACCTCTTAAGGTCGGATCGATTAAAACTAAGTTTGCAGACACACATTTTAATAAACATTTAATAAATATAATGTGGCTGTGGACATGATTAGGGGGAACATATTTGGTAGTGGTATTTTTCAGGGGGTGAAAGGTCCTCTTTAAGCTGTTGTATTTCTATCTTGCGATAGTCTGGTTTTATGTCATAGAGGATATTCCTTTAGCTTTCCACTGTTTTAGATTTAGATCACTGATGTGTTCTTCAAGAAAGACTTTTGGACTTATACACCGCCCAGCTTTTGTCTGAGGCCTGTAACAAGTGTAAGTCTGTTTGAAGTGGTTTCAGGTTCCACAGACCCGATATTAGTCTATGCTTTAATGATGTGGTATTGGAAAGGGAAAGTTCCAGCCGGACCCAAGCCTTGTCTGTGTTTGCGTTCCACGAATGTGATAATTGATCTATTATGCAAGCAGTGTGATAGTCCTCTAGGCTGGGGACTCCCAGACCTCCCCCCAATCTGTGTTTTGTCAAAATACATGCAGCTGTTCTCAGCTTCCTTCCCTGCCACAAAAATTTAGATAGTTGTTTATTGGTTTGAGTGAAAAAAGGTAAGATGATTGGCAGAGTGCAAAGAGGTACAGGTATTTAGGTAAGAGCATCATTTTATATAATGTGAGGTAATGTGGTCAGAGGTCGCACTAACATTTTTCCAGAAGGGTAAAAATACTCCTCTCACCATTTTTGAGGAGTATTTTTACCCGAGGAGGAGTATGAAATTTTCGGTAATACACTGCACACATAGCACACTCACACAGCACACACACTACACTCACACAGAACACAGCGTGCACACAATCACACAGCACACACACTACACTCACACAGAACACAGCGTGCACACAATCACACAGCACACACACTACACTCACACAGAACACAGCGTGCACACAATCACACAGCACACACACTACACTCACACAGAACACAGCGTGCACACAATCACACAGCACACACACTACACTCACACAGAACACAGCGTGCACACAATCACACAGCACACACACTACACTCACACAGAACACAGCGTGCACACAATCACACAGCACACACACACACTACACTCACACAGAACACAGCGTGCACACAATCACACAGCACACACACTACACTCACACAGAACACAGCGTGCACACAATCACACAGTACACACACTACACTCACACAGAACACAGCGTGCACACAATCACACAGCACACACACTACACTCACACAGAACACAGCGTGCACACAATCACACAGCACACACACTACACTCACACAGAACACAGCGTGCACACAATCACACAGCACACACACTACACTCACACAGAACACAGCGTGCACACAATCACACAGCACACACACTACACTCACACAGAACACAGCGTGCACACAATCACACAGCACACACACACTACACTCACACAGAACACAGCGTGCACACAATCACACAGCACACACACACTACACTCACACAGAACACAGCGTGCACACAATCACACAGCACACACACACACTACACTCACACAGAACACAGCGTGCACACAATCACACAGCACACACACACTACACTCACACAGAACACAGCGTGCACACAATCACACAGCACACACACTACACTCACACAGAACACAGCGTGCACACAATCACACAGCACACACACTACACTCACACAGAACACAGCGTGCACACAATCACACAGCACACACACTACACTCACACAGAACACAGCGTGCACACAATCACACAGCATACACACACTACACTCACACAGAACACAGCGTGCACACAATCACACAGGACACACACACTACACTCACACAGAACACAGCGTGCACACAATCACACAGCACACACACACACTACACTCACACAGAACACAGCGTGCACACAATCACACAGCACACACACACACTACACTCACACAGAACACAGCGTGCACACAATCACACAGGACACACACTACACTCACACAGAACACAGCGTGCACACAATCACACAGGACACACACTACACTCACACAGAACACAGCGTGCACACAATCACACAGGACACACACTACACTCACACAGAACACAGCGTGCACACAATCACACAGCACACACACTACACTCACACAGAACACAGCGTGCACACAATCACACAGCACACACTACACTCACAGAACACAGCGTGCACACAATCACACAGGACACACACTACACTCACACAGAACACAGCGTGCACACAATCACACAGCACACACACTACACTCACAGAACACAGCGTGCACACAATCACACAGGACACACACTACACTCACAGAACACAGCACACACTACACTCACTACACTCCTCCGGCCGGGATCACATAAACGCAGGCAGCTGCGGGCAGGTAGAGATGGAGCAGGACAGGGAGCAGCAGCCCCGCTGTCCACAGGTCTCCCAGGGCCGGCGCTCTCACTCCGGGTCTCTCCCCCTGACACTGATCACTGTGTCACGTGTCCCGCTGAGCGGCCCGGCGCGCGCTGCGATCGCGCTACTGACATTTACCTCTTTTGCAGCGCGCGCTGAACCGCTCAGCCTGCGCGCTACAGGGAATAATTGCCAAGCGTAACTTTACGCATGGCAATTATTTTGGGGGGTAATGGCGCCTCATCACGCGTCTATGACGCGTGGTGAGGCGTTAATGCGACCTCTGAATGTGGTAATGTTGCATATTTGTCTATCTCTTTAGCTGTTTTTGTTAGGAGTTCTTGGAAGTTGTGTTTAAAAAGATTTGTAGTGGGATATGCCAATTTGACACCTAGATAGTCTATAGTGTTAGTCCGCCAGTCTAAGTCAAATTTTAGTTGTAGCAAGGTATTGTCTGCCATCGGCATGGAAATGGGAAGAACCTGCATTTTTGAAGAGTTGAGTTTATAAAAGGAGATTGCTCCGAATTTTTTTAGAAGATTTAGTGAGTGTGTCAGGGATGACGTGGAGTTTGTGTGGATTAAGATCACGTCATCTGCAAATAGGGCAAGTTTGTGTTTTTCCTTTCCTACCTCTATGCCCTCTATGTTCACTAGCCCTTGAACATTAGGATTTGAATAAAGCGCCTTTATAGCCGAGTAGATTTACTGGCAAAACCAAATTTGCCAAGGGTCGAGAAGGTGTAGGACCAGTTCACTCAGTCAAACGCCTTCTCTGCATCAATCGTTACAAACACTGATGGTATCTGCTTCATTTCACAATGTTGCATCAAGGAGATCACTCTCAAGTGTTGTCGGGGGGCTTGTCTCCCCTGTCTGATCGTCTTTAATGATATCTGGGGTGACCTTCATCAGTTTAATATCTCCATTTAAGAGCGAAATGGGTCTATAATTAGAAATTCCCTCAGGATTTTTACCTGGTTTGGGGATGGTCGTGATTGTGGCTCTTAGCATATCTAATGAAAAACTACCTTCCCTGATAGCCTTATTAAAAATGGTCTCCAAGTGTGGGGCCAGAATATTTGCATATTTTTGGTAGTACTTGTTGGTAAAACCGTCAGGCTCTGGTGCCTTATGCTTAGGCAGTTTTTTGATCGTCAGGATGATTTCTGAAACCTTAATGGGGTCATTTAACCCCATTAATCTGTAGTTGTGAAGGAGACAACTTAGGTAAGTCAACTCCACTAAGGAAGGCCTCAATGTCTTCCTAGGAGGGAACTGGTGTATCAGGATTCTTCTCCAGATTATACAAGGAGCTATAGAAGACTTGAAAGGCATTTGCTATCCCTCTTGGTGAGAGGATTTTTTCTCTTGTTGTGGGGTGAGATATACATTGGATTTTGCTTTTTTGTACTATCTTTTTCACTCTAGAGGCTAATAATTTTCCCGCCTTATTGTCTTCAGAGTAGTATTGTAGTTTTTTAAGATTTCTCTCGTATTTATACAGCAATAGATTGCGAAGATGATCCCTTTCTCTTTTTAAACGTTCCGCTGTGGCTGAGTTAAATGTTTTCTTGTTTTTCAAATGTACGGATGGTTTCCATAGTCTTATCTATTTGTCGTTTTATCCTACCACTTAGGTCTGAGATGAGGCCTCTGACATACACTTTGTGGGCTGACCACAGAGTAAAGTCATCCAGTTCCTTTGTCGAATTGAGAAGACAGTAGTCGTTTATATACTGTTAAATGGTGTTAGCGTGTTGTTCGTTGGCCAAGAGGGATGTATCAAGTCTCGCTATGTTTGGGATATTTGTTGGTTATAGTTATGGACGTCGGAGCATGGTCAGACCATGTAATCTCACCTATGGATGCGTCCTCTATTCTGTCCAGTAAGTCCTTGTCAGTCATAAACAGATCGATTCTGTGATTGGTGGCGGTATAGGAAGTCTTTCTCATTCGCGTGATACACTCTCCAGACATCAAACATTGAATTTTCTGAGATGATCTGAGCTAACCTGATATTTGTGTTAGGATTCTGTGATGTTGTGTCAGGTGTTGTGGGGGCATTAAAATCTCTGCATACTAGTAGATTACATCTTTGCGCTTTCCTCGCTACTTTCATCACTTTCCGGATAAATCTCAGCTGATGTTTGTTAGGAGCATAGATATTAACTAGAGTAAGATCCGTGTTATTGATTGTGCATGTTACAATAATAAATCTACTGTAGATCTTTTATTTGGGAGTGGATTCTAAGGTATCTCTAAAGGCTATCAGTACCCCTCTTTTCTTCTAAATAAAGGTAGATGTGATAATCATTGGGAAGTGTTTATGGTATATTTGCGTCTTTTTTTCGATGTTATGTGCGTCTCTTGGGCGCATAACACATCATATTTCTGCGTGATTGCGTAATGTGGGCTATTTAAGCCTCATACATTCAAGGACACTAATTTGTATCCCACGGTGAAGCTTATGAAGTCTGGTTGTAGCTTCTGGGGATTATGTGTTATCTCCTAAGCTTTAAACTGTTGGGGTGCCCTACACTGTTACACCTGGGTATTGAATACTTCTTTATTATATAGTAAGTTCACCAGACAAACAAGTAAACAACAATAGAACTGAGTTAGTCAGTTTTTAAGTACAATATACGTACTCTAATAGTGTGGGCTTGAGTGGTAATAACATCAACCAGCCCTTTTGTCACTGAGCAGCAATTATTACATAGCTAATGTATGACCAACCTATCAATGAAGGTTTTAGTATAATCAAGCAATATTAGAGTTTAAAACAGCAGTACAAATAATACCGCAACTGTAACGTATTGAATATAAAAACCAGTCGCTGGTTAGAGAACGATGTGAAACATAAGTTCCAGGCGTTTAGCAACTGGAGACCATCTTCTGGGGAATGCACCACATGGATTTTATTTCGATAGTTGATCAGTAGCTTGATCGAGAATCCCCATCTGTAAGGGATCGCAAACTTGCGCAGGAGCGTGGTCAGTGGTTGAAATCCTCTTCTGGCTTGTAATGTGGCTGCTGATAACACGGTCAAGCTCTATGCAGACCTTGACCATGTTATATGGAGTTGGGAGATTTGGATGTTTCCTTGAGAATGCCAGCAGTTCCTCTTCGGTACAATAGAAGCAGTAACGTGCCATCACGTCTCTGGGTGTTGTAACCGGCACATTCTTTGGCTTGGGGACTCTGTGAGCCCTGTCGATATAGTCATATAGTTCATAGTCCAGCAGTTTAGGTAGACAGCTTTTTGTTAGTTGTGTCACATATTCTCTCAGTTGAGGACCCATGACAGATTCAGGGATCCCTCTAAATTTAATATTATTCCGTCTATTACGGTCCTCATAATTCATTAACTTCGCTTGCATTTGGGATACCTTTCCTTCTAGTGCTTGGTGCCCGTCAGCTAGGATGTTGAACTTAGAAGCATGTGCTTGTGGCTTTAGCTGCAGCCTCTGGCACTGCTTTGCTGGCCTCCCTGTTGGTGTCTGGGAAGAAGACAGGCCTACCTCAGCCCCTCTTGAGGTCTTGGAGCCCTTTGAGGGTCGCTTTCGCAGGGCGGGAGTTCTTGCCATGTTTCAGAGTTCCGGACACCATTTTACCGCTGTGGGAGATGGTGTGTCCGACCACCTAGTAGGTACCTCAAAATCAGAGTCTCTGGGCACCATAGGGACCTCTCCTACCTTGGTCGGTGTCTGAATGTTCTTTTGTGCATTGTTGTCTCTACGAAGTCAGGTCTGCCTTCCGGCTTGTCTGCTCCCTTCACTATTTTGCACCGGTGCCATATTTGCTGTGGCTGGCGGTAGCTGGAAAATATAGCTGGATGCGTCTGGTGGACAGGTTGGTGCCTTCACCCCTCTTTCCCATATTCTCAAGAGGTTAAGCGGAAAACTTACGGGGTGCTTTGAGTCGCTGCCAAGTGGTGAGAGGGGTAAAATGCTGCTCAGCTAACGGAGCTAATGCTTCACGCAGCCATCATTACTGGCACCTATAGTTAGAATTTTAACCCCACAGATAACCCCCCAAAAAATGCATAAAGGATAGGCATAGTAAAAAAATATCCATTATGTCATCTTGTGCCCAGCTCCTGTCACAGGAGAGACAAACACCCTAAAAATCATGATGTGTGTTTTCCCGGGTACAGCAATACCCCATATGGGGCAGTAATCTACAGGCTGGGCACATGGCAGGGCTTAGAAGGGAAGGTGTGGCATGCGGCATGATGTATAAGCTGTGCATAGTACATTAGGGTACATTAGATTATAGCACAGATAGAAATATTTATTTTGTCTATATCATGCATAGTGGTACCAGATGAGTGAAAAGTCCAGCAGACAGTTGAGGAGATTGTCCTTTGCAGTCATGTACCTGGGAAAACTTGTGACGTAGGTTTAAGAACATCAGCTATGTACAAGTAACATAGAGGAATGCAAAAAGTTATAAATACACTTTGTATGGTGTGTTAAAATGCTTTAGCAATCCATGTAGGATGATGGATTGACCTTGGATGTTACAATGGTGTCTTATTTTCCTTTGTTATCCTGGCATGCTGAGAGACTTAGTACTACAAGCAGTATAGGCAGAAGGGATCCGTCCCCCCTTGTTAAGGACTTAGTAAACATAGGAAGGGGGAGATGACAAAAGATGCAATAAAAAAAGGGACAATGGAAAAGTGTGTTCATTAGTTAAAAGAACCGATAATACTGCTGGCCCAAATTAAAGCAGATTTTGGGTTGATTACCTGCATCTGTATCCAAAATTGTTTAACCAGGAACAAAAACTTCCCAGGATCATACACTATTAGACCTGTACAGCTGGCTGTGATTGACATAATTATTAGGAGCTTTTAAAGTGTAACCGTCATTCTGAGCAAAAAAAAACTAAAATACATAATTCTGCTCCAGGTGTCCCTGGGAATCATTCCTCAAAGTATTTTGCCTCTCGGTCCTCATTTAGTACCTCTTTTGGCCCATAGCAACCATGGTTTCCAGCTCTCAAAAAACCTACAATCAGCAAGATGGAGGGGCGGGACCTGCCTCCTGTCACCTCATCACAAGCCGTGCTGCTGACCAATGACACCGTATGCATCCATCTCATATCTATCTACTTAGCCCATATCTATCTATGTATCTCATATTTATCATCTATCCGTCTATCTATCCATCTATCCATTTCATATATCTATCTATCTCATATCTATCTCTTTATGTATGTGTCTATATCTATCTATCTCCTATCCATATATCTATCTATCTCATATCTATCTGTGTATATCCTATCTCTCATATTTATCTATGTATCTATATCTATGTATCTATCATCTATGTATCTATCTAGTTACCTACCTATCTATGTAACACTCCAGCACAGCACATGAGAGCACAGCACATGAGGACACAGCTTGCAGACTTGGAGATTGTCTCCTGCCACTTCCTTGTGTGAGGTGATGGGCGGAGGGGGGCTGCAGTTTCTGTCTGTGTGGATTAAGTGTTTATACACAAGTGTAGGGAAAGCTGAGGAGAGATAGGTTTAGGTGTTTGGTCACTACATTAGTGAGGGATTCTCCCTGCACATGACTGAGTGCTGGGGCAGTGAGACATGAGGTAATCAGCTGACTGGAGGGAAAGAGATGGGGGCGTGTCTCTCCCTCTGTAGTCTCAGCTTCTTTCTGAAGATGGGATGAGCTTAGCAACAGACATATGTGAGATTGCTGACATCTAGGGGAAGTCAGCAGAATACAAGAGAAAGGAGCAAGATTCGGGTAACTAATCCAATTGCAAAAGGGCTTAAAATTACCTGTCCTACAACATATCAAAAGTTTTTTGAAATGACGGTTACACTTTAAAGCAGAAGCTATAAATTCCCCAGTAGCCATCTATTCCACTGGTTTAAGAGATGCTTCTGCTCAGCAGTGCACCACCCTATGAGAATAATAATAATAATCTTTATTTAACTGAAAATTTTATTCTTTGAGTGTACTGCATTTTTTATGTAAACGAAATTGTTCCTTTAATAAGTCTTTGCTTGTAGCCTTAAAGAATCTGAGTCTCTGAAGGGAATTACATTACCAGAGGTCATTTTTAGCATAGTCCATGTAGTAAGCGATTGCATGTTCTGTTTGAATGTATCATTGTAAAATTGTATAAGTAGTGAGTGCATGTGCTGTGTAATCATCAGGGTGCATTGTCCGTGTGGCTGAGGTGCCTACGGTCTTCTTGACGTAAGTAACTCGTGGGTGGTGGCAGTGTGGACTGGGTGCCGAGATTGCATGGAGTAAATTTAGCGCTAGGACGCCATTTTGTGGAAGTGGGCGGAGCTTAAGGGCTAAATTCTGGGACTCCATAGAGTAGGTATCCCCGCGTGATAACTCCAGTGAGTTGGGTTCTTGACAGATTGGTGGCATAGCTGTGGGATAGTGAATAATTTTTTTTTTATTACACTGTTAAGGCTTTAAGTGTTTGGTTTAAGCAATTAACCCTTTCACTTAAGGGCTGGAGTATTCATAATGCTACAGTACTTATGTACTGTAGCATTATGAATACTCCAGCCCTTAAGTAAGAGACTCAGTTCACTTAAAACTTGTCAGTCAATATACATATGTGCAAAATAGTTCCCCTCCCCCTCTTTTCTTTTCTAACTTGTGTTTTCTTAGTGAAACCACCGCTACGATGGCAGAGGTGTGCAGAAACAGATCCAAGGCTGGTCTGCTGGCTCTCTGTGCGGAGAGAGGGCTAATAACAACGGGCCAGAACAAGGTGGAGATAATTCAAACACTGGTGGCGTTTGATGGGCAGTCCCATCCTTCTGCGGAACCTAACCAGGGACCTCCAGCCTCAGAGGAACCGACAGGAGATGTCTCTCAGATGTCTCTCCAGTAGATCAGTGACGGTGATTCTAGCCTTAGGATACAGCTGTATATGCAAGAACAGGAGAGACAGGCAGCCCGAGAAGCTGCCAAAGCGGAGCGTGAGTTTGCTGAACAACAACACAAAGCAGAGCGAGAGCATGAGCAACATATGGCCCAGATACAGCTCCTACAACAGCAAAGAGCTTCTCCATCAGCAAAGAGTGAGTCCATGGACAGTGTTTCTTTTAGGCCCTGCCTGGATCGTTTATCTGTCCTGGAGAATGATGGGGACCTGGATATCTTTTTGCAAGGATTTGAGAGGGTCTGCAGGCAATTTCAACTGCCGCCTGTTGAATGGGCCCGATACCTTACCCCTGGTCTTGAAGGCAAAGCACTGGAGGCGTTTGTAGCCTTACCTGCCTCTGTGGAGCACGATTATGAGGCTATCAAAAGGGCTCTGATACAGCGTTTTAACCTCACTCCAGAGGTATACAGAGAGTGTTTCCGTACTGTCAGGCGGACAGATACGGATAGTCATGCAGAGTTTGCTGGGAAATTGCTAAAGCTGGTGAAACAGTGGTCCAGAGTATGGGGTGTGACTACTCTAGAGGAGATGGATGACCTGATCGCCATGGACCAATTTATTCACACCTCTACTGCGGAGGTACGACAGTTCATACGAGGAAAGGGAGCAAAAATCCTTGGAAAAGGCTGCCTAGATGGCAGATGTGTTTACTGCCAGCAGAGTGCCTGAGGCATGGAAGCCTGCAGCTGCAGGATGGAAGGGGGGTAAGCCCCCTGTCAACTCTTCTACTGTTGTTCACAAAGCTTCTGAGGTGACACCTTCTACCTCACACAAGCCAGCGGGAGATCAGCGCAGATGTTTTGTGTGCAATCAAGTGGGGCATATCAGCATTACATGCCCAGAAAAGAGGAAGACCACCCCTTTGCCCACACCAACGGTTTCTTCACCTTCTGTTTTGTTTGTGGGTGGGAATAAGAGGGTAGCTGGTGACAACCTACAGGAGGTTACTGTGGGTGACAATGTCCCAGTGGGTTTGAGGGATAGCGGTGCACAGATGACCCTCGTGCACCCGTCACCCAATCCACGTTTGTACCTGGATTGGGCGGCGGGAAGAGGGATGATGGACGTGGGAGTAACGGATAACCTTCCCACCAAAGTTTTGTTGCGGACTGATTTGTGCCCATGGATGCCAAGGAGGACCCCGGCACACTTGGTGCCACACGTGAGTTGGGTACTGTGGTACCTGACATGGAGACTATGCCTACCAACATGGACTGTGATAGTTATAGGTCCAATGATGTAAAAGAACTGTCTACCGATTATCTGCATAATCCTAGCGTAAATGTATTACATGCTGTGTTAGATGATGTTTGCATGCATAGTCTGTCTGTCTGTCTAGCAGTAATGTGGGAGCCAGTGACTGTCTAGCATCAGAAAATTTAATTAATGAATACCAGGATTGTGGTACATGCACACCCACAGCTCTGCCCCCCGATGGAGAGTGTGGGTTGTCCATTTCCTCTGTAACCAACAGCCAGACTGTCCCTGAACCCACCCGGTCTGTGAGGCTGGAGCCTTCTGCTGCTGTGGTACAGATGAAAAAGAGGGGACTGACAGCTGGTCACCAGAGGTCAGTCCTGATGTATTGTCATTAACCACTGTAGAGTCAGGACATCGCCTCAGGAGCCCTGCACTCTGGGGATAACTTGACAGTCATGGTCCCGGGAGAAATGACACACAAACCAGCAGACCTGCAGGGGTGGTCGGATCACATGGTCAGGGATAGATAAGGGGAGGCCGTGTCTAATGTTGTGGTGTCAGCAAAGGAGTAGGTGGCCTATGCCACAACAATGACAGTATGTCTGGCCATTCTGTGAGCCTTGCTGAAACTGCAGCTGCTGAGATGTGCTGGATGATTTCAACATCCAGCACAAGGATAGCTTGGGATATTAATTATAATACCAAAATCCCATGCCATATCTCTGGAGGGAGGTGTGATAATATTACCACTCTACATTTGTTAGTTTTTTTTTTTTGTTTTTTTTTTCTTTCTTTTGTGTTGCTTCAATCATGTCCTGAGGCTCCATTTGCTTTTTACAACTAGCCAGGAAGAGAAGCCTGGCAGTGTGTCTGTAACACCAAAGGGAGTCTCTGTTTGATCAATGCTCTTCCCTAAGTGTGGAAATCAACACCTTAGGCCAGATAGGTTCAGGAAGGGGGGGGGGGGGGTGAAAGAACCAGCAGACTTTGGTTTTCCCTCCAAAACTTAGACAATGGGAATGTCTTAGCTGTCCGTAACTGGGGCACAATTCATAATTATGGGTCCCCAGTTACACAGGACAGTTATTGGGTCTAGACACACTCCTGGAGCGAGAATCGAAATGTTATCTACAGGGGAAGTCAGCCAATAGCAGAACACCCCTGATATTAGGCTAAGACACCCTGAGTTTGGTATGGGAATAACGTACCCGTTTGGTTGTGCCATCTTCCAATCAAAAGTTAATGGGTTTTAATAAAACTCCAGACCCAGAAAGTACCTCACCAATGGGAGGGGGATAGAAAAACTCCCCCACACAATGACATCACAGCCTGGGTTGTGGGTCAAAATTCCCCTGGGTTTAAATTGGTACAGCAGCCACATGGCTTTGTTCAGTTTGGGGGACTCTATCACACTATAAGACTGGATCGCTGTCTATGCCCTGTCCTCGGGCCAAAGAATTTCTTACTATTTCACTAGCAAGAGTTTTTTGTTTCCTTTTCCTAACTGTTTGTAAGTACCGAATGTGTATTGTTTTTATCTTTTTCATTTTATCTGACAATTTTATTCTTTGAGTGTACTGCATTTTTTATGTAAATTAAATTGTTCCTTTAATAAGTCTCTGCTTATAGCCTTAAAGAATCTGAGTCTGTGAAGGGAATTACGTTACCAGAGGTCATTTTTAGCATAGTCCATGAAGTAAGCGATTGCATGTTCTGTTTGAATGTATCATTGTAAAATTGTATAAGTAATGAGTGCATGTGCTGTGTAATCATCATCATCAATCATCAATGTGCCTACGGCCTTCTTTGCGTAACTAGTGGGTGGTGGCAGTGTGGACTGGGTGCCAAGATTGCGTGGAGTAAATTTAGCTCTAGGATGCCATTTTGTGGAAGTGGATGGAGCTTAAGGGCTAAATTCTGGGACTCCATAGAGCAGGTTTCCACGTGTGTGAATTCCGGTGAGTCGTGTTTGTGCCAGATGGGTTTTAAGAGCATGTTTGAAACTCTGGAGGGAGTTGGTGCAGCTCAGGAAAAGTCCTGAAGACGTGCATGAGAGATTCGAATTAAGGTAGAGATTAATCTAATATCACTGGCAGATCGAAGAGCACGGGTTGGGCGATAGACTGAGATAAGAGAAGAGAGGTAGGGAGGTTCAGCATTATGCAGAGCTTTGGGGATGAGGGTAATTATTTTAAACTGAATTTGGAAAGAAGGACACAGGCAGCCAGTATAGTGACTGGCACAGACTGGAGTCTTCTATTCTGTGGCCTGCAAGCCCATCTATGGACTGTGATTATGTGAGGTAAAACCCACAACTTTATCGGAGTAGTCTGGGAAGACTATGTATAGTTAGCGCTCAGCCAAGCAGGTATTATTTTGTTTTAGCCTGAAGTTTAAGGCTTTGTGTTGTATTTTAAGATTTTTCTTGCAATTAAGGAAACAAGACAAAGCCTGTATACAACTAAAGCCTTTGTATCACTCTCTCCTACTGCATCATAGTCTAGTTTTTGCTGCGGCTACCAAGCTACCCCCTCACTAATTACTGACAGGTGTCCGTTAACCAGAGCACCTATTAAATAATAATAATTCTTTTATTTATATAGCACAGATTACCCAGCGCTGCACAAAGCTTGCCAAATCGGTCATACTTAGCCTTTCTTTCAAAGAGTACCTCGATATTGGGCAGAGGTACCAATGGACTTTGAAAGTGTACCATGGGAGCAAGCAATTGACCTTCAGGGTGCCAAGGTCAGGGGTAGTACACCCACTGAACCACCATGAGCCCACACCTGGGAGTGGAGTCTAAGTGGCAACCGATTCTCACCAGAGCCTGCCCCAAAGCGGGTCAGACTTGCTGCAGCAGGATACCACCAGGTCACTTCACAGGCGTGACTTTACTCGCGGTGGTGGCCAATGCAAGGTAAATGATCGTAAGGCAGAGACACAGTTGTGGTCAGGCAGGAGATCAGGACAGGCAACATGGGATCAAGGAATGACCAGAAGCAATCAGCGGTGCGCTGGCCAATTAAGTTGAAGGGAGACATTGCTGGACGCTACCGTGTCCCGGCAGGGGGACATAGAGTTGTGCACGGGAGCGCCTACGACCCGGGACACGGGTCGCAGGAGCAGCCTTGACACAGGGCAGGTTTCACAAAATGTATTTACCTTGTGGTACACACCTGGCCATTTGAGATGCTACAGGACGCGTTCCAGCATTTTTGTGATGTCCTCCTATAACACGCTTATGTGCTAATTACAGGAACATTTAGCAAGAAGGCTGGGATACCATTAATTGTTCATAGCTCTTACTGTGTGCCCTATCAGCTTGGTACAATAACTCCTGGTTAACAACAATGTAGGGAAATAACTTATCAGGGCCTGGATGCTGAGGTACCCCATTCATATATACCACATTTTCCCTGCCCTGTCCTCTAGGTGTGACAACAGTGGTCCTATCACTACCTCCTCAGCTTCCCCTGCCATTACATCTAGGTGAAATGACAAACTACCAATCTCTTCTATGGTGATCACCCTTATGACAGGAACTTGGGCTCAGATTCTGGGACCTGACAAGGTGACATGGAGATTACTTGTGGAGAATGAATCCCCATCCCTTGCTTTCCTTGCGGAAGCATGGGGAAATCCTGACCCAAGATAGGGTCATGGAGCAAGTTTATGACAACCTAGCTCATGTTGCGTCTCTCCACAAGGAAACTGAAGGTTAACGATTTTGGTTGTGTAGTCCTTATGTCCCCATGGATGCACAGGACTCCAATTGTGTGCCCTGTGTCTCGGGGACTGTGAGGCACCCATTAGGGCCAGTAGCCGCATAGGCCGCAGCAGCATAGAGGAACACCCTTTGGGCAGAATTGCATTCCATGGGCTCCAAGGGAATGGGCCACAATATGACCTGGCTCTTGGCAGGACAAACAGGTGGGAGCCTTCCACGACCTCCTTCCCTGGGGTACCTCCCGAATATGGGGAGTTGCACTGCCCAGAAAAGTTATGGGTGCCATGGCACTCTGTTCCTTAGGAGCTACCCTGGTATGAGGGGTGTCCTTTTTGGGGACTAGGTAGCAGAGTATCTAGCCACCAAGCCCACCAGTGCATTGGAATCAAATGGGACCTTGGAATCAAATGGGCCCTCGCCCTCAGGAACCGATCCAGAACAATTTCTGGGATGGGGTTGATGTTTCTGGCTGGAGCAATTGCGGACTAGATGGACAAGTTGGTGCATCTGTGGAAACACCTTCAAGTAATTCTAGCTATGCACTCTTTGATCAAGTAGATGCAGATCAACTCCTAGTCAGGCCGAGATCTCTGCCTTTATGATGGAGTAGTCTTGGGGACCCTGTGTCAGGCCTCTGGGGTAGTGAAACCCCTGGACCACCAAGGAAGATGACACAAGCAGACACCTGGAACCGGAATCTAAGTGGCAACTGGTTGTCACCAAAGCCCGCTGCAAAGCGGTCTGCTAATTGGGAGAAGGGATTAGTGCTCTCACTTGATAAATTAGGTGAGAGTCACTTAGATTTGAGCTTGCTGAATTTTGGCTTCTGGTACTAAGTGGCTTGTGAGCATAAGTGGAGTTGAAAAAAGCTGAGTATGAAAAAGAGAAGTCCACAGATCTGTAAGTAATCTACATTTTATATGTCTTGATTTATATACTCATCATAGTTTTGTAACTAGGATATGGCTAGCAAGATTGGTATTATGCTCCAGTGCACACTCTGCTGTATGTATACACTGCTGGAGCAGGAGTTCCAGGGTAAATACCACTGCGACAGATGTGCCTATATTTTTCTAGTGTAAGCTTGTGTTAGAGATCTGGAGGAAGATAATGCACGGCTGCGAGCAATCGACAATCTTGAGTGGAGTATGCTGCTCACTGAGCAAGCAATAAGCGGGGTAGAAGTAGAGGGTGGAGAGGTAAGCCAGCAGGGCCAGGTGGGTAGCAGAGTTACTGTTAATAGAGGGGGTAAAAAGGGGTCAAAGAAAAGGAAGGCCTATTCCGACTCTGAACATCTAAGCAAAATTGCTAAATTGTGCAATGATGTAAGGATGTCAATGTCAGAAGTGGCAGCCCTAGCGGATCCTGCTCTCCCTAACAGCCGGGGGAGCAACCCAGCTAGTAGTAGGGTGGATGGGAATGCAGAAATGCCAAGGCAGCTTGTGGTTGTAGGGGACTCTATATAATCAGGAAGATGGATAGAATAACTTGTCGCCAAGACCGCCTCAACCGAATAGTTTGTTGTCTCCCTGCATGTGGTGGATAAAGGTGGATAAATCACCGGGGGGGGGCTGGGGATGACCCAACTATCGTGGTCCATGTTGGTACCAATGACAGAATAGACGGTAGTTGGAGGACCCTGAAGAAAAATTTTAAAGAATTAGGTTCAAAGCTTAAGGAAAGGAACTCCAGGGAAGTTTTCTCCGGAATTCTACCTGTGCCATGCGCTACATAGAGCAGACAGCGGGAGCTCAGGGAGTTAAATGCATGGCTCAGATCCTGGTGTAGAGCAGAGGGATTTGGGTTCCTAGAGCACTGGGCTGACTTTTCATTGGGGTACAAGCTGTTTTCTGCAGATAACTTGCACCTAAATGGAAGGGGGGCTGCTGTGCTTGGGGAGAAGATCCTAGCAGGGGTGGCAGAGTATTTAAACTAGGATCGGGGGAGGAGGAAAAGGAATACAATAAATGGGTAGACAGGTCAGAGAGGGGACAGGTTATGTTGGTGGGTGGTGAGGTGGGCGGTGTATGGGGGACTAAGTAGTGGATAAGGAGTTCCACAAGTAGAAAAACAATAGTGAGGATATATGTGCTGGTAAAATTACTTTAAATCAGATAAATAACTGTGGTAAATTAAAGTGTATGTTCACAAATGCCAGAAGTGTCATAGGTAAAATGGGTGAGCATGAGGCTTTGGTATTAGAGGAACAGTTAGATGTTGTTGGTGTAGGGAAGACATGGCTCGATGCATCACAAGATTGGGGTGTTAATATTCAAAGTTTTACACTCTTTCGGAAAGACAGGGCAAATAGGAGGGGAGGTGGTGTATGTCTTTATGTCAGAATAGACTTAAAAGCGATTGTGAATGAGACAGTGGTCTCAGAAGAGTGTGAGGAGGCTGAAACCTTGTGGGTTGAAATTCAAAGTCAGAAGAACTTTGAGAAAATAATTTTTGGTGTAATTTATAGACCCCCTAACACCTCTGAGGAAATATAGGGTCACCTATAAAAACAGATGGAGCGGGCTACACAGGAGGGGACCGTAGTGACAATGGGAGACTTTAACTTTCCAAATATAAATTAGGGTCAGGGCTCTTCTTCATCTGTGAAGGGGAGACATTTTATCAACTTTCTGCAGGATAATTTTATGTTGCAGCTTGTAGAAGATCCCACAAGAGGTGATGCATTGTTGGACCTCGTGATTTCTAACAATGCAGAGATTGTCCAAAATGTCAGTGTCCGGGAAACCCTTGGGAACAGCGGTCATAATATAATTATTTTCCTCTTAAACTGTAAAAAGCTGAAATAGGCAGGAAAATCTAAAACTTAGAATTTTAAGAGGGCTAATTTCCAGACATTCAGGGCTGCACTACAGGATATAGACTGGGATCAAATACTGGGATCAAATGATACTAATGTTAAATGGGAGCAATTCAAATCTATCCTGGGTCATCATACTTCTAAATTTATTCCAATAGGTAACAAGTATAGACGGGCTAGATTACACCCCGTGTGGCTTACAGCTACAGTTAAAAGGGGAATTAATGAGAAAAAGAGGCAATTCAAAAAACTTTCAATGCTTACAAAAAACTTTCCAAAATCTGTAAAAAGGAAATCAAATCAGCCAAAATACAAAATGAAAGACAGGTGGCTAAAGAAAGCAAAACAAATCCCAAGAAATTTTTTAAGTATATCAATGCAAAAAAATGGGTCAGAACAGGTTTACACCTTTATTCTGAAAATAGGGCATCGGTGACTAGAGACCAAGAGACTTGGCGATACTTAATGGGTTTTTTAGCTCCATTTATACGATAGAAGAAAGAACTTCTGATATACTAGACTGGCTGAATGTAGACATGATTCAATCTAATCTCAATAAAATTAATGTGTACAAGGCTCCTGGACCAGATGGGTTCCACCCAAAAGTTATTAAAGAACTCAGTTCTGTTATTGCTATACTGCTGTGTAAAATCTTCAGGGATTCCGTAATGTCTGGTGTGGTGCCAAGTGACATGCGCAAGGCAATTGTGGTGCCAAAATATAAAAAAGGCTCTAGAAATTTGCCAGGCAATTACAGGCCTGTAAGCTTATCTTCTATTGTTTAGTAAAAGACTATAAACTGGAGTGTGTGACATCAAATAGTATAATTGTCAGGCTTGCAGGTAGTGGATCCACTGGACCACTGCAGACGATGACTCAAGCCACTACCTGGGACCGGAGTCTAAGTGGTACCCGGTTTTCACTAGAGCCCGCCGCAAAGCGGAATAGACAAGCTGCGGCGTGGTACCACCAGGTCGTTCCTCAGGCGTGACTTGTCTGCAGTGGCGGCCAAGGTTGAGGTACAAGAACGGCAATCAATCTCGTGGTCAAAGTCCAGGCACAGGGTCAGGGCAGGCGGCAGAGATGCAATGTCAGAATCCAAACCGGGGTCAGCAACAGGAGGTCCAAGCAGAAGGGTACGGGAACACAGAACTCACGACAGCAATACGGAGGGACACTGGTACACGGGAACACGGAGGTAGTCTGGCACGCAGGAGACACAGGAACGCAGGAGACACTGGAACGCAGGCAAATCGCATCAGAGCTTTCTCTAAGGCTGTGAGGCACAAAGATCCGGCAAGAGTGTGAGGAAGGTGCAGGGTTTTTAAAGGGGAAGTGATCAGCCAGTGCACCAATTAGCGGTGCACTGGCCCTTTAAATTTCCTGAAGATACCGCGCGCGCGCCCCCTAGGAGGCGGGAACGCGCGCGGCCGGAACCTGGCAGCGATTCCGGAGCGGGGAGAGGTGAGTTGCGTCGGCACTGCGCCTGCGAGGCTCGGGGGGCACGGGTGAGCCCGGGACCTGCGATATGGGTCGCGGGACCACCCGTGACAATAATAAGTGACAGCCAGCATGGGTTTACTAAGAATAGAAGTTGTCAAACTAACCTGATCTGCTTCTATGAAGAGGTGAGCAGATGCCTGGATGTAGGAGCTGCTGTGTATATTGTGTTCTTGGACTTTGTAAAGGCATTTGACACTGTCCCTCATAGACGCCTGATGGGTAAAATAAGGTCTATGGTTTGGCAGAAATCATTCGCAATTGGACTGAGAACTGGCTGAAGGATCATATCCAGAGAGTTGTGGTCAATGATTCCTAATTGGAATGGTCACCAGTTATGAGTGGTGTAACCTATTGTTCTGTGCTTGGCCCACTACTATTTAATATATTTCTTAATGGTATAGCGGTAGGAATTAATAGCACTGTGTCTATTTTTGCAGATGACACCAAAATGTGTAGTCTATGGAGGATGTTCACAGGCTGCAGGGTGACTTGGAAAAACTGAATGTTTGGTCATTCACTTGGCAAATGAGGTTCATTGTGGATAAATTTAAGGTTATGCAACTGGGAGCTAATAATCCAAAGGTAGAATATGTCCTTGAG
Organism: Engystomops pustulosus; assembly: GCF_040894005.1. Lineage (NCBI taxonomy): Eukaryota > Metazoa > Chordata > Amphibia > Anura > Leptodactylidae > Engystomops > Engystomops pustulosus. Next base: position 167,365,404 of record NC_092412.1, on the reverse strand, counting down.
GGAGTAAATCTGGGAGGGTCCCTTGTTGAGCTGGACCTGGGGGTACTAGTAGATCATAAATTGAATAACAGCATGCAATGTCAATCAGCTGCCTCTAAAGCCAGTAAGATCTAGTCATTTATCAAAAGTGGTATGAACTCTCGTGATAGGGATGTAATATTACCACTGAACAAGGCATTGGTTCACCTCACCTGACATATGCTGTCCAGTTCTGGGCACTGGCCCATAAAAAAGATGCCCTGGAGCTCGAGAGGGTTCAACGTAGAGCCACAAAAATGATAAGGGGTATGGAAGATCTTAGTTATGAGGAAAGATTAAAACAACTAGATTTATTTAGTCAGGAAAAGAGACGACTACGAGGGGACATGATTAACTTATATAAATATATGAATGGTCCATACAAAAAATATGGTGGTAAGTTGTTTAAGATTACATCAAATCAAAAGGCGAGGGGGCACTGTCTCCGTCTGGAGAAATCAAGGTTTAATCACCAGAGGCGACAGGGCTTTTTTACAAAGAGAACTGTCAATCTGTGGAATAGCCTGTCTCAGGCGCTGGTCACAGCAGGGACAGCAGAGAGCTTCAAGAAGGGTCTAGATTAGAGATGAGCGAACATACTCGTCCGAGCTTGATGCTCGATCGAGCATTAGCGTACTCGTAACTGCTCGTTGCTCGGACGAGTATTTCGCCCGCTCGAGAAAATGGCAGCTCCCGCCGTTTTGCTTTTTGGCGGCCAGAAACAGAGCCAATCACAAGCCAGGAGACTCTGCACTCCACCCAGCATGACGTGGTACCCTTACACGTCGATAGCAGTGGTTGGCTGGCCAGATCAGGTGACCCTGGGATAGACTAGCCGCTGCCCGCGCTGCTCGGATCATTCTCTGTCTGGATGCCGCTAGGGAGAGAGCTGCTGCTGCTCAGGGAAAGCGTTAGGGTGTTCTATTAGCTTACTGTTAGGCAGGAGTGATTCTAAAAGAACCCAACAGCCCTTCTTAGGGCTACAATAACGTTATAATTTTTTTTTTTTTTTATTTGCAGCTAGTACCATATTGTGAGGAATTAGCAGGGGGACTTGCTACCGTTGTGTTTAGCTCTTAGTGACACACATATCCACCTCAAACACCAAAGTGGGAAAATTTATTAGGGGTTTGAGTAGAATTAGGCACAGTCTGCCAGTTTCTTTTTATTTTACGTTTATTTTTTTCATAACTCAGCGTCATCTCATCTGGCATAGTAGTGTGCTGTAATACTTGGCTAGAAAATAGCCATAGGAGAATACAAACGTCTTAATTACGCCTACAGTAGCGTTATATATATTTGATTTCTGGTTGATCTGCTGGTGGCTGTACTTGCTGCAGTGCATCTACTATCAAATTGGGAGCAATTTGGAGTCAGACTTGCGACCACTGTGTTTTAGTGACGCACATATCCATCGCAAAGACCGAAGTGGGAAAATTTATTAGGGCCCGGGGTTGTATTTCAATTAGGCACAGTCTGCCAGTTTCTTTTTATTTTACGTTTATTTTTTTCATAACTCAGCGTCATCTCATCTGGCATAGTAGTGTGCTGTAATACTTGGCTAGAAAATAGCCATAGGAGAATACAAACGTCTTAATTACGCCTACAGTAGCGTTATATATATTTGATTTCTGGTTGATCTGCTGGTGGCTGTACTTGCTGCAGTGCATCTACTATCAAATTGGGAGCAATTTGGAGTCAGACTTGCGACCACTGTGTTTTAGTGACGCACATATCCATCGCAAAGACCGAAGTGGGAAAATTTATTAGGGCCCGGGGTTGTATTTCAATTAGGCACAGTCTGCCATTTCCTTTTTTATTTTACGTTTATTTTTTTCATAACTCAGCGTCATCTCATCTGGCATAGTAGTGTGCTGTAATACTTGGCTAGAAAATAGCCATAGCAATAGGATAGCATCGTTTGGTTTTAAAAACTAAAAAACACAAAAAAAAAACAAAAAAAAAAAAAAGTTAAAAAAAAAATACAAGTTATAACTCTCATTTTCAAAATGTTTAACCCGAGGGCTAGGGGTAGAGGACGAGGGCGGGGACGTGGGCGTCCAACTACTGCAGGGGTCAGAGGCCGTGGTCCTGGGCGGGGTGAGACACCACCTGCTTATGAGGGAGCAGGGGAACGCCGCAGAGCTACACTCCCTAGGTTCATGTCTGAAGTTACTGGGAATCGTGGTAGAGCACTGTTGAGGCCAGAACAGTGCGAACAGGTGATGTCGTGGATTGCCGACAATGCTTCGAGCAATTTGTCCACCAGTCAGTCTTCCACGCAGTCCACCCATGTCACCGAAATCGGCACTCCTCCAGCTCCTGCACCTCAGCCTCCTCCCCCCCAGTCTGCCCCCTCCCAGCAAAATTTGCCATTTGAACCGGCATACTCTGAGGAACTGTTTTCTGGACCCTTCCCACAGTCACAAACCACTTGTCCGGTTGCTGATGAGCAATTTTCCGATGCCCAGGTTTTCCACCAGTCGCAGTCTGTGGGTGATGATGACCTTGTTGACGTACTGGAAGAAGTGTGTAAAGAGGTGTCCGACGATGAGGAGACACGGTTGTCAGACAGTGGGGAAGTTGTTGTCAGGGCAGGAAGTCCGAGGGGGGAGCAGACTGAGGGATCGGAGGATGATGAGGTGACAGACCCAAGCTGGGTTGAGAGGCCGGGTGAACACAGTGCTTCTGAGACGGAGGAGAGTCCTCGACCAGAACAGGTTGGAAGAGGCAGTGGTGGGGCCAGACGGAGAGGCAGGGCCAGAGCTGGTGCATCAGCGCCAAATGTGTCAACTAGTGAAGCTCCCGTGGCGAGGGCTCCTGCGGCGAGGGCTAGATTTTCAGAAGTCTGGAGGTTCTTTAAGGAAACACCGGATGACCGACGGACTGTGGTGTGCCACATTTGCCAAACCAGGATCAGCAGGGGTTCCACCACTACTAGCTTAACTACCACCAGTATGCGCAGGCATATGAATGCTAAACACCCCACTCAGTGGCAACAAGCGCGTTCACCTCCGGCCGTGCACACCACTGCTCCTTCCCCTGTGTCAGCTGATAGTCAGCCCCCTGCCCAGGACCCTGCCACAAAAACCCCATCGTCACCTCCACGATCCTCCACAGCATCCACCAGCGTTCAGCTCTCCATACCCCAGACGCTGGAGCGGAAACGCAAATATAGTGCAACCCACCCGCACGCCCAAGCCCTTAATGTGCACATCTCCAGATTGCTAAGCCTGGAGATGCTGCCCTATAGGCTAGTAGAGACCGAGGCCTTTCGCAGCCTCATGGCGGCGGCCGCCCCTCGGTATTCGGTCCCCAGCCGCCACTACTTTTCCCGATGTGCCGTCCCAGCCCTGCACCAGCACGTGTCAGACAACATAATCCGTGCCCTGACCAACGCCGTTTCTGACAAGGTCCACCTGACCACGGACACGTGGACGAGTGCTGCCGGGCAGGGCCACTATATATCTCTGACGGCACATTGGGTTAACTTGGTGGAGGCTGGGACCGAGTGTGACCCTGCGGCTGGTCATATACTGCCGACGCCGAGGATTGCGGGGCCTACCTCGGTCCAGGTGTTTGAGGCCTACTATGCCTCCTCCTCCTCCCACCCCTCCTCCACCTCCTCCTCCGAACGACCATCCGTGGGCATGGCGCCATCAGTCGGTAGCTCTAGGCACAGCAGCAGTGCCGTCGCTAAGCGACAGCAGGCGGTGCTCAAACTGCTGAGCCTAGGCGATAAAAGGCACACCGCCCAAGAACTATTACAGGGCATCACGTCGCAGACTGATCTGTGGCTGGCACCGCTGAACCTGAAGCCAGGCATGGTTGTGTGTGACAACGGCCGTAACCTGGTGGCGGCTCTGCAACTCGGCAGACTGACACATGTGCCATGCCTGGCCCATGTGTTAAATCTGATAGTTCAGCGTTTCCTCAAGACATACCCCAATCTGTCTGATTTGCTCACGAAGGTGCGCCACATCTGTGCGCATTTCAGGAAGTCCAGCACAGATGCTGCCACTCTCAGGGCAGCGCAGCGCCGCCTCCAACTGCCCGCTCACCGACTGTTGTGCGACGTGCCCACGAGGTGGAATTCAACACTGACCATGTTATCCAGAGTTTACCAGCAGCGCCGAGCGATTGTAGACTGCCAGATGTCAACTTCCACCAGAACTGGTAGTCAGGTCAGTCAGCTTCCTCAAGTCTACAATGAGGAGTGGACGTGGATGTCTGATATCTGTCAGGTGCTGAGTAACTTTGAGGAGTCAACACAGATGGTCAGTGGCGATGCCGCCATCATCAGCCTCACCATCCCGCTGCTTGGCCTGTTGAAAAACTCTCTGGTCAGCATGAAGTCGGAAGCTTTGCGCTCCTCACAAGAGACAGGGGAAGAAGATTCCCTTGTTGATAGCCAAAGCACCCTTAGGTCTGTTTCTCAGCGCATATCGGAGGAGGTGGAGGTGGAGGAGGATGAGGAGGAAGAGGAGGAGAATGTTGGCGAGATACAAGAGGGGACCATTGTCCTACACTGTTGAGCGTGTATGGGCAGAAGAAGAGGAGTTGGAGGAGTTGGAGGAGGAGGAAATGGACAGTCAGGCCAGTGAGGGGAGTGAATTCTTACGCGTTGGTACTCTGGCGCATATGGCAGATTTCATGCTAGGCTGCCTATCCCGTGACCCTCGCGTTCAAAGAATTTATTCCAGCACCGATTACTGGGTGTTCACTCTCCTGGACCCACGGTACAAGCAAAATCTTTCCACTCTCATCCCTGGAGAGGAAAGGAGTGTGAGAATGCATGAATACCAGCAGGCCCTGGTGCACAAGCTGAAACAGTATTTCCCTTCTGACAGCGCTAGCGGCAGAGTGCGTAGTTCTGCGGGACAAGTAGCGAGGGAGAGTAGGCGAGCAGGCAGCTTGTCCAGCACTGGCAAGGGTACGCTTTACAAGGCTTTTGCCAGCTTTATGTCACCCCAGCAAGACACTGTCACCTGTCCCCAGTCTCGGCAGAGTAGGGCTGATCTTTACAGAAAGATGGTGAGGGAGTACGTAGCTGACCATACCATCGTCCTAAATGATCACACAGCTCCCTACAACTACTGGGTTTCAAAGCTGGACATGTGGCACGAACTGGCGCTCTACGCCTTGGAGGTTCTTGCCTGCCCTGCCGCTAGCGTCTTGTCAGAGCGGGTTTTCAGTGCAGCTGGTGGCATCATCACCGATAAGCGTACACGCCTGTCGACTGACAGCGCTGACAGGCTGACGCTTATCAAGATGAATAAAGCATGGATTTCTCCTAATTTCAAATCTCCAGCAGGTGAAGGAAGCTCAACCTGAATAATTTATCCACTCCTCCTCCTCCTCATTTTCCTCCTTCTCCTCCTCTTTCTACAGTAAAGCAGAGGAAACTGGCTGTTTTTTGACAGGGCCCACTGGCTCTAGGTATAGTACTTTATGCATTTAATTTTTCTGGAGGGCCACCGACACGGTCCTCTGTTTTAAACAATTTTTGGGAGTGCCACATACAGGCACTCAATCTATTCAATTTTTCTGGAGGGCCACCTTTCCGGTCCTCTGTTTTAAACAATTTTTTGGGACTGCCACATACAGGCACTCAATCTATTCCATTTTTCTGGAGGGCCACCTACCAGCTCCTCTGGTTTAAAAACTTTTTTGGACTGCCACATACAGGCACTCAATCTATTCCATTTTTCTGGAGGGCCACCTACCTGCTCCTCTGGTTTGAAAAATTTTTTGGACTGCCACATACAGGCACTCAATCTATTCCATTTTTCTGGAGGGCCACCTACCTGCTCCTCTGGTTTGAAAACTTTTTTGGACTGCCACATACAGGCACTATCCAAATTGAATTGTCTCCATAGCAGCCTCCACACGTTGTCTCCATTGCTACCTCCAAAAGTCGTCCATATAGCTGCCTCCATACATCGTCCCTTTATCAAACGAGGTTTGTCAGGCCGAAATTTGGGTTGTTTTCATGGATTCCACATCAAAGTTGTTAACTTTGTCGCCACCCTGCTGTGTTATCCACAAAATACACTGGCAAACTTTTACCATTTACGGATATTATTTCAGCGCTTCTTGCGCATCTGTTTACATTCCCCTCACCCGCCATATCCTAAACTTATAAGAACGCTACTACACTTGATCTTATACAAAAGGTTCTTAGAAGTGCTGTTTGGGGAGTAGCCTAGAGACAGGGGCTTGGATTGGCGAAAGCTCGCCTGGCAGCGGAGCGCCAGCTCCATGCGCATCATGCGCTTCTTGCGCATCTGTTTACATTCCCCTCACCCGCCATATCCCAAACTTATAAGAACGCTACTACACTTAACTTGGTGCAGGCTGGGACCGAGTCTGACCCTGGGGCTGGTCATATACTGCCGACGCAGAGGATTGCGGGGCCTACCTCGGTCCAGGTCTCAAAGGCCTACTATACCTCCAAATCCTCCCACCCCTCCTCCACCTCCTCCTCCTCCGAATTACCATCCGTGGGCATGGCGCCATCAGTCGGTAGCTCTAGGCACAGCAGCAGTGCCGTTGCTAAGCGACAGCAGGCGGTGCTCAAACTGCTGAGCCTAGGTGATAAAAGGCACACCGCCCAAGAGCTATTGCAGGGCATTCCACATCAAACTTGTTAACTTTGTCGCCACCCTGCTGTGTAAGCCACAAAATATACTGGAAAACTTTTTTCATTTACGGATATTATTTCAGCGCTTCTTGCGCAGATGTTTACATTCCCCTCACCCGCCATATCCCAAACTTATAAGAACGCTACTACACTTGATCTTATCCGAAAGGTTCTTAGAAGTGCTGTTTGGGGAGTAGCCTAGAGACAGGGGCTTGGATTGGCGAAAGCTCGCCTGGCAGCGGAGCGCCAGCTCCATGCCAAGAACCAACTAACATAGTTTTAACTGCAGCACCTTTAATCTACTACTAGTTCACTGCCTCCATACATCGTCCCCTTATCAAACGAGCTGTGTCAGGCAGAATTTTGGATTGTTTTCATGGCTTCCATGTTAACTTTGTCGCCACCCTGCTGTGTAATCCACAAAATATACTGGCAAACTTTTATCATGTACCAATATTATTTGAGCGCTTCTTGCTCACCTTCTTTGGTTCCTCTCTGCTACCCATTGGTTTGAAGCCTGAGTCCATTTAGGGTATGTCGCCATGCCACTCTCTAGCCTTCCGCTGCTGCCGCTGCCTCTGCATGCCGTCCCCTATAGTGTCAGGGTCAATTATTGGATGTTTTAGATGCTATCTAGCTTCATTCTGTCACTCTGTCATGGCCATGCTGTTGCCCATAATTTTGGCATAATGGTGCGATTAAGCAGCCTCAGAGGCATCCATGCATGCTGCCCCTGCTGTTTCCTGTCCATTTCCGTGGTGTTTCCATCCTTTTCTGAGGTTCCCAGGTGTTTGGCCAAGCTTCCCTGTGCAGAGCCTTGGTCCCCTTGAAAAATGCTCGAGTCTCCCATTGACTTCAATGGGGCTCGTTACTCGAAACGAGCACTCGAGCATCGGGAAAAGTTCATCTCGAATAACGAGTACCCGAGCATTTTAGTGCTCGCTCATCTCTAGTCTAGATGCCTTTTTACACCTTAATAACATTGATGGTTATGTTATATAGAATTGTTTCCCCTAAATCCCTTCCTCATGCAATCCCTTCCCTTCCTTTGTTGAACTTGATGGATAAATGTCTTTTTTCAACCGTATAAACTATGATACTATGACTTGCTACAGCATGGTACCACCAGGTTGTTCCACAGATGGCAGCCAAGGCGATGTATAGAGTCGTCAGGCAAGTTCGTGGTCTGGGACAGGCAGGAGGGCAAGACAGGTGGCAAAGTTTCAGGGTTAAAGGCAGAGCAGAAGGTCAAGGCAAGCAGTGGAGGAGCATCCACAGGAACAGGTCCGGGGTCACAACGGGGAATCCAATCACAGACACAAGACAAAGCTTTCTGGACGGCAAAGAGCATAAAGATCCGGACGGGAAAGCTGGAAGAGGCCGGCTTTTAACAGAATCCGGGAAGTGGCCAGCGCCAATCAGCGGTTGTTCTTTAAATTTACCGGGACACGCGCACTGGGAAGCCGGGACAGGAGCATGAGCGTGGAGAGGTGAATGAGGCTGCTGGGAGTAGCGGCCACAACGGAGGGTGGTACGGGTACGCCCGCAATCCGAGATGTGGGTCGCGGGAGCACCCATGACATCCTGCATCTGGTTGAAGTATGCCTGCTGGGATTCAGTAACAAGAAACAGTGCCAACATCTTTGCCCAGTGTTGCTGAGGTAACCTCCCCTGGGCGGCCACCCTCTCAAACCCCATCGAGTAAGCCTACAACATAATCGTCCGCTGTCATTTTGGTTGGGGCTTTGCGGACCTCTTTTCTTGCATCATGATCGGGCATGCTGAGCAGCTGCCAGGGCTGTCACCTGCTAGAGTTGCTGTTGGTTTGTTTCCTGTTGCTGCAAGTAGGACTTGACAAGCTTCTTTATTTACTCCTCTATGTATGTGGCTTGAAGCTTCAGTGCTGTCAACATATAGGACATCCAGGCAAATAGTATATACTTCACTGCACTTTGCCCGCTCCAATCCACCATGTGTTGTGAATCACTCTGGCACACACAAGGTAGTAGTGCAGGATGCAGGGACAGATGCAGGTTATAGTCCAAATCAAATGCTTTATTTGCACACTTTAGTCAAAACAACATAAATTCAACCTTATCAAAGGCCCAAATAAAACAAACCCTGCCTGACTGGGCACTGACTAAAACAATAGCAGACCCAAACTATTTGTTTACCTGTCTGCCAGACACCCGCTTTCATTCAACAGGATATGGAGGCAATCCGTTACCTTTACCTGTTTGCAAAACAGTCCATCATTCAGATTCCCAAGTGGTGCCTCACCTAGTGATTCTGACCTGAGGTATATACCAGGCTCTAAGAAGACCTGTGACCAGCACTTATGGGCTATACAAAAAATCCAGGACCGAAGCCCTGATGAAGTATGAGTCCCACTCCCAGTCTACCTCTAATTCCCTAATAAGCAGACCTAGTACAGACTTTAGCAAAAAATATCTATGCTGGCTAGGCCAACATGGCCAAAACAGTCTACTCCTACTTACTACTTGTTTATGCTAACCCTTAGGTTACTGCAGACAAATCCAGGGCTTTTTACTAAACACCCTTTATCTAACAGGTATCTGACATATAGATAAATTCTGTTCAAAAGTATAATTGGGTGTATAATTGGCTTCAAATGAAGTTGAAGTTAACCCCTTATCACCGACACTAGTTTTAAGCTCAATGACCAGACTCGATTTTTCAAATCTGCCCTGTCTCACGATAATTGGTTATAACTTCGGAACGCTTTAACATATCTGGGTGATTTTGAGAATGTTTTCTCGTGACACATTGTACTTCATGTTAGTTATAAAAATTAAGTGATAAGTTTTGCGTTTCGTTCTGAAAAAAAGTGAAAATTTGGCAAAAGTTTGTAAAAATTCTTCATTTTCCAAGTTTGAAATGTTCTGGTTTCCAGACAAGATGTAAAACTACCAAAAAAGTTTGATAATTAACATTTACAGAATATCTGATTTATGTTGTGATGATATTTTATGCTTCCAGTCATTTTTCTAGGATGTTATGAGGCGCAGAACTTTAGGTGCGATTTTTCTCATTTTCATGAAAATTGCCAAAACTCACATTTTGAGGGAAAACTCAGCTTTCAAGTGACTTTGAGAGGCCTAAATAATAGTAAAACCCACTATAGAAAGTTCACCCCTCAACATATGTAAAACAACTTCTATTAAGTCTATTAACCCTTTAAGTGTTTCACATGGGTTAAAAAATATGGACCTGCGATTTAGAAACTATAGAATTTTTTTGGAAAATACATTCATTTAGGCCAAAACTGACATTTTCAGAATAAATTAAATGATGAAATGCACTGCAACGCTTCATGCCCAATTCCTCCCGAGTGTACTGATACCCCATATGTGGTGGTGACTGCTGTACGGGCGCACGGCCGAGTATAGAATGAATGGAGGTGCCATTTACAGCAGATTTGTATTGTCACATTGTACGACCTATAAATTTTTATTTTTTTTGGTAATGCGAACATATGAGGGCTTATTTTTATGGGATGAGATACAATGTATAGATAATTTATTTTGGGAGTCTAAAGCTTATTCTTGAGATTTTATTAACTATTTCAAGGGGGACACAAAATCATCAATTTTTATTTTGGATTGTTAGCATTTTTTTTCCCCCGCTCACCGTAATGTAAAAATAATATTTTATCTTTATTCTCTGGTTGACTATGATTGCGGTGATACCTCATTTATATAGTTTTTCTTATTTTTGCTTAATTTTCCTGAGCAAAACCAATATTGGAGAAAATCGCATTGTTTTTACTATTGACAACTTTTCAGGGCCATAACTTCTGTATTTTTCTATTGTCAGATATGGTTGGGGGCTTATTTTTTGCGAAAACAGTTGTTCTTTTCAGTCGTATCATAGTAGGGAACGTAACTTTTTTTGATCACTTTTTAGAACATTTTTTGTGATGGTGTTTGATGAAAACACCATTGAAGTTTTTGGAGTTTTTTTTTTACGTAGTTCACCGAGCGGGTTCAATATTGATTTAGATTTATTGTACAGATTAATACGGACGCGGTGATACCAAATATGTATGTGTTTTTGTGTTTTATTTACTTTATTTGCATTTTATGTGTTACTGGGGAGATTATGGGACTTTTATTTTATTTATTTATTTAATTATATTATAAAAGATTTAACTTTTTTACATTTTCTACTTCTTGGCTTGAATAAGCGATCATCCGATCGCTTATTCAAGTTTTTACACTGCAATACACTTGTATTGCAGTGTATAGTGTAAGTAACTGAGCATGCCGCGCATGCTCAGTTACTTACAGCCGGGTCCTGCCAGGAGGCGGAACCCGGCACAGAGAGGAGCCGACAGCCTCGGGTCACTCGTTGGGACCCGGGGCAGTGGCAGGAGGGATCGGATCCCACAGCAAGCTTGACCGCGGCGTGTAAGGGGTTAAACACCCGGGATCAGAGTTTTTCCGCACCCGGGTGTTAGTGCCGGGTCTGGGCTGTGATATCACAGCCTGACACCGGCACCAGCGAGACCCGGTGTCCCGAAATCTTCTTCTGACGCGCCGCCATAGAAAGGAGTCGCATCAGAAGAAGTACCCTTAATGACCGCCGTAGTACGGTGGTCATTAAGGGGTTAAAGAAAATCTTCCATCAAAATAAAGCATGTTAAACCAGGGGCACTTACTCATAGATCCTGGAACTGCGACTGTGGTAATCTTCTAATTTGTTATCCATGGCCTCCTGCCTTCTAAAATATCTTTAAAATTATACTAATGAGTGTGAATATAAATTATTTTTATGGTACGGTGTACGGCACCCAAAAAAATACAAAAAGAAAGGAAACCAAAATTGACAATTTTCTTTTCCTCCATACATTCAAGAGTTAATAAAATATCATCAATAAACTAAGGACCCACTAAAATGAAGTATTTGTATAGTACATCTAATGTCACAGAAAATAAGCTCTTATATTTCCCAATTGCCAAAAAAAGTTAAAAAAAAAAATCAAAATTATGTTGGCATTAAAAAGTGACAATGCAAATCTGCTTTGAATAGCGCATCTTCCCTTTAATACCATGGCCTGTTATACTCGGGAGAGGTTGGGTATCAAACTTTGTGGAGTGTTTTGGTATTTAATCCACTGAGAATGTGTACATCATTTTAAAATTACCTTCATTTAGCCAAAAAAAAAAATACAATTTCAAAATTACACCTGATTTTGTTTTAAAACAATTAAAGGGATAACAAACTTCATAAAAGTTGTTTTACATACATTGAGGGTGTAGTTTCTATAATAAGGTAATTTATAGGGTTTTACTATTATTTAGGCCTCTCAAAGTGACTTTAATCCCTTCCCGACATTTGACGTAATAGTACTGCATCGCGGGAGGTGCGTTCCCGCAAAATGCAGTACTATTACGTCAAACTTCCGTTTAGGAGCCGGGGCCAGAAGCTGCGGATGCCGGCTATATATTAAAGCCGACACCTGCCTCTAACACCAGCGATCGGAGACATCTGTATTAAACTGTGTAATGTGAAGAAGAGCTTGAACAAGCGATCAGTGGATCGCTTGTTCAAGCTAACCTGTAAAAGTAAATTAAAAAAAGTTAAAAACATTATATAAAAACATTTTTTAATAAAAAAAATTTAAGGAAACCTACCATTTCAAATGGTAGGGGTAAGCTGTAAATACCGAGCACCAGCTCAGGGTGAGCTGGTGCCGGTGCTTACTTTCGTTAGTGTTATTAACCGCTGTATCGCGGTTTTAACACTTTTTTAAGTTTATAGCAGAAGCTGCTTCGGCACTGCGCGCGACCATGTTGAAACCTGAGCAGGTCCCTCAATAGCAGGATTTTGCGTTTTTTATGAAAATGTGAAAAATCGCGCCTAACGTTCAAAGCCCCATAACATCCTACAAAAATAAGACTATGTATAAAAAACCATGTCCACATAAAGAAGACATTTAGTGAATGTTAGTTATTAAGTATTTTTGCGGTTATGACTATGTATGGAAAAAGTAGAACATTTTGAAGTTCGAAAATCAAGAATTTTTCCAAATTTTCACCAAATATCTGATTTTCTCATAAATAAATGCAAAACATACCACCAAAATTTTTCAATTAACATGAAGTACAAAGTGTCACGAGAAAACAATTTTAAAATCACTTGGATATGTTAAAGCGTTCCGAAGTTATAACAAGTTATAGTGACACAGGGCAGATTTGAAAAAATGGGCCGTGTCAGGAAGGTGAAAAGTGGCTTCTGCGTTAAGGGGTTAAATCTGAGCAGGTCCCTCAAAAATATGAATTTGTGTTTTTTAGGAAAATGTGAAAATTGCACCTAAAGTTCAAAGCCCCATAAAATACTACAAAAATGAGAGAATGAATAAAAAGCCATGTCAACATAAAGCACATTTCACAGTGTAATACATCTGTATTAAACTGTGTAATGTGAAGAAGAACTTGAACAAGCGATCAGTGGATTTTTTTAATTTTTTAATAAAAAATTTTTTATAAAAAAGGTTAAAGGAAACCTACCATTTTAAATGGTAGGGGTAAGCTGTAAATACCGAGCACCAGCTCAGGGTGAGATGGTGCCGGTGCTTACTTTCGTTAGTGTTATTAACCGCTGTATCGCGGTTTTAACACTTTTTAAGTTTATAGCAGAAGCTGCTTCGGCACTGCGCGCGACCATGTTGAAACCTGAGCAGGTCCCTCAATAGCAGGATTTTGCGTTTTTTATGAAAATGTGAAAAATCGCACCTAACGTTCAAAGCCCCATAACATCCTACAAAAATAAGACTATGTATAAAAAACCATGTCCACATAAAGAAGACATTTAGTGAATGTTAGTTATTAAGTATTTTTGCGGTTATGACTATGTATGGAAAAAGTAGAACATTTTGAAGTTCGAAAATCAAGAATTTTTCCAAATTTTCACCAAATATCTGATTTTCTCATAAATAAATGCAAAACATACCACCAAAATTTTTCAACTAACATGAAGTACAAAGTGTCACGAGAAAACAATTTTAAAATCACTTGGATATGTTAAAGCGTTCCAAAGTTATAACAACTTATAGTGACACAGGGCAGATTTGAAAAAATGGGCCGTGTCAGGAAGGTGAAAAGTGGCTTCAGTGTTAAGGGGTTAAATCTGAGCAGGTCCCTCAAAAATATGAATTTGTGTTTTTTAGGAAAATGTGAAAATTGCACCTAAAGTTCAAAGCCCCATAAAATACTACAAAAATGAGAGAATGAATAAAAAGCCATGTCAACATAAAGCAGACATTCGGTAAATGTAAGTTATCAAGTTTTTTGGGTGTTATGATAATGTGTTTAAAAAGTAGAACATTTTGAATTTTGAAAATCGAGATTTTTTTTTAATTTTCACCAAATATGAGATATTTTTCATAAACACAAAACATACCACAGATATTTTTCAACTAACATGAATTACAAAGTGTCACGAGAACACTTGGATATGTTAAAGCGTTCCAAAGTTATAACCACTTATAGTGACACAGGGCAGATTTGGAAACATGGACTGTGTCAGGAAGGTGAAAAGTGACTTTGGCAGTAAGTGGCTGAGATAGGTCAATGCCCACTGAAACAAGTAGAGTATAAATGTTTAGTTGTTTTAAAGGTATTCACATGCTTAGAATTTGGTATGTAGTAGTGTTTACTTTGTAATATGAGAAAGTATTTAATGATATTAACAGCCACCAGGTAGAGAAATGGATGGAGAAGTCTTCGCTGTAAGAACTTTATAAGCGAAATTCCTTTACAAAGATCTTTGGAACTGTTCAAGAAAATATCATGCCTTTTAAATTTTAATTCTATTATTCCGATACCTAGGCTTTTAAGAAAATTGTACTGTTTTTAGAAACTCATATTTTATCTGCTTTAAGAAAATATCATATTTAAAAATACCTTCATTTAGCCCCCCCCAAAAAAATTACAATTTCAAAATTGCAGCTGATTTTGTTCTAACTCCTGTAAAACAATTAAAGGGATAACAAACTCGATAAAAGTTGTTTTACATACGTTGAGGGGTGTAGTTTCTATAATAAGGTAACTTATAGGGTTTTACTATTATTTAGGCCTCTCAAAGTGACTTTAAATTTGAGCAGGTCCCTCAAAAATATGATTTTGTGTTTTTTATGAAAATGTGAAAATCGCACCTAAAGCCCCATAAAATACTACAAAAATGAGAGAATGAATAAAAAGCCATGTCAACATTAAACAAACATATAAGCAGACATATCCAAAGTCCTTTACAAAGATCTTTGGAACCGTTGAAGGAAATATCATGCCTTTTGAATTTTAATTTTTCTATTATTCCGATACCTAGGCTTTTGAGAAAATTGTACTGCTTTTAGAAACTCATATTTTATCTGCTTTAAAGAGAACCCGTCAGGCAAAATAACCCCCTAAACTAAATATATTTTCATAAACTGCCATTAGAGAGCATTGCTTCTATCCCTTCATTGTCCCACTACATGCCTGTAATCTTAAAGGGAACCTGTCACCAGGAGACCCATTTTTAGCACTCCCCCAGTCCCCACAGAGCATAGTACATACACTACCAAAGTGTTTTTGTATAAAAAAAATATAACTCCCCTCACTTGGGATTGGCTGTAGAGGAGCAGGGGGCGTCGCTAAGCCCAGTGATGGTGATGGGTGTTTTCATATATTTGAAAAGGTCACATGGAGTAGCTTGTCCCCAAGGGTGGGGGGGGGACTGCTCCTTTCCAGCCCCTCCCATTTGGCAACTGCCTAGTCACACAGCACATGCTAATGAAAGGTACAATATAACATATCTTTTTTTCTGTAAAACCTATTTTTTATACAAAAACACTTGGCAGTGTATGTACTATGCTCTGTGGGGACTGGGGGAGTGCTAAAAATGGGTCTCCTGGTGACAGGTTCCCTTTAAGCAATGAGGTCCTAAAGCTGTATGCAAATGACCAGTGAAATGTCCAACGAGTCATTGCCATATTCAAGCTATCCAGCTTATTCATGAGTGGGAGGTACAGCCACAGCTCCAGTGCTTGACTGACAGCCTGTATAATGGTGTAATGGCTCCTCCATGTGCTTCCTAATGCTGGTGCCCCCTGCAGCCTGTGTGTGTATAGGAGAGATACAACAGCTCCAGATAGCCATGTTATAGCAGAACATGTCAGGTACTTGTGTAGCCGATGTCTGATGTCACATATGTATGGGAGGATGCAGCATGTCAGCAGATACACACAGACTGGAGCAGGGGGAGGAGAGGGGAGGGATAACAGGGGTAACATCCCTGTCTTTGACCATGTGACCAGCCTCATTTAAATAATAAAGATGATTTTACAATAATTAATGTATGAATAAAGGCTTGGATGGATCCTTGTGAGCTGCTCCAACAAGAAGTGGTGACAGTGGTGACAGAAATAGTGACAGAGACCTGATGACAGGTGTCCTTTAAGAAAATATCATATGTTATTATATATTTCGATATTGATTACTGTTGAAATATTACCCGTAATTAAGGAGTATCCTTTTATGCATGTGGACTGATTTTGATTGGCTGATATTGGGTGTGGCAAATGCTGTTATGGATAATTAAGTTCCTCTTATTATTTATGCTCTGCAGTAGGAGAGTTCAGAACTTCAGTTCTGGAAACTAGAATAAACAGGATCTAGCAGTAAATGTCTAATTTTCACTGTTTTAACTATACAAGCTAAGAATAGTTCAAGAAAATAGTCCAGGCCTCTCAAAACCATTGAAGTATTTGCTACTCCAGGGGGAATACAGAGGCTGCGGACACACATTCCGCTAGAGTTGCGTTGCTAGCATTGCGTTGCGGGGGAGTGGAGCTTCGCCTGAAAGTATATACACGTTTCCAATGAAGCGATACAAGACATCAGGTGCTGGTTGCCAATTGCATGTATTTCACTGGAAACATTATGCTAGCAGAATGAGTGACCGTATCCAGAGGGTAACAAACTGTAGAGCAGAGAACTAGAAAGTGGATACAAAGCAAGTTCTTGGAATGCAGTTGTTAAATGACTGATGTATGCAAGAAAAGCAGAAATGTTATGAGAAAAAGTCATGGCATTGGATGTAGGAAAATCATTGTTCTAGTTCTCAAGAAATCCCCCAGACTGATTATGTTGTTGGCATTGAAACCTGCCACCCTGTAAAACTATTGTTTGGTATAAAGTTGCATGTGCATGGTGGGTTTTTTGAGATTTGAGTAAATGTCTGAACAGTTGAGCAGGCCAGGGGGCATGGCAAATATGTTGGGAGCCATGATATAGTGTTGACATAAACCTATACTTTTATGCTCTCCTATTAATGGACATGCAGTACTGTTTGATGTGTATAGAGATTATTGTGTTTGTCTCCTAATCCCCTGGAATTTTAGTTGTTTCAGAGTGTAAGAAATCTACAATTCTGTTCAGGGATTTCTAAATTGATTTTATAAGGAACTTTATTAATTTTTTTTTTTTTAATTAGTTCCCTTCTTAAATATTTAGGTGTGCTGTGATTTATACATAACCCCCTCTCTGATGCCAGAACAGCTACTGTATATATATATATATATATATATATATATATATATTGTGTAATTGAGAAAGTTTATAGATACTAAGTAAAATACAGTCGACTGAAAAAATCTTTTACATGTTTTTGGAAACACATGCTTTTTTACATGTTACCATATGTTTGGCTGGTTTAAAAGCGATTTTCTTAATTGCTGGAAGTGTAAGCAGCTGTGTTAACATTTTCACGGCTGAAATACCATCCTCCTCTTGCTTCCGGTGCTCCATCTTATGGTCCCGGCGCGCTGCTGGCACCCACATTATGAATGTGCTGACACAAGTGGAGGCCCTGGCAGGGCACACAGAATGAGGTCAGCAGGCTGGCTATGTACTAGGGGACTGTCTAACTGTGGGGAGGCTGTGACCAATTTATTTCCCACACTTTATACTTGAGTCAATTGGTTTTCCCAGCTTTTTGTGTTAAAATTAGGTACCTTGGCTTATACTTGAGAATATTCGGTAAATGCTTTCAAACTAGCCAAACACATATTAACACATATTAACATGTAGACATGCGTTTCTGGGATGCATTTAAAATACACCAAAAAACGCCACATATGAATGCACCCGCATGGTACATATATGTGGTCTGGTAACAATGCCACTCATAAGTGACCAAGGACTTACCAACACCCAACACATTTACACATGAAAAGACGATCAGAGATGGAAGGATTCAAACTTCAAATCACAGTGTCCTAAAAATAGCAGTGGGAGGGGGCCCGAGTAAGGGAATCATATCCTGTATTTATTCTAGATTATTGGAAGAATACCTGACACTCAATGGGATGTAGTTTTGGAGAGTATACCATCATTGTCTCCGCCAGAGGCCCAAAGATTATCACAAATCTATATTCTGCTTAGGGTGTATAAGACGCCAAGCATGTTACATAAAATAGGAATTCGGTCTGACTCTTGTTGCCCTAGATCAGTGATGGCGAACCTTTTCGAGAGCGAGTGCCCAAATGACAACAAAAAGGCACTTATTTATTTCACAGTGCCAACGTGGCAATTTAAGCAATAACTAATTGCTTACTGCTTTTTCAAAGCGTATTGGCGTCCTGAGGACATCAATACAGTAGAAAGAGGAGAAATTCTGATTATTTTGTAGCTTCGCTCCAAGGTCCCCTGTACAGGAAGAATGCAGAGCCCATGTCAGGAGCTCAAATTATAATCCAGCACTGGCCATATCTTCTCACTTCTCCTGCAGTCCCAGCGTGCAGCCACTTCTCCTGCAGCAAAGGATGTGTTGCTTTAAAATAGTGCTCAGTGCACAATGTCCTAAGTGGCCTGGGACTGCAGGAGGAGGCCATGGGTCCTGTCTTATGAACTCTATGCTGAGGACCTGGGTGCCCACAGAGAGGGCTCTGAGTGCCACCTCTGGCACCCGTGCCATAGGTTCACCACCACTGCCCTAGATGTTCAACTCCAAATGCTAAACTGGTTCACATGATGTGGGAGTGTAGGGAGTTGGGGGAATTCTGGAAGCAGGTTCTTCATTTAATCCGGAAAGTATTGTCGGTGGACCTAGAACCGGACCTGAGGGCTTGTTATAATGTTGTATTACTTTGGTCTTTTGTGTCATAGACTGTATGTTACACAAACTTGTAAAAAACCACAATAAAAATGTTTTGATCAAAAAAAAAAAACAACACATTTACACATCCCCCATCCTGCCATAAACTGACTCCCTACATTTACTGTACATCACCATGCCATTGCCCCCTTCTCCCTCCCGACTTATATATCCCCCTCACTCATTTCTGGGCACATAATGTTGTAAAAACAGTTAGTAGTTACAGCTTCTGACCACATTTTGTATTAACCTCTAGCTGTCAATGTTTCTGGTAATTGTTCCTCAATTTTCGTTCCTCAAATTGAAAAATCCAACTTCTTTTTCTATGTACAGGGCTGTATGAGGTCTTGCTATCTGCATAGCAAATTGTCCTGCCTAGTGAAGCTAATTCCATGCCCTGCTGGGGGCTTTCATAGTGTTTTGTAAATGACACCCCACCTTTAGTCTCTGGGTTGGTATAAACATAGAGATGCTAAATTTTAAAATTTAGTTTTGAAGGATTTTTTTAAAAATGTAAACTTTTTGTCCAAAAAACATCTTCATTTTGTTATATTCTGGCACTAATAACCTTTTCATACTTGTGTACAGAGTTGTTTAAGGTGTTAACTTTTGAGAGGGTCCCCATTAGATTTGTGTCCAGGTGCTCCCACAAACCAAAATCTGGCATTGGTTTCAAACCTAATTAAATTAATTGCAGAAACATGCATGAATAACATATAGATTTGTGATTTGCGGTTATTGTCTACAAAATTTACTCTGTACAGAGTCTGAAGACAATTCTTTATACACATACTAGGATTTCCCAAGTGAATATTCCCAATCTGCTATTGGTTAATGTTAGTCCGAATACCACCTGAGTATGATATATGATCTCATTCTGTTTCATAATTTAAGGTACCACTATTTATTTAATCCAGGACAAAGGGATAAGGAGAAGAGCCTTACCCCCTGTGCAGAGCCATCGCTGCTTGGCAGAGCAGCAGTCAGCAGGGGTCTGTGTGTTCTGCTGCCTCATGAACATTGTAAAACACATTGTTTGGTGACCAGGGGATGTATGACCAGGGACCTTCACTAATGTTTTATAAATAATAAGGGCATTCGCAGCTTTGTGTGCCGCTCCTATACTAACATAACTTGTGAAAGGCAAACCAGGGATACTTTCTTTTGGCCAGTCGAGATGGGGCCGGGGGAGGGGAACAACAAAAGCAGCCGGAAGAAAGAACAGCTGAGTACAGTATGCTGCTGATAAATGCTTCCTGTTTGTTAGTTTCACAGCTGTTTGACCACCACTTTTCAGATTATTGCCCACTATCTAGTGGATAAGGGATCACATTATAGCATTTTACAACCCCTTAAATGTTGACTTTTTATAAATTAAAAGTAAAGGTAGACATTCACTATCTATTGATAATTTAACAAACCTCTTCCTTTTCTGCACTCTGCAAGTCTCTCCACTCTTCAATTGGCTGTCCAAGGTCCACTGTGTTCATAGGGACCTTCACTTCTCCAATGATATCATGCTTAGAAAACCGATCAAAGTCATATATGGACATACATAGGGTCTTTCCACCAAGTTCTTGATATGGAATCTAAAGGACAATAAAATTAAGTGTAGATGTAAGATTCAAGCAGACAAACAATTCAAGTAATAATAACAATTTCTAGAAAATGTAGGAGTAGAAAAATGAGATTGAATATGGACTACAAGATGGCTTACAACCAGCCTACTGTTGTTTTGAAATACTAGGGTCATAAGTTTCAGTGAGATTAATCTTCTCAGGTCAAGTCTCTTTGTATGTTTTTTCACGACATAAATAAATCATGAAAATTACAATGTGTAAATGAAATTTACATAAAAGAGATACAGGCCTTCTACTGTGCAAGGAACTTTATCACACAACTTTATCAAGTCTTGTACGCTAGCTCAGTTCTTTGTATGTTAGACACCTCTTTAAAGTTGTATGTAAACCAGCTATACTCAATGTGGAGTTATTATACTCCAGTTATATCCTGTGATCAGAGGTAAATACTGTAAACCTTGCTGCAGCATACTTCTTCATAGCCTGTAGAAAAGATTGAATATTAACTCAAAAGCAGTTGACCTAGATAACCATGTCCACTGTGTATAGAAACCCTGCAAAACATGACCCTGTTGTATGAACCCTGGACTTTGAACTCTGACCCTTAGAATAACCTACTTATTTTGACCCATTCATCAGTAGTTTTTGATCACATAACAGCCTCCACAGAAGCAATTTATCTAAATATAATGACGCCTATGCTGATTGCTTTTAAATTATCAAAAAACTTATTCATAAAAATTCACTCAGTTGCATCATATACTGTCAACTTAATCCACTTGCAAAAAATGGGTGAATTCTTTCCCACCCTAACACATCTTACACGCTGGTAGATTTTCCTAACAATGGATGTATCGAGAGAGGAATAGATTCTCATGATAAGGATATAGTTTTGCCCTTATACAAATCACTGGTCAGACCGCACATGGAATATTGTGGAAAGTTTTGGGCACCAGTGTATAAAAAGGACATAGTAGAACAGGAACAGGAGTAAGGGAGAGCAACCAAGACCAAGACTAAGACCGTTTGTGATATAATAACTGTCACTTCTTACTTACCTTTCCGCATTCCTGTCTGTGCTCAGGCGGTCAGGCGCACGCGTCTACTCCCAAAAATTTCAAGGGCCAGCGCACCATTGATTGGCACTGGCCTTACCAGAACACTTCATAAGACAGCCTCTCCCTGCACAGCCCGCCAGATCTTTGTGCCTCACAGCCCTAGAGAAAGCTTGTCTGATGCCCTTTGCCCGTTGTGCACTCTGACCCTGAATGAGCGGCTGGATCATAGCATTATCATGTAGCTGCATCCCTTCCCATCCGGAGGCAACAGAGTTAGAAGACTGGACGAGGCAAGAGGTGAGTACATGATCTTTGTTTTGCTTTTGCGACTGGGAGAGGGGGCCCTGTATATAAAATCCATGGGAGGGGCAGTGTATATAATTAATGATGGGGAAAGGATATAAAATTCATGGGAGGGGCAATGTATATAATGAAGGGGCCAATTCTTAAAATTCATGAATTGTGGGCAGTATATAA
Organism: Engystomops pustulosus; assembly: GCF_040894005.1. Classification (NCBI taxonomy): domain Eukaryota; kingdom Metazoa; phylum Chordata; class Amphibia; order Anura; family Leptodactylidae; genus Engystomops; species Engystomops pustulosus. The sequence goes on along the minus strand of NC_092412.1, from coordinate 167,343,469 downwards.
AACTTTTGGGGAGGGGGCTGTATATACAATTCATAGAGGGGGCAGTGTGTTTAATGAGGGGACCCAGTTTGTAAATTCATGAGGATGGGCAATATATAAAACTCATGGGGCAGCAGTGTATACAATTCATGGGGGTGGGCAGTGTGTATAATAAGGGAGCCTAGTATATAAAATTGATTGGGACAGTGCATATAATGAAAGGGCCTATTATTTAAATTCATGAAGGAGGCAGTACATAAAACTCATGGGGGGGGTGTATATAATTAATGAGGGGGCACAGTATATACATTTCATGAAGGGGACAGTGCATATAATGAGGAAGCCCAGTATAAAAAATTCATAGGGAGGGATTAGTATTTAAAATTCATGAAGGGGGCAGTATATGAGGGGGCCTAGTATGTAAAATGAATCGTGGCAATATATATATATATATATATATATATATATATTCAGTATATAAAATTCATGGGGAGCAATGTATATAATTAATGAAGGGGTACAGTATATAAAATTCATGGGGAGAAGGGCATTGTATATCATTATTAGGGAGGGCAGAGTGTATAATTTATTGAGGGGCTCAGTGTATATAATCCATGAGGGTGCTCAGTGTCTATAATTCATTAGATGGCATGTCTTGGGCTTGTGTACCAAATATTTGGGGCCCCAGTTTAAATTTTGCCCAGGGCCCCACTTTGCCTAAAACCAGCCATGGTACTAAGGATCGGTTACATTAATATATTCCAGAGTCCTCATCCATTATTACTTTTATTTGAATTATCTACTATATCACTATATCTACTAGGGCTTGCACTCTGTGTCTGTTTTATGTCTTTGCTATTTTTAGGTCACTGTGACGGTTCGGTCCAGTGCACATTCCAAGAACTACATTAGCATCTTCTCAGTGCAAGACATATGAAAGCCTGCATTCAGCTTCCAAAAAAACACAGAAAGGACTCCCTAACTATGAGAAATAAGATTCTTTGGTCTGATGAGATAAAGATGGAACTTTTTGGTGTTAATTCTAAGCGGTATATGTGAAGAAAACCAGGCACTGCTCATCACCCGCCAAATGTAACAGTGAAACATGGTGGTGGTAGTAGCATCATGCTATGGGGGTGTTTTTCAGCTGCAGGGACAGAACGACAGGTTGCAATTGAAGGAAATATAAGTGCGGCTAAGTGCAGAGAAATCCTGGATGAAAACCTCTTTTAGAGTTCTATGGACCTCAAACTGGGCCAAAGTTTCACCTTCCAACAAGACAATGACCCTAAGCACACAGCTAAAAAACAAAGAGGTGGCTTCAGAACAACAGTCACCCTGTGTATGAAATTGCGCACCCTCCGGAACAAGCCCATGGGCAGAGGAGGCGCATAACGCACTGATAGAGCATAAGTCAGGTAGGAGGGTGGCGAATACCATTGCTGTGGCTAAATACACCATCACTCTTCATAAAGAATATATGATACAACTATCAAGTGCTAGTCAGGGAAACTCAATTACCTGTATGCATCTCTGATGAACTTCCAAGAAGTGGAATTACTAAAAATAATGTTTTCAATATTTGAGTCAAGCATATAATAAATTGAAAACTTTGAGGAGCGAAATAGCTGAATTTTTATAGTCTATGTTTTTTATTAAACTGTAATTATCATTTGAATTCAAGGTCATATTGTATTTATAAAATCGTGTATACAATTGAAAATAATTAAACTATTTTACACCATTTTATCTTCTGCAATGTTCTTTCAATCCATCTCTCCAATAAACACATGGAAAAAAGAAACATGTAAACTAAAAATGTCCTTTTCATTAGACCAATGGAAATTAGCCTAGGACTGAGCATATACAGGTCACAATGAAACTTATTTGAAACTCTTTAGCTCATGGCTACAGTGAGTCAAATATTTGTGCAATTTATAAAAAACACTACCCTTCATTCATTGTTCACAACTGTAATTCCAGTTTGTTCCTTGTTTATTTACATGATACTCTCAAGATACAGGCGGTCCCCTACCTACAGACAACCCCTCTGCCCCCTGTGATCTCTGGTGAAGCTCTCTGGATGCTTTTATTTAGTCCCAGACTGCAATGATCAGCTGTAAGGTGTCTGTAATGATAAATAAAATGTAAAACTCCAATTGTTACTGGGGCAAAACATTTTTTGTCTAGATCTACAATTATAAACTATACAGTTTCGACTTGCATACAAATTCAACTTAAGAACAAACCTGTGGACCCTATCTTGTATGTAACCCAGGCACTGCCTGTAAATCATATCTCCGCACCCTGTATGGATATATACGGCAGCCCTCATGTAAACCATAAATGTGATTGGAGAGTGTAATCTTAAATCCACATATCTGATCATTTAATGGATCATGTGATATAGGGGGTCAAGAGGTGTTTAACAAGAGAGCATGGTTGACCACATGACTGCGGCATGTATAAGAATATTTAAAATATAAACCGTATAGAAAAAAGATCAAATATTTTAATATTTTCACTAAGCAAAATAATCCATAAAAATATACAATATAAGTCAATATACAATTGGTTTCTGACACATATATGATTTTATAAACATACTAGATGTCAAACCTTTTCAGCAGTAAATTGGTTGAAGTGCCAGCAGTGTGTCCTTCAGGGAGGTCATAGACAGCCGAGTGTCACAGCCATCGAACCAGGGACCATTTGCAGCGCTCCCTGTCCGGTGATCGCTATGATTGGTCTGTGACGTCACACTGACCAATCATAGCTGTATACTGTGAGAGGAGGCTGGAATACAGCTCTGATGTCATTTCAGTCAGAGTTGTGGATGAGATATGAGCTGTGTCTGCTGAGCCTTCTCTCAGAACGAAACATTGTTACAGTATGCCCCTTAGTGTGCCCCCTCATATTCCCAGACTGATCTTGTCACTGAATAACATTTTGATTTCTCCTGTCAGTAATAACATTAGTGTCCATTGATACCGTGATTGCTCCTGTCAGTGACCAGCATCCGTAGAGTGTCCAATAATACCGTGATTGCTCCTGTTAGTGACCAGCATCCATATAGTGTCAAGTGATACCGTGATTGCTCCTTTCAAGGACCAGTGTCTGTATAGTTTCCAGTCATACCGTGATTACTCCTGTTAGTGACCAGCCTCCATATAGTGTCCAGTAATACAGTGAATGCTGCTGTCAGTTCCAACATCCACATAGTGTCCAGTAATAATGTGATTGCTCCTGTCACTAAATAACATCCAGTAGTACAGTGATTGCTGTCACTGAAAAACATTCAACGTTTGTATAGTGTCGTCATACCGTGATTGCTCCTGTTAGTGACCAGACTCAATATAGTGTCCAGTTATACAGTGAATGCTGCTGTCAGTGACCAGCATCCACATCGTGTCCAGTAATACTGTGATTGCTCCTGTCACTGAATAACATCCAGTAATGCCGTGATTGCTTTTGTCAGTGACCTGCGTCCATACAGTTTCCATTCATACCGTGATTGCTCCTGTCAGGGACCAGCGTCCACGTAGTGTCCAGTAATACTGTGATTGCTCCTGTCACTGAATAACATCCAGTAATGCCGTGATTGCTTTTGTCAGTGAATATTAGTTACAAGTTGTCGTTTGTTACCTAAAAGAAAAAAAAGCTTTAAAAAATCCCCCAAAAAACCATTACAAAAATAAGCATTTAGCCTTAGAACATAGGTAGCACTAGTTTGGATTTGGAGGTTAAAAAAAAAAAAAAAAATCTAAAAAAATTTAAAATAAAATAAAATATAAATTTTTTTATAGCTATACAGTTGTAGTTATACTTTCTAGTTCTAGGTATATAAATACACTTTTTAAATATGTCTCAGAAAATGGCTCAGCGGATGTTTACTGCAGAGAAAGCCTAGTGAGACTGATGATAAACTTTTCGTTCATTCCCTTCTAGTGACAGCGATCAGCCTGTAGCAAGGCGCTCCAGGCTGAGCGAAAGTCAGCCAAGTACCAGCAGTAATGACCCAGACTGGCTGTCTGCAGAATCATATGCCCCACAAATTCCAGATTTTGTTTCTGTGCCCAGCGTTAAGATGGGCACCACAGCTAATTGTGAGGCAGATTTTTTTAAGTTCTACTTTTTGGAAGACTTAATAAATCTAATAGTACAATAAACAAACTTGTACACTGGTCAAATTTTGGCTACACAATCACTTTATGAATCACTTTATGTTCGTGATAACATGTGGAAGCCAGTTGAGCAGGCAGAAATGCTGATATTTGGGGCCTTCTTTTGAATATGAGCCTTGTAAAAAAAGCCAACATTCACTGGTCAACCGATGTATTGTACGACACCCCTATGTATCGGGACGTGATGCCGCGCAAGTGCTTTGAGGCTATAATGCGCTTCATTCATTACAGTGACAACTCATCGGGGTACATTTACTTACCCGGTCCTGTTGCTATCCCCGCTGTGCATTGTCCGATGATCATGGACTCAGGCACGATTCACTAAGATCGTGCGCCCCGTTTCCTGCATGTGTCACTTGAAAGTTTATAAAGTCTGTGAAAGCAACAGTTGCTTTACCGACCATTTTCAGGTATACGAGGGAAAAGATTCAAAAATTAACCCTCCTGAATGTACCCCCAACCTTAATGTTAGCTGCCGAATAGTTTGGGACCTAATTCACCCGCTGTTGGACAATGGGTATCACTTGTTTGTTTATAAATTTTATACAAGTGTGCCCTTGTTTGGAGCCCTTTTTAAAAAAAAAAACTGTGGCTTGTGGCACCATCAGGAGAACGCAAAAAGGCCTTCCAAAGGCACTGATCAATTTTAAATTAAAACCCGGGGAATGCAAAGCTCTTTGCAAATATCATATATTGCTAGTAAAATACAGAAATAAAAAGGATGTGCATGTGCTAACCACCATTCATGCTACTGAGAACAGCCCTGTTCCTGTCCGTGGGAGAAATGTCAACACTTCAAATCCTCTCGGCATACAGTAATATAATAAGAACATGGGAGGGATAGACCTTGCAGATCAAATGCTGCAGCCCTACAGTGCAGTTAGGAAGTCCAGGGTTTGGTACAAAAAACTGGCTATTAACCCATTGCAAATGGCCCTGTATAATTAATTTGTCATTTACAAAAAGACCGACCACCAGGGATTTTACCTGGACTACCAGGAAAAAGTAATAAAATTTTATTTATGGACACCAGGGTGGCGAAGCAAGGGCTACAACATCAAGTGATGCCAGCAGGATAGTCCATCCCAAGTCCCACCAACTGCACAAAAAGGCCCGTCCTAAAAAAAGATGCCGTGTCTGCTATAGAAATGGAATTAGGAAGGACACTGGTTATCAGTGCATGAGATGCCATGACCAACCAGGGCTATACATTCATGAATGTTTCCGCAAATACCATACCTCACTAGCATATTATTATTTTTTTGGTATTTAGTCACTATTTTATTTATGCTCTTTCAGAAATGTCCACATATTTATGCCGTGCCCCCAGTTCACATTCATTGGCCACTTCAAAATTAAAATTCCCATTATACCTCCAGATCACCGGTAGGGAACCTATGGCTCTGGATCCATATGTGGCTCTTTTGATGGCAGCATCTGGCTCTCAGACAAATCATTTATTAATAGCGATGGGCAGTGTGTACATCTAAGACACACACAGCGATGATGACTGGATGCAGGCAGGGATGCTACCACTGCCTGTGTACTTTGTGTGACCAAGGTGCCATCACCACACCATTGCTTAGGTGACAGCGCCTGTATCATAGAGTAGAGCAGCATCCACTGTTCCCTATGACCTAGGCGCCATTGCCTAAGCAATGATTGCAGCGGCGCCTGTGGCTAGCTATCTATTGGGGAACCTGTGCTGTTACTACCTATCTATTGGGGAGCCTGTGCTGTGGCTACCCATCTACTGGGGAGCCTGTGCTGTGGCTACCCATCTACTGGGGAGCCTGTACTGTGACTACCTAACTACTGGGGAGCATGTGCTGTGACTACCTAACTACTGGGGAGCATGTGCTGTGACTACCTATCTACTAGGGGGTCATGTGCTGTGGGTAACTATCTACTGGGGGAATGTGCTATGACTACCTATCTAATGGGGGGCATGTGCTGTGGCTACCTCTTTACTAGCAGGCATGTGATGGTGCTACCTATCTACTGTTGGGCATATTCTGTGGCTACCTATCTACTTGGGGGCATGTACTGGAGCTATCTGTCTATTTGGGTGCATGTGTTGTGGCTACATATGTACTGGGGGCATGTGGTGGGGCTAGCTATCTGGGGGGGGGCATGTACTGGGGCTGCCTATCTACTAGGGGCACATGTGCTGTGGCTACCTATTTACTGGGGGTCATGTGATGTGGCTACCTATCTACTGGGGGCATGTACTGGGGCTACCTATCTACTGCGGGGTATGTACGGTGGCTACCTAGTTACTGGGGGCCACGTGATGTGGCTACCTATCTACTGGGGGTTCCTACTGTGGCTACCTATCTACTGGAAGCATGTTCTGTGGCTATCTATTTACTGGGGGGCATGTCCAGGACCACCTATCTACTGGGGGTATGTGCTGTGGCTACATATTTACTGGGGGCCATGTACTGGGGCTACCTAACTACTGGGGACGCATGTGCTGTGGCTACCTATTTACTGGGGGTCATGTGATGTGGTTACCTATCTACTGGGGGCACGTACTGGGGCTACCTATCTACTGCGGGGTATGTATGGTGGCTACCTAGATACTGGGGGCCATGTGATGTGGCTGCCTATCTACTAGGGGCACATGTGCTGTGGCTACCTATTTACTGGGGGTCATGTGATGTGGCTACCTATCTACTGGGGGCATGTACTGGGGCTACCTATCTACTGCGGGGTATGTACGGTGGCTACCTAGTTACTGGGGGCCACGTGATGTGGCTACCTATCTACTGGGGGTTCCTACTGTGGCTACCTATCTACTGGAAGCATGTTCTGTGGCTATCTATTTACTGGGGGGCATGTCCAGGGCCACCTATCTACTGGGGGGCATGTGCAGGGGCTAGCTATTTACTGGGGGGCATGTACTGGGGCTACCTATCTACTGGGGACGCATGTGCTGTGGCTACCTATTTACTGGGGGTCATGTGATGTGGTTACCTATCTACTGGGGGCACGTACTGGGGCTACCTATCTACTGCGGGGTATGTATGGTGGCTACCTAGATACTGGGGGCCATGTGATGTGGCTACCTATCTACTGGGGTACCTACTGTGGCTACCTATCTACTGGCAGCATGTTCAGTGGCTACCTATTTACTGGGGGGCATGTCCTGGGGCCACCTATCTACTGGGAGGCATGTGCTGTGGCTACATATTTACTGGGGGCCATGTACTGGGGCTTTTATCTACTGGGGGGGGCATATGCCGTGGCTACTTATCTACTGGAAGGCATGTGCATATTGTATGGCTCTCACAGAATTACATTTTAAAATATGTGGTATTCATGGCTCTCTCAGCCAAAAAGGTTCCCGACCCCTGCTCTAGATGAATATTATGCAGATTGTACAAGTTGGGTTCCATTTCCTCAGTTTCCCTTAATCAAAGCTCACAAAAGTAACAAGGTTGGGAATATAAGGTTTCCACACTGATGTGACTTCTGAACGGATTCTATAATTCACTTGCTCACTTCCTCTGCCAGGAAGTAATTCATTAAAGCCTGAATTGTGGCCAGAAAAGCTAAAATTCACTCCCTCCATTGTAAAAAAAAAAGCGGATAATGGCAATGTTGGCTGCATTTTTCATCATGGAAGACACTAAAATATTAAATCTAGGATCCATTTTGGTCATTCTCTATTTTAAGCCCAAAAAACTGTCCCAAAAGCGAGATATCGCTGAAAATAATGAAAATTTAAAATGTTCATTGCAAAGCAAAAGCTTTGCAATGATTCTGAAAAAAGTGGTAAGGTCTAAATACATGATAATCCAACATATATGGACGAAAAAGAGTGTAGTTTATAAAATGGGATCACTTTTGGGGAATTTCTGTGATCTTTGCATCATTGCCAAATTTCTCTTCTAATGGTGGATAGGGTCAAGAATTGGTAGCAGCCTGAACTTTGGCTAGAAAAAACATAATGCACTCCATCCACTGTAGGCCCTGCCAATTGTCCAAAAAGCGGATAATGGTCACTGAAGACCATTTTCAGTTTCCTTTACTCCATGTGACATATTGGTGCACATTTACTTAGCCGGTCCAGTTGGGATCCCGCAGCGCGTTGTCCGACGCTAATTCGGGTCTGCCGGGATTCACTAAGGCCGTACACCCGATATCCAGCAGGTGATTCTGCTGCCCCGAAGTCTGCCGGAGTTCACCTTCTTCTTCCCGATGCATGTAAGTGCTGATCACAATTGCGACACAATTCTTTTTTTTAAATCCTGCAGTTTTTCTGAATCCGTCGGGTTGTCCGACGGCCACAGCCCCCAATTTCTGTCACGTGGAAGCTGATGCGACACAATCCGATCACGTGCGCCAAAATCCTGGGGCAATTCCGCGCAAATCGGAAATATTTGGGAAACCCGATGAACGTGTGGCGTTTGGACCCTTAGTAAATGAGCCCCATTGTGATTAATAATAGGAGAAAATTGCATTTTTAACCAAAAATTGCCAATTTTTGCCAGTTTTAAAAAATAAAGATACATCATATGAATTTAATTTTATCACTAAAAGATAAATCAACATGTTACAAAAAAAACCCCCATTAGAATGACTTGGATATGTTAAGCTATTGCAGAGTTATTCCATAAAGTATCCACATACTCCAGATTTTGAAAATCTTGCAAGGTCCTTAAAGAGAACCCGTCATGCAAAATAACCACCCTAAACTAAATATATTTTCATAAACTGCCATTAGAGAGCATTGCCTCTATCCCTTCATTGTCCCTCTACATGCCTGTAAACCTAAGCAATGAGGTCCTAAAGCTGTATGCAAATGACCTGTGAAATGTCCAATGAAGCATTAGCATATTCAAGCTGTCCACTCTATTCATGAGTGGGAGGCACAGCCACACCCCCAGTGCATGACTGACAGCCTGTATAATGATGTGCTTCCTGGTGCTGGTGGTCACGCCCCCTGCAGCCTGTGTGTGTGTGTGTGTTTAGGAGAGATACAGCAGCTCCAGGCAGCCATGTTACAGCAGAACATGTCAGATTCATGTGTAGCTGATGTCTGTGTCTCTCACCTGTATATTAGGAGGATGCAGCATGTCAGCAGATACAGCACAGACACTAGCCATGCTTTACTATACATTACACACAGACATGAGCAGGGGGGGGAAAGGGGAGGGCTAACAGGGGTGACATCACTGCCTCTGACCATGTGACCAGCCTCATTTACATAATAAAGAATAGATGATTTTACAATGATTAATGTATGAAATAACTAGATAAAGCCTGGGATGGATCCTTGTGAGCTGCTCCAACAGGTAGAGGTGACAGGACTAGTGGCAGAGACCTGATGACAGGTGTCCTTTAAGGTGCAATCACCATAGGTCCTTAAGGGATTAACAGGCTTTTTACTTCTGTTTATACAAAAGAAAAGAGAACTGTAGTATACAGGCAGTCCCCGGGTTACATACAAGATAGGGTCTGGAGGTTTGTTCTTAAGTTGAATTTGTATGTAAGTCGAAACTGTATATTTTATAATGGAAGTTCTAGACAATTTTTTTTCTTTTGCCCCAGTGACAATTGGAGTTTCAAAATTTTGGTGTAATTGGACCAAGGATTATCAATAAAGCTTCATTACAGACACCTTACAGCTGATCATTGCAGTCTGGGACTATAGTAACATCCAGAGAGCTTCACCAGAGGTCACAGTGGGCAGAGGGGTCCGTCTGTAACTATGGGTTGTCTGTAAGTCGGGTGTCCTTAAGTAGGGGACCGCCTGTAATAGTATACTAGACTGGCTGAATGTAGACATGAGCCAATCTAAGCTCAATATAAATGTGCACAGACCAGATGGGCCATAACTTAGAATTCTTGAAGAACCCAGTTATGTTATTGCTGTGCTCCTGTTCAAAATTTTGGTTTGCAAGTGGATTAAAAATTGACCAAAGGATCGTATCCAGAGAGTTGTGGTCAGCAATTCCTACTCATAATTGTCACCAGTTATAAGTGGTGTAAACCAAACTAAGTGTTTGGTCATCCACTTGGCAAATGAAGTTTAATGTGGAAAAATGTAAATTTATGCATCCAGGGACTAATAATCCACAGGCAACATGGGTCCTTGGTGGAATAAAGCTGGGCAAGTCCTTTTTTAGAAGGAAATGGGTGTACTAGTAGATCATAGATTAAATAAAAGCATGCAATGTCAATCAGCTGCCTCTAAAGCCAGCGGGATCTTGTAATGTATCCAAAGAGATATGGAGTCTCTGGATAGGGTCATAATAATACCACTGTACAAGATATTAGTTCAGGCTCACTTGGACAATGAAGATTATTTCTGGGCACCAGTCCATAAAAGGGTAACCAGGAGTTTGGGAGGTTACAATAAAGAATCACAAAAATAATTAGGGTTATGGAGGGTTTAGATTTTTAGCCAGGATAGTCCCTGGTTTATCTCTCTGGGAGAAAAATCAATATTGTGACCAGTTGAGTCTCCTTTCTGCAGAGGAAGTTAGGCACAGGTTCAGCTCATTTCTTGCTGTCACTATCTCATTTTTTAGATAGGTAGTGTTGCACTTATGCCTATGGATGCTACATACGCATTGTCTTTATTCTGCAATAAAGTGCCAGTCTGTTTTTTATATCTCAATGCCATTTCAATAAGTTGCCTGCTACTACAAATTTTATGTGTTTCCCAATGAGAAGCGAAAGAAGTGCCGTCCGTTTTTCACAGTCACAGCATTCTTTAAACATTGTGTGATTGGTCATCACAGACTGATTTATTACCCAAAGGAATTGTGGGGATCTAATCCACAGAGGGTTCAGGGACACCATAACAGGGTCATGATCAGACAATGGGACCGGATCCAGTATCCAGTATGATCAGTGTTTTGGTTATGGCAGTTACACATCATTACTATGGTAGCAGAGAAAGAAAACCTGTTACATCATCACTGGGAGCAGAGCAGAAGAGGCAGGAGGAGTTACTGAGAACTAAAGGATCATGAGACTTGTATTTTCAAGTGGCGGCCATCTTGGTGATAACTCCACCTACTTTATAGAGGACATAAAATGTTGTGAATCATAAAATCAAACTATTTAAGCCCTGTTTTGTGACTAATGACATTGAGTATTTTTGTATTCATTTACTTATATCATCATGGGTTTTTGTGTCAGACATTCATATTCCCGGAATACCCCTTTAAGCTCCTTTTGCTGCAGGACTTGTAATAGAGGTTTGAATGATCGACGACGCTGAATAGTAAGTGGAGCTAAATCAGAGAACACTTGAATGTCAGATCCATTTAGTAGCAGGGGGTCCATATTATGCAATGCACTTTTTCTTTTACAGAGTAGGAATAGGGTTTTACAGCAATACCTCTGTGGAGCCCATCTGCTCATGGCACACTCTCTTAATATCACAATAAGTAGGTCGGGACCGAGAAGGCATTCGGTTGGGCAGGCCATGTAAATTTGAGATGGTGTGTGGTTTACGGACCAGAACTGCCAGTCAAAACTCTACAGTGGGTGGTCCGGAACCAGTTTAAAAGACTTAAAGTATTAAACAACATATCTAATGTTAAAACTGAGAGAATATACTAACTTTAACATTGTAAAGTATTAATTTCTGTTTTCACCTTCTTTGTTATTTGTATGCTTTTATTTTAATAATTTAAATATGTATGCACCTTAAAAGTGAAGGTCTCATTGAAAATTGGATTAAGCGTCTTGCGGTGAACTTTAGTCTCATACTTCTTCTTCTTATCTGGCAAAAAGAAAACCTTTACATAAGGATCTGAAGTCCCTCCCATGTCCAATGCAGGTAGTTCAGTAGCCTGTATTACACCAACTTGAATCTGTAAAATTGAAAAAAAAAAGAAAAAAAGTTACAGTTTAAATGAACTATATGCAAGACATATATTGGTAGAACAAACGAAATTCAAAATGTAAAGTACAACGTTTATGTAATTTCTCATGCATGTGATACACGTCACTACACTTGGGTATATGGTGCTCAGGTAGGGTACCACCCCAATCTTTGCAATACAAAAAATAACCTGACACTCCAAGGTATATAGAAATAGATATTCCAAACAATAACCTGACACTCCAAGGTATATAGAAATAGATATTCCAATTTATTGAGATATATGGCAATCCAAAAACAATCGGTCTATCTGATCTTCATCAGAAACACGGATTGCTAAAGCGCGATGAAGAGTAAGGAATAAAAGACCAGCCCCTGGTCTCATCTGGATAAAGTGTATGTAGTATATGCGGCTTCTTTCATATATCTGTAAAATATACTCTGGGGTGTGGTTCCCAGGGAACAAGTGCCTAGTCACAGAGAACATGGCATTGAAAGGTACTATATAACTTTTTTTTTTTCTGTAAAACCTATTTTTTATAAAATACTCTTGAGCATTGTATTTACTATGCTGTGTGGGGACTGGGGCAGTGGTAATAGTGGCTCTCCTGGTGACAGGTTCCCTTTAAATATATACTATAAACTCAGGATCAGGGGCATAATGATCTTGGTATCAGGGGGTGCGACCGCAATCGGGCCCCAGAAAGGGAATGGCCCGAGCCACGGCAGTCAGATGCGCAACCCGGGCCCTCGTGTAAAACATATCAATATACCAAGATGCCTCTGATCCTGAGTTTATAGTCAGCCGGTGGCAATAGCCCAAGTGATTGCAGCGGGGGGTGGGGGTAGCCGCCGGCAATAGCCCAAGTGATTGCAGCGGGGGTGGGAGTGTTGCACTGGTGAGAGCTGATGCAGCAGGGGGGCAATTATACCCAGAAGCATGTGTGTTGAGCAGTCAGGACCGCTCAGCAGGACACGTGATGCAGCGTGCATCTGTGGGAGCACCATGATTACTGGCCCAGGGCGAGACACGCGGGACTGCTGCTCCTCTTCCTGCTCCAGTGTGCTGTGTGCTATGTGTAGTGAGTGTGCTGTGTGTAGTGAGTGTGGTGTGTGTAGTGAGTGTGCTGTGTGTAATGAGGGTGCTATGTGTAGTGAGGGTGCTATGTGTAGTGAGTGTGCCGTGTGTAGTGAGTGTGCCGTGTGTAGTGAGTGTGCCGTGTGTAGTGAGTGTGCCTGTAGTGAGTGCGCCTGCGGAACGACCTGGTGGTACCACGCCGCAGCAAGTCCAACCCGCTTTGTGGCGGGCTCTGGTGAAAACCAGGTAACACTTAGGCTCCGGTCCCAGGTGTCAGCTTATGTCATTGTCCGCGGTGGTCCAGAGGATCCACTACCTCTGATAGCAGCAAAAACAGAAATAAAACTGAGTAAAATTGTAAAGTAACGGGGTTAAAAATTATCTTTATTGTGTAAACTAGGGGATTAAAATTTGAGAACTTTCTTTTAATTTCTTTAACCCCATTAAGTAATGCTGCTGTTCCACTTTCATGATATGTAAATTGAAGCCTCCTGTCTTTTACCTCATCAGCCAGACATTCCTGTCCACAAATGGAGGGCTATGTGATCACTATCTGTCCATGAACAATCACACTGCCAGAACCTTAACCCCTTAACGACTTGGCTCTTTTTAATTTTTGTGTTTCTATTTATTGCTCCCCACCTTCAAAAAAATCTGTGCACAGCTGTGTGAGAGCTGGTTCTGTGTAAAAAGTGCACTTCATAGTGAAGGTATTTTCATGTTGTGTACCGAGAAGCGGGAAAAAAACAGGGATGTATCGATCGCGGTCACAGGGGGTGCTATAGCCAGCCGGTGGGAGGGGGTGCGATATCCAGCCAGTGGGTGGGGCGCAGGTGCCGGCGATAGTTGATGGGTGGGAGGTGCGGCGATAGCTGGTGGGTGGAGTGGGCGCCGGCCATAGCTGGTGGGTGGGTTGCAGGGGCGTACCGGTTGAAAAATTAAAAACAAATCTACTCACCTCTCCGATGCTCCCCCGCAGCTCCGCTGATGCAGTCTGTCCGGCAGTGACAGCTCCGTGCACGCCAGGGGCTGCTGGCTGTATACAGGAAAGGGGGGGTGGCGGCTGTATACTGGGGGGGGGGGCAGGAAGGCTGGCTGGCTGTATACAGGTGGGGGGTACTGCTGCAGAGTAAAAATTGCATTGTTTTCTCAAATGTGCCATTGAAGTGACAAATGAAATCAGCCCAACTCATGCCATCGGGGACAAAGACCCCAAAAATCTTTCTGCGGCTTATTCCGGGTATGGCAATATCCCATATGTGGGAATAATCTGCAGGATGGAGACACGGCAGAGCTCAAAAGATAATAACTGGAATTTGGTCATCATAAAGCATTTGTAGATGCCAATAGGGACTAGTACAGTAAAAAAAAAACCTAAGCATTTTAAAAATGCATAATGGATAGTGCATAGTAAAAAATATCCATTATGTCATATTGTGCCCAGCTATTGCCACAGGAAACAAGCACCCCAAAAATCATGATGAGTGTTCTCCCTGGTGCAGCAATACGACATATGGGGCAATAATCTACAGGGTGGGCAGATGGCAGGGCTTAGAAGGGAAGGTGTAGCATGCAGCATTATATATAAGCTGTGCATAATACATCAGGGTAAAATCTACATCTACATCTAAAGGGAGCACACTCTGCAGCTTTTTCATGTCCTTCCCTTCTTGGCAGTTTGGCACTACACCTGGAAAGTGCTGCCCTGGTACAAAACATGCTGTGGCCTCGCTTCCAGAAGTGCTGGCACTCCCCCCTTCCTGGTCTCCAAAAAGAAAATACTAAATAAGACCTCTTGAAATTCCAGGAAAAATTCCTGCACATGGATATAACACGTAAGAATTATATAGTGCTATCTGCATTATGCGCACAACCAGCTTCTTATACCACACCCTCGACTTCCGCATGGCGTTGTATGGCTGAAGAACCTGGTCCGACAAGTCAACCCCTCCCATGTACTTGTTTAATCCAGTATGTAGTCAGGTTTGAGGGTTTCTGTACTGGTACCTCATACTGGGACAGGGGTTCTGGTGTCCCTGTATTTTTGTTAAAGGGCACCTACCACCCTGATTCTACCTATAAAGGTAGAAGGGGTGGTAGGTGGATGGATGGGACGTGGGGATAGCCCTTTTTTGGGCTAATCCTCACGTCCTGGGTGTCTTTTAGCCCCTACGGGACTCAGCCTCTTTTGGCCTTAAGGACGCGGCCCCATTCTTCAAATCTGACCTGTGTCACTATAAGTGGTTATAGTTTTGGAACGCTATGAGATATCCAGGGGATTTTGAGATTGTTTTCTCGTGACACATTGTACTTCAAATTAGTTTAAAAATTTGGATGAAATCTTTTGCGTTTAGTTATGAAAAAAAACAAAATTTGGAAAAATTCTTTATTTTCAACATTCTAAATTCTCTACTTTTGATGCAGATAGTCATAGCTCCACAATAAATTCATAACTTACATTTCCCAAATGTCTGCTTTATGTTGGCATGGTTTTTTAAGATTCCACATATTTTACTAGAATGTTATGAGGCTCAGAATTTAGGTATCATTTTTCACATTTTTTGTAAAATCACCAAAACCTGTATTAGATGAACCTGCTCAACTTCTTCAACCTCAACGTGTGAAAAACCACTTTTAAGAAGTTTGTTAACCCTTTACGTGTTTTATAGGGGTTAAAACAAAATGGAGGTGCAGTCTGCAAATTGTAATATTTTTTCACAATACACCCATTTTGGGTGGAAAATTAAACATTTACAATGGATTAAATGAATAAAGGCTCCACAAAGTTTGTTACCCAATCTCTCCCGAGTACAGTGATACCCCACATGTGGTGGTAACCTGCTGTATGGGCGCACGGCCGGGCATAGAAGGGAAGGAGGCGCCATCCAGATCAGATTTGCTATGTCACATTGTACAGGCTATAATTTTTTTCTTTTTTTTAATGTGGACCTATAGGGGCTTATTTCTTTTGCCACATGAGATGCACTTTTCTGGTACGTAATTTGGGGGAATCTATAGGCTAATTGGTGAGATTTTATTAACTCTTTGTTGGTGGAGGAAATGAAAATCATCACTTTTCAGGAAGATTTTTATGGGTTTTTTTTTGGCTGTTTACTATACCATAAAAATAGTATATTATTTTTATTCTATGGGTCGCCACGATTACAAAAAGACCTCATTTATATAGATTTTTTATTTTTTTCCCATTTTTACTGAATAAAAAGTAATTTGGCAAAAATGTTGTTCATTTTTGCATCACCGTCTTTCATATGCATAACTTTTTTATTTTTCGCCTCACAAATCTGTTTAAGGGCTTATTTTTTGCGAGAAGGATTGTTCTTTTTAGTGGTCTTATTTTAGAGTGCATAACATTTTTTAAATCCCTTTTTAGAGCATTTTTATAGGGTATTAATTGAAAATGATCTTTTTTCTGGAGCTTTTTTTTGTTTTGTTTTTTACGGGGTTCACTTAGCGGATCTAATAACGATTCTGTTTTATTATGCAGATTGTTACGGACGCAGCGATACCAAATATGTGGGGGTTTTGTGTATTTTATTCAATTGTACTGAATAAAAACCAATTTGGAGAAAATCTTGTTCATTTTAGCATCACCATCTTTTCATATGCATAACTTTAATAATAATATTTTTTGGCTGACAAATCTGGTTAGGGGCTTATTTTTTGCGAAAAGAGTTGTTCTTTTTAGTGGGCTTATTTTGGAGTGCATAACATTTTTTAAATTACTTTTTAGAGCATTTCTTTTATAGGGTATTAATTAAAAACGATCTTTTTTTCGGAACATTTTTGCGTTTTTTTTCTACGGCGTGTACCGTGCGGGTCCAGTAACGATTCTGTTTTATTATACAGATTGTTACGGACGCGGCAATACCATATATGCGGGGGTTTTTTGTGTTTTTTATACTTTATTAAGTGTTTTTATAGGAAAGTGACATTTTAGGGGCTTATATTTTAATGCATTTATTTTTTTATTTATTCTAATGTATTAACTTTAGTGTTTTTGACTTTTTTTAATTATACATACTTGAACTTGAACCAGTGATGCTCTGATCACTGGTTTAAGTTCAATACACTGCTCTACAATACTATTTTATTGTAGAGCAGTGTAAACTGTCTGAGCAAGCTTGCGCATGCTCAGACAGTTTACAGTCAGACCCGGAAGGGGTCTGACTGCCATGGAGACCGGGCAGCTCCGCGGCACATGCCAGTCCTCGAAGCTGCCAAGAAGTGGATCGGATCCCCCGGTAAGCGGCACGGGGGATACGATCCACAGCGCAAAAACCCTTACACGCCGCGGTCATGTTTGACCGTGGCGTGTAAGGGGTTAACACCCGCGATAGGAGCCGGCTCCGATCCCGGGTGCTAGCGCAGGCTGTCAGCTGTACTAGACAGCTGACAGCCGCTGCTTCTGGTACCAGCTCCGTTCGTGAGCCGGTGCCAGAAGCAGGACGTTATAGAACGTCCCCGTGCGCTAAGCATCTAGCCCCGGGGACGTACTATAACGTCCTGGTGCGCCTAGGGGTTAGAAAACTTTATAGCAGGTATATGTAAATTTTTTTTATGCGGCTACTGTGGCGTGGAGTAGCCGGACATGAAGCTACTAGATGCGGCTACTCCACGCCCCAGTAGCCACGTTACTCTGCCTACCAGGTAATCTTCGCCGCGCAGCTCCTGGTAGCTGCGCGCCCTCGTCCGAGTCCCCCGGCTACTGCGCATGCGCAGTAGTTCCGGCCTCGGAGCCGCGGCCACGCAGCCGAAGGCCTGCGCATGCGCAGAACGCAGGGGACCCGGACGAGGGCGCGCAGCTCCTGGTAGAATACCTGGTAGGCGGAGTAACGTGGCTACTGGGGCGTGGAGTAGCCGAGACTAGTAGCCTCATGTCCGGCTACTCCACGCCCCAGTAGCCGCATAAAAAAATTTGCATATACCTGCTATAAAGTTTTCTAAAAGACACCCGGGACGTGAGGATTAGCCCAAAAAAGGGCTATCCTCACGTCCCATCCATCCACCTACCACCCCTTCTACCTTTATAGGTAGAATCGGGGTGGTAGGTTCCCTCTAAGTACAAGGACAAGCGAGAGGTCCTTGTATTAACACATAATACAGAGTCACTGCACTAGTCCTGCTCTTGTGCCTTCTAACTTTTTGCCCAAGCAGCCACTTAGGGAGATCACGCTGATTTCTGCATACAGTACCGCATGCCACAGTATTTCTGGAAACAAGGCACTTAAATAGTGTAGTGCTGGTGTAGGAATTGTCCAGGTAGAGGTGGTAGCCCAGGTCCAGCAGTGGGTTCACCAAACACTACCTTTGCAGTAATACCCAGGAAGGGTGGGAATTCTGAGGGAACTATAGTGAAGTCCTTCCTTTCATATACTTTGAACTTGTAGGTATACCCTGATGTACTTTCGCACAGCTTATATGTCTTCACGCCATATCTTGACCTCTTATTGGACAGGTACAGGAGGAATTGAAGTCTCCCTTTAAAATGTACCAGGGACTCGTCAATTGTCATCTGTTTTGCAAGGGTATATGTCTGGGAAAACTTGGCACTAAAATACTGATGTACCTGACCTTAAACAAACATGATCACAACTGGGGTCATCTGTGGGAAGGCACTGTGTGTTATCGTGTAATGCAAAAAACTTATGGATGGCTTCAAAGACCATCCTGTTTATCGCCATGCAGAACATCGGGTGTGCTCCAGTAGTCCCTGATTGATGGCCTCTTTACAAGTCCCATAAGAAGTATTAAGCCCCAATACTTCTCCATGTCTGCTGCAGTGACAGGGGCCCACCTGTGGGGTTATGCATAAAATGAATTGGAGTTTTGGGCAATATGCCGTACAACATAGAGATTTTTCTGGACTACAATTAAAGTCAATAGCTTCTCAAAAAAATATGTTAAAAAGTCCACAGCTCTAAGCCCTGCCATGTCAAATGGCCCAAGAAGTCTGGGACTTAAGGGGTATAATTATCTGTGGTATCCCAGACACTATTCCCCTAGAAGACCCAGGTACGTCTCACGCACAAGTCCCAGGCACTTCACCAGCATAAACCCTACGGTGCCTTCTCGGGGGCTCTTCCAGGTCATTGGAAGATGAGGATGAGGAAGAGGAGAGGTAGAAGGGACACCATCCCCACTAGCTGACTATGTGTCAGAGGCCAGCATGTTGTATGCCCCCAACACGGTGTACGTCTTCTGAGACATTGTACACAGAAAAATAAGATAATGTGCACCAGAAACATTAGATACAGTACACCAGAAAAATTAGATAATGTGCACCCAACTACACAGTAAAACCGCACAGCCGGCACACAGAAAAAATTAGATAATACGCACCAAACTACACGGACATGTGACACGCAATTCATCGGGTGCGCTGGCGCTGAGTGCAAATTGTGGGAGCCCACACCATTATAGTACAGTGCTGGATTTGTTTTCTCATTTTGTCTCACACATCTGATGTCAATTACAGGCCATATGTTTTCAGAGGGAGAACTTGCACAATTGGTGGCATAATCAGAAATTCTGAGAATAATAGAAAGGAAGAAAAAATGCAGAACAAAAAATGTCCAACCTACACCCATTGTGGAACATTTTTATTAGAAACATCATTGCAGTGTGAAAGATCTTACAGGATGGGCAATGCAACATATTTCATTGGACATCAGAAGGGGAGATCTGGATATTAGATTATTATAGTAAAACTGTAGTACAACCTCAAAACCCACAGACCAAAGGGACTTAAAGGGGTTTTCTCATCAAAGAAAATTCTCAAATTTTAATCTCCTAGTGAAGTTAACACAATATAGATCATTTTTTACCCTTTACTTTACAATTTTACTCAGTTTTATTGCTGTTTTAGCTCATTTCACTCCCTAGACTAGTCAGTGCAAAATTCCAGGGTGTGGGAAGGGATTCTCTAAGCGGACACGCTATGATCCATTTAGTTCTAGGAGCTGAAAATGTGGTTTGATTATCAGGGTACAGGGTTTATATACACTTTCATTTACTTTCTAAACATTCACTAGTATCAACATAGTGTCAACATAGAATGAGAGATGTGACAGATCAGAGAGACAGATGATCCATGAGATGCCTACTCCACACAATGACACAGTCTGCTCTCCTACATCTCTGCTATTTCACTACACACTGCTAGATCTGCTGTGCCTTCCTCCCCCTCCCCAGATAAAGAATTTATCTGCCTGTACACTCCACACCCTGTTGTCGGCGGGAACTTAGTGTATGTGTATCAGTGTGAGAGCTCCTTTCCGAAATGCAAGGCAGAGAGCAGAGAGAGAGGCAGAAATCTCAGCTATACAGCCATCAGACAGAACTGCAAGATGGCTCCCCCAACCCTAAATCAGAAGTTACAGGATGGTGTATGAAATTGTGTACACCAGGGCTGATAGAGACAGGTTGGACTTATATCTGTGAAATGCTGTATTTTTGTAAATAACAGTGAATAAGAAAATGTGTTATTTTGTTATCCTGAGTACATTTAAGAAACTTGTGTTCGTGGGAATATCCCTTTAAGGCCTTTTTTTAATTTTGGCTGTTTTTATTCTAATTACAGATCTGCCTTTTCTTATACTGACCATATTATGCAAGAATTTTATTGCACCCTTAACTTTTCTATCTCTTCCCCCTTATCCTACTTTTTGGTTTGTTTATAGCCCTTACAGTGGTGCATACCAATGGTGCTCCTAAGAGGATGTACTAACGGTTTATATAGTTCATATTTGAGAATTACATAATGAAGGAATTACCCACACCTGCACATGAAGAAACCTTTAACATATTGAAAAGAAATTTTAGAAAGAGCTGCAAGACCCATATCCTTTATCCAATTATTCTCAAATGAAAGCTGAAAGTCTGGACTTCATGTCCATGTCTGTTATAAAACTAAATAACTATAACTTGATTGGTATTACCTGGTTATTTTGAAAGTCATAGTCCAAGGAGAATTGTAACTTTCCAAGCTTCTCTTCTTCCTTTTCCTCATCCTCCTTGTCTTCTCCTTCTGTTAAACCAGTTTCTGCATCATCATCATCATCATCCTAAAAATTCTGAAAAACAAGATGTGTAACTTATTTTGCACTGTAGAAAAGAGTACTTGAAAAGACATCAAAACATTTCTCCTGCATGCAAATATTGTCAGAAAAATCATTTAGGTTTTTGTGAACTCATTCTTGATCGCCCTCTGTCTTTCAATGTTGCTGCAGCTTCTCAAGCTCACGCACTGATGGTGGAAGCAAGACAAGGTCTGCATCTGACGGACACAGTCAGAGACCCTAGGGAGGGGGCAGAAGTGGTAATGCAGTACTGAGTGAGTGCAGGAGCCAGGACTATAGAAGCAGCAGTCAAATGATTGCCGGATTTAAAAGAGTTGAAGAGAACCTGTCACCAGGTTTTACTCCACTAAACTACTAGCCCCTGCAAGTAGCGTATGAAATGTCCTTTCTAGAAATATGACTCTTCTTACCTCTTTTTCACATGAGATGAGTCAAGTTTAGTAGTTCCAGTGGGAATATTAATTCAGAAGCCACTATCTTCTTTTGCAACTAGAAACATGGATCTCATCCTTCAGATCACACCATGCTTATAACTCTATGAGCTAGAGAACCAGAGATACAGGCAGCTAAAACATCATTGCAGATAAAGATCCAGTGCCTGCATATTTTTAACTTCCTGTATATCTAGTTATGTAGCTCACAGAACAATAAGCTTAATTGAATCTAAAGCTCATGTGAAAATGAGATGAGAAGAATAATTTTGCTTGATCTAGTTATAGGCAAACAGGGGAGATTTCACATAGAAGAGGGGATTCTAGAAAGGACATTTCATTCCCTACCTGAGGGTACTAGAAGTTTAGTTAAATAAATCCAGGTGACAGGTCCCCTTTAAGGTAGCAGTTCACAACCTTCAAGGCGCGACCGCGGTAGGGGTTTAACGACCAAAACACAGGTGTCATCTGAAGCCATCAGAGCCACGATTT
The DNA here is from genome assembly GCF_040894005.1 of Engystomops pustulosus. Taxonomy (NCBI): domain Eukaryota; kingdom Metazoa; phylum Chordata; class Amphibia; order Anura; family Leptodactylidae; genus Engystomops; species Engystomops pustulosus. Next base: position 167,321,357 of record NC_092412.1, on the reverse strand, counting down.
AATTGCGTTTTTGCTGTGAATCGTGGCAAAAAAAGCAATGAAACAATTGTGCATTATGCACACATTAGTTGCTGCGGGACCTCGAATGACATCATTTAAGGTCTCGCTGCAGGGGTTGCTATAGAACAGGGGTAGGGAACCTATGGCTCGGGAGCCATATGTGGCTCTTTTGATGGCTGCATCTGGCTCTCAGACAAATCATTGTTAAATAGCGATTGGCAGTGTGTACATCTAAGACACACAGTGCTGATCTCTGGATGCAGGCAGGGATGTTTCCACTCCATGCGTCCTTTCAGTGACCAAGGTGCCATTGCCGCACCATTGCTTAGGTGACAGCACCTGTGTCATAGAGTAGAGCCGCATCCACTCTTCTCTATGACCCAGGTGCCATTGCCTAAGCAAAAATGGCAGTGGCGTCTGGGTCATAGAGAAGAGCGTGGAGTTATGAGAAGATGCTGAAGGGAAAGCAGGTAGGTGAGTATTCCCTTTTTTTTTTTTTTGCTGTGACTACCTATCTAATGGGGGCGTGTGCTGGAGCTACCTATCTACTGGGAGCAATTATGTGCTGGCACTAGATATCTACTGGGGAAGCATGTGCTGTGGCTACCCATCTACTGGGAGGCATGTGCTGTGACTACCTATCTACTGGGGCCTGGGGGCATGTGATGGGGTTACCTGTCTACTGGGAGGTATTTGCTCTGGCTACCTATCTACTGGGGGCATGTGCTATGACTACCTTTCTACCTTGGGCATGTGCTGTGGATACCTATCTATTGCGGAGCATGTGCTGTGGCTACCTATCTACTGGGGAGCATGTGCTGTGACTACCAATCTACTGGGGGGCATGTGCTGGGGCTAGCTGTCTATTTGGGTGCATGTGCTGTGGCAACCTATCTACTGAGAGACATGTGCCGTGGCTACCTATCTACTTGGATGCATGTGCATATTGTATGGCTCTCGCAGAATTACATTTTAAAATATGTGGCGTTCATGGCTCTCTCAGCCAAAAAGGTTCCTGACCCCTGCTATAGAAGCTGTATTTCTATACAGAAATACAGCTCCTACATCCTGGTGGCTAAAGGACCTGTGATGATGTAATCATCACATGACCCTCCGGCTTTCTCAATCACATACAGAAGGGCTGCTGACAGTGAAAAGGGGGATGAGGATGGAGGACTAGACCTGTGTGAATCCTGTGTAAGATCTGGGGAGGGGATTTTTTGTTGTAGAGGGGAGGGGATTCTTTGTTGTAGAGGGGGGGGGTCAGATTTTGGGGGGATTGGTTCTGTGAAGGGGGGGGCATGTCTGGAAGGGTAGCAGTGTTATAGTAATTATATTGTTTTAAATATGGGGCAGTAATATAGTAGTTATATTCTTGTACATAGGGAGCAGTATTATAGTAGTTATGGAAGAAAAAACATGCGGAACCATCGGCATCAGGCAATGAGAAGTTAAAAAAGAAAAAAAGTTTATTGAGACATGGTTAAAAATATGATCACATAGCGAAAAAAATGGGGTGACGCGTTTCGGACCTCACAGACCTGGGTCCTTATTCATACCTACACCACCAGGGTATAAGCAATGCACAAAGGAAAAGTATTTGGAAAACACAATGTTAGTACATGTACCTGTGAAAAAAAGGTGAAAACACCAAGAGAATACAAAGAAGCAAAATAAATAAATGTTACAATGATCAGTATATGTAATTCAGATCGCTTCTAAAATTCAGACCAAGCAGGTGACGTGTATTGAGTGACAGGATCCACTGAGCTTCCTTGACATGCAGCATTTTAACCCTGTCACCTCCTCTCCTGTTAAACGGTATGTGATTGATGGCAATGACTTTGAGAGAAGACATATTGCCTTTATGTTCGTCGCGAAAGTGTTTAGAGAGACCGGTTATGTTACATGTGCTTGATACAGTACGAGGGTTGGCATCGGTAATGTGTTCAGATAAACGGTCCTTAAGTTTTCTAAAGGTGCACCCCACGTACTGTAGACGGCACAGGGTACATTCGGCCAGATATATTACGTGGGTGGTAATGTATGTAATGTATCTGAATATGTTATATGTTCAAAGGTTAACAGTAGAGGAAAAAGAGTTTGTTTTGATCATGTATTTGCAAATGTTGCATCTACTTCCACCGCAGCAATAGCTGCCCTTGTAGTTGAGCCATGTGGGTGTGTGATCCACCTGTACAAACACATTAGGGGACAGTGATTTGGCCAAGGTAGGTGCCCGGCGGGACACACACATGATGCCCTGAGATAAAATGTTTTTTAAGGTATTATCGCATTCCAAAATAGGCAGATGTTTTTTGATAATATTGGCGACCTGAGTGTATTGTTGTGAAAATTGAGTACTAATGGTCTGTCTAGAAGCTGCCTGAGAAGGTTGAATGCATTTGTCTGTTAAATAGTGCGAAAGTGGTTTAGAGTTGACTATGCGTTTAGCACATTCTCATGAAGTAGAAGTGTAATCTCTTTGTTTGAGGCGAGTAGTTATGTTAATACTTTCTGCTGCGTATTGAGCCTCAGTGGATGAGGCAGGTTTGGCTCGTATGAACTCGCCGATTGGTAGGTTACGGATAGTGTGTTTTGGGTGACAGCTTTCAGCTCTTAAAATTGTATTGCCGGCAGTGGGTTTGCGGTACAGACCAGTGTGAACGATCCCCGGGGTCACCCCTTAGAAAAACATCCAAGAATGAAATGGACGAACCACCGTATTCATAAAAGAAAGATAAGAATTATAGTAGTTATATTATTGTACATAGGGAGCAGTATTATAGTAGTTATATTCCTGTACATAGGGGCAGTATTATAGTAGTTATATTACTGTAAATAGGGGGTAGTATTATAGTAGTTATATTCTTGTACATAGGAGACAGTATTATAGTAGTTATATTCTTGCATATAGGGGGCAGTATTATAGTAGTTATATTCTTGTACATAGGGGGCAATATTATAGTAGTTATATTTTTGCACATAGGGAGCAGTATTATAGTAGTTATATTCCTGTACATAGGGGCAGTATTATAGTAGTTATATTACTGTACATAGGGGGTAGTATTATAGTAGTTATATTCTTGTACATAGGGGACAGTATTATAGTAGTTATATTCTTGCACATAGGGGGCAGTATTATAGTAGTTATATTCTTGAACATAGGGGACAATATTATAGTAGTTATATTATTGTACATAGGGGTGGCATTATAGTAGTTATATTCTTGTACATAGGGGGCAGAATATGTATAAAAATGTAAATTTAACACCTAAAAACACAATTCTGGTGACATATTATAGAAAATTCCCCTACAGCAGTGACGGCTAACCTTTTAGAGCCTGAGTGCCCAAACTTCAACCAAAAGCCACTTATTTATTGCAAAGTGCCAGCACAGCAATTTAAGCAGTAATTTATTTCTCCTTGTTCATTGACAACTTTCAATCCTTCAGTCTCCTATGGACACCAACACAGTTGAAAGGAGGAGCGTAAATTCGTCTATGATTGTAGGAAGATTCTGCAGGTAGATTCTTTGAGTCCTGTCTGGTGAACTTCATTCTGGGGTGATGGCCTGGGTGCCCACAGAAAGCGCTTCGAGTGCCGCCTCTGGCAGCCGTGCCATAGGTTTGCCACCACTGCCCTTTAGTATCAGGATTGTGTTTCTAAGTGAAACCGAATCAGAGATATTCACTTTAAAGTTGTAATAAAAAATGTAATTTTTGTAAATACAGATATTAGTTCCCGGCTGTAATTGTAGATTTCTCAGGTTTTGTTTCTCCTAGAAACACAATCCTGATATTATATTAACCCCTTCCCGATGCGCGATGTATCAATCACCGTATCTGCAGACACGGTGATCGCGGCAAGATGGCGGCTGTCCCTGACAGCCAGCCACCTTGCCTCGTGGACCAGAGGGGTTTCGTCACACCCCCCGGTTCACGATCGATGCTATCGGCTGGTCAGTTCAGACCAGCCGATAGCGATGGAATGGTGTATATCACGGCTATTACCGATCGCCGTGTCTAGAGACACAGCGATCAGGACAAGATGGCCCCTGACAGCCGACATCTTGCCTCGTGGTATAGAGGGGTTTCGCCCCCCCCCCCCCCCGCTTCCACGATCACTGCTATTGGCTTGTCGATGCGACCAACCAATAGCAGCAGTATACGTCACCAGGGGGTCATGCAGGTTAACACAGGATGATGATCATTAGGGGGCATGTCTGGTGGCATCTCTGATGCCACCTCCCATAGACAACCGATTGGCCAATCTGTACACATCTGTACAGATCGGCCAATCGGATTTCAGGTGGGAAGTTCAAATTAGTGATCACTGTTCTGCACGTCTCATTCTAGCGTGAGACAGCGTGCAGAACAGTGTATATCACCCCCCTGTGTTGCTGGACCCTCTAGAATTGCTGGCTGGCACCTTTCTGGGCACCACCAGTGTGATCCTCAATTGCTGCTGTGACTGCTACAGTAAGATCTCACTTCTGTGTGATCTTATTTTTTTTTTTTTTTGTGTGATCCCTCATTTCCCTATCTCAATCCCTGTTCCTGATCCCTTCCACCCCTTCCCTGTGTGCGTCCTACGACGCCGAATATGTGTGCTCATTTTTTGGTCGCAGTTTTTTTTTTTTTCTCGTATTTTCCCCTGCACCACCTTCGTGGTTGCATCCTGTAAGCTGGGCAGTGATCAGTGACTTGCATCACTGATCAGCTTTAGCTTCAGCTTTTTTTTATACAGGAGGGGTTTTTTTTGTTTTTTGCTCAGTTTTGTGTGTCCTGTGACCGCCAAGTGCAGATCGGTGACACACATCACTGGTTGGCACTTGTGCTTGCTTTTTTTTTAATAGTTTTTGTACACACAATCCATCTTGTGAGTGCGCTGCGACAACCGAGCGCTGATCAGTAGCATCTTACTGTTCTGCAATTACTCCTTTTTTGTCGCTTTTTTTGGTTGTAAAAAGAGAGGGATTCTTTTAAACAATTTTTGTGCACACAATCCATCTTGTGAGTGCGCTGCGACAACCGAGCGCTGATCAGTAGCATCTTACTGTTCAGCACTTGCTCCTTTTTTTGTCGCTTTTTTTGGTTGTAAAAAAGAGGTGTTTTTTTTAAAAATAATTTTTGTGCACACAATCCATCTTGTGAGTGCGCTGGGACAACTGAGCGCTGATCAGTAGCATCTTACTGTTCAGCACTTGCTCCTTTTTTTGTCGCTTTTTTTGGTTGTAAAAAAGGTGTTTTTTTAAAATAATTTTTGCGCACACAATCCATCTTATGAGTGCGCTGCGACAACCGAGCGCTGATCAGTAGCATCTTACTGTTCAGCACTTGCTCCTCTTTTTGTCGCTATTTTGGTTGTAAAAAAGAGGTGTTTTTTTTTTAATACTTTTTGCGCACACAATCCATCTTGTGAGTGTGCTGCGGCAACCGAGCGCTAATCAGTAGCATCTTACTGTTCAGCACTTGCTCCTTTTTTGTTCTAGTTACGGTTACGGTCTATTCTTTCATCGCCCCACACGTGTTGAAGCACAACATACACACCCCCTTGAATAAAGTTTACACGTGTTAAAAGGGCAACATTTATACACGCCCCCACCCAATACATCCCATAGATCTTTTTCAGCAATGGAGGCTTATGCCTTCCTTGCCGAGGCTGATTCAGAAGGGGAGGATGCCCCATTTCTTTATTTTTCATCCTCCTCCTCCTACTGCCCTTCCTCTTCCTCTGGTGAGGAGGGGCCCTCAAGAAGGCGCCCCAGGACCACCGCCGAGCATGTTCCCCAGCCCGCAAGTGATTCATCATGGAACCCACCCCCTGAAAATTATGTGCCCCAAATTCCTGAGTTTGTGGGCAGCTCAGGAATTCATTTTGACACTGATGGCCTCACTGAAATTGATTTTTTCAAATTCTTTTTCTCCGAGGATCTCCTAAATCTCATGGTGTCACAGACAAAATTATATGCCCAACAATTTTTTGCACAAAACCCCACTTCATCATTTTCTAGGTGGACCCCTGTAGATGCAGTAGAGATGATGAAGTTTTGGGGTCTTGTGCTCCACATGAGCATTGTTAAAAAACCAGAGGTTAGGCAGTAATGGAGTACACCGTAATGACACGGCCACGCTTTGAGGCAATTCTTAAATTTTTGCATTACAACGATAATGCACAATGTCCACCTCAAAGTGACCCATCATTTGAACGTTTATATAAATTTTGGCCAATCCTCGACCATTTTGGCACAAAGTTTGCCGAGGCATACACCCCTTTACAAACATCTGTGTAGACGAGTCACTGGTACATTTCAAAGGCAGGTTAAAATTCCGCCAGTACCTGTCCAGCAAGAGGGCCAGGTACGGAATTAAAATGTACAAGTTGTGTGAGAGTACCACAGGGTACACCCACAGGTTTAGGATTTATGAGGGAAAGACACCCGAATTAGCCCTCCAGAATGCAGGATCTGGTGCACCCACTTCTGGATAAAGGTTACAACCTCTACGTGGATAACTTTTATACCAGCATTCCACTTTTCCAATCCCTAAACTCCAGAGGTATTGTAGCGTCCGGCACTGTACACAAAAACCAGAGAGGCCTCTCGGGATCCCTTGATAGGCAGCCACTTAGAAAGGGGGACATAAATGCACTCTGCAATCAGAACATGATGTTGGTAAAGTATAAGGACAAAAGGGATGTTCTTGTTCTGACCACCAATCATGGGAACTCCAGCACCCTCACCCCTGTACGAGGTACCACCACCACTACCCCTAAACCAGACTGCATCCTGGCTTACAATAAATACATGGGTGGGGTTGATCTGTCAGATCAAACGAAGATATGGTACAAAAAGCTGGCTGTGTACATTGTACAGATGGCACTGTACAACTCTTACGTGCTGTTCCAATGTGCAGGCCATGCTGTATCATTCCTCCATTTTCAAGAGGTGGTGATTAAGGGATTAATAATTGGACAGGAAGGACAGGTCCCCAGTACCTCTGGATTAGATGTCGCCCGTGTTGTGCCAGGGCAACATTTTCCCGGTGAGTGCCCCAGACTGCATCTAAAGGAAGGACTCAGAAAAAATGCAGGGTCTGTTCCAAAAGAGGGGTTAGGAAAGACATTATATACCATTGCGAGACCTGCCCTGAGAAACCTGGCCTCTGCATGAAGGAGTGTTTCAGGATATACCATACAACTCCTGAGTAATAAAATTTTAATAACAATTCCAAAATTTCCAATTTCCATCTTGGGCATCCATAGCACATTATATTGGGAAAACCACCTGTATGTTCAAAATGCTCACTACACCACTTGTATATCACTACACCACATATTACACCTTGCTCAATTCTTCAAGGGGTCACTTTTTAGGTTTTACTCTGTTTTGTACCACTAGGGCTCTCCAAATGCATCCTGACACATGTAAAGGATTTCTGGGTTCTAAAAGAAAAACATCACTCTTTTCCTCTACTGTGCACCCAAATCACATTTGATATGCACATGTGGGGAAATTCTATATTTGGGAGAAATAGTCTTACAAATGTTGGGGTATTGTTTCATCTTTTATCCCTTGTAGCTTTATCCCTTTTTTTGGGAAAATTTTCACCTTTTTCTTTTTGGGGTCTAATGGGTCATACACCATTAGGGGTACATACACATATTACACCTTGAAAAATTTTCCAAGGGTGTACTTTCCAAAATTGGGGTCACTTGTTGGGGTTCTCTTATGTTTTGGTAACACTAGGGCTCTCCAAATGCACTGTGAACCATGTATAAGATTTCTGGGTTCTAAAAGACACACATCCCCCATTCCCTCTACATCATACCCATACCTTTTATCTGCATCTGTGTGGCGATTCTATATCCAGGAGAAATATGGTTACACATTTTGTGGGGTTGTTTCATCTTCTGACACTTGTGGCTTAGAATAATTTGGGGTAAAAGTGACATTTTTGGGAAAACTTTCACCTTTTTCCTTTTGGGGTCTAATTGGATCATACACCTTTAGGGGTACATAAACATATTACACCTTGAAAAATTTTCCAAGGGTGTACTTTCCAAAATTGGGGTCACTTGTTGGGGTTTCTCTTCTGTTTTATACCACTAGGGCTCTCCAAATGCACCCTAACCCATGTATAAGATTTCTGTCAAATTTGGCTTCTAAAAGACACACATCCCTCTTTCCCTTCTGAGCCCTACTGTGTACCCATACAACATGTTATCTGCACATGTGGGGCAATTCTACATCCAGGAGAAATAGTTGTACACATTTTGTGGGATTGTTTCATATTTTGACACTTTTGGCTTAGAATAATTTGGGGTAAAATTGACTTTTAGGGGAAAATGTCCACCTTTTTCCTTTTTGGGGTCTGATTGGATCATACACCTTTAGGGGTACATACACATATTACACCTTGCTAAATTCTCCAAGGGGTGTACTTTCCAAAATGGTGTCACTTGTTGGGGTTCCCTTCTGTTTTGTACCACTAGGGCTCTCCAAATGCACCCTAACCCATGTATAAGATTTCTGTCAAATTTGGCTTCTAAAAGACACACATCCCTCTTTCCCTTCTGAGCCCTACTGTGTACCCATGCAACATGTTATCTGCACATGTGGGGCAATTCTACATCCAGGAGAAATAGTTGTACACATTTTGTGGGATTGTTTCATATTTTGACACTTGTGGCTTAGAATAATTTGGGGTAAAAGTGACTTTTTGGGGAAAATTTTCACCTTTTTCCTTTTTGGGGTCTGATTGGATCATACACCTTTAGGGGTACATACACATATTACACCTTGCTAAATTCTTCAAGGGGTGTACTTTCCAAAATGCTGTCACTTGTTGGGGTTCCCCTCTGTTTTATACCACTAGGGCTCTCCAAATTCACCCTAACCCATGCATAAGATTTCTGTCAAATTTGCCGTCTAAAAGACACACTTCCCTCTTTCCCTTCTGAGCCCTACTGTGTACCCATAAAACATGTTATCTGCACATGTGGGGCAATTCCACATCCAAAAGAAATAGTTGTACACATTTTGTGGGATTGTTTCATATTTTGACACTTTTGGCTTAGAATAATTTGGGGTAAAATTGACTTTTAGGGGAAAATGTCCACCTTTTTCCTTTTTGGGGTCTGATTGGATCATACACCTTTAGGGGTACATACACATATTACACCTTGCTAAATTCTCCAAGGGGTGTACTTTCCAAAATGGTGTCACTTGTTGGGGTTCCCTTCTGTTTTGTACCACTAGGGCTCTCCAAATGCACCCTAACCCATGTATAAGATTTCTGTCAAATTTGCTGTCTAAAAGACACACTTCCCTCTTTCCCTTCTGAGCCCTACTGTGTACCCATACAACATGTTATCTGCACATGTGGGGCAATTCCACATCCAAAAGAAATAGTTGTACACATTTTGTGGGATTGTTTCATCTTTTGACACTTGTGGCTTAGAATAGTTTGGGGTAAAAGTGACTTTTTTGGGAAAATTTTCACCTTTTTCCTTTTAGGGTCTAATTGGATCATACACCTTTAGGGGTAAATACACATATTACACCTTGAAAATTTTTCCAAGGGTGTACTTTCCAAAATTGGGGTCACTTGTTGGGGTTCCCTTTTGTTTTATACCACTAGGGCTCTCCAAATGGACCCTAACCCATGTATAAGATTTCCATCAAATTTGGCTTCTAAAAGACACACATCCCCCTTTCCATTCTGAGACCTACTGTGTACCCATACAACATGTTATCTGCACATGTGGGGCAATTCCACATCAGAGAAATAGTTGTACACATTTTGTGGGATTCTTTCATCTTTTGACACTTTTGGCTTAGAATAATTTGGGGTAAAAGTGACTTTTTGGGGAAAATTTTCACCTTTTTCCTTTTTGGGGTCTGATTGGATCATACACCTTTAGGGGTACATACACATATTACACCTTGCTAAATTCTTCAATGGGTGTACTTTCCAAAATGGTGTCACTTGTTGGGGTTCCCCTCTGTTTTGTACCACTAGGGCTCGCCAAATGCACCCTAACCCATGTATAAGATTTCTGTCAAATTTGGCTTCTAAAAGACACACATCCCTCTTTCCCTTCTGAGCCCTACTGTGTACCCATACAACATGTTATCTGCACATGTGGGGCAATTCCACATCCAAAAGAAATAGTTGTACACATTTTGTGGGATTGTTTCATATTTTGACACTTTTGGCTTAGAATAACTTGGGGTAAAACTGACTTTTTTGGGAAAATTTTCACCTTTTTCCTTTTTGGGGTCTGATTGGATCATACACCTTGCTAAATTCTCCAAGGGGTGTACTTTCCAAAATTGTGTCACTTGTTGGGGTTCCCTTCTGTTTTGTACCACTAGGGCTCTCCAATTGTATCCTGACACATGGAAAGTATTTCAACAAAATTTGTCCTCTAAAAACTGAACAGCGCTGTGCCACCCTGTGCCCGTACAGCAGTGTATATTGACACAGTGGGTATTGGAATACACAGGAGGAATTGCACCAAACATTTTGAGATGCATTTTCCTTTTTAACCCCTTGTGAAGGCGCAAAATTTAGTGTTCAATGAATATATTGTTTAAAAAAATTAGATTTCCGTAATTTCACGTTTATTTATTTTTCACGCTCGTGAAATGCTCAAAGGGATTACTAACTTTCCAAAGGTTGTTTTGAATATTTTGAGGGGTGCAGTTTCTAAAATGGTATCATTTGTGGGGGGAGTACTATCATAAAGTACTATGCAAAAATAGGTTTTGACGATTTTTGTGAAAATTTGAAAAATAGCACCTAATGTTATAAGCCTCCTCACATCCAAAAAAAAGGAAATAATGTTTGAAAATGATGCCAAGTTATAGTAGATATATGGAAAATGTTAGTTATCAAGTTATTTTGGTGATATGACTAACTTTCCAAAAAGTGTAAATTTTTGAATTTGAAAAACATCATTTTTTTCTAAAAATTTTGACCAAATTTCCATTCATAAATAAATACTAAACATATTGCCTTAATTTATCCACTTACATGAAGTACAATGTGTCACGAAAAAAAACAATCTCAAAATCACCCAGATATATTAAAATGTTCCAATGTTATTACCACATAAACGGACACATGTCAGATTTTATAAAAAGGGCCGTGTCAGGAAGGTGCAAAATGGCCAAGTCGTTAAGGGATTAAAGGGGCGATTCTTCTCTTTAATTGGACCAAAATTGTGATTCTAGGTTCTAGAGTTCGGAAGATATGACTGCTTGAAGTGCGCCACCCCCAAGCTGTGAAGTGAATGCAAAAAGCACAAGGAGCTGCAGTAGACATTTTTCAAAAGTACATTCACCCTTAGCCTATTTAACCGGTTAAGGAACGGGCCCTTTCCTGTTTTTTTTCATTTCCATTTTTCACTCCCCACCTTCAAAAATCTATAACTTTTTTATTTTTACATGTAAAGAGCTGTGTGATGGCTTGTTTTCTACGTAACAAATTGCACTTCATAGATATGGTATTGAATATTCCATGCCATGTACTGGGAAGCGGGAAAAAAACTCCAAATGCAGTGAAAATGGTGAAAAAACGCATTTGCGCCATTTTCTTGTGAGCTTGGATATTACGGCTTTCACTAAACGCCCTAAATGACATGTCTACTTTATTCTTTAGGTTGGTACGATTTTGGGGATACCAAATTTGTATAGGTATTGTAATGTTTTCATACATTTACAAAAATTAAAACCTCCTGTACAAAATGTTTTATTTTTTTATTTTTGCCATCTTCTGGCGCTAATAACTTTTTTATACTTTGTTGTACGGAGCTGTGGGTGGGTCATTTTTTGCGACATTTGATAATATTTTCAATTATATCATTTTTAGGACTATACGACCTTTTGATCACTTTTTATAGATTTTTTTATATTTTTCAAAATTGCAAAAAAGTGCCATTTTTCGACTCTGGGCGCTATTTTCTGTTACGAGGTTAAACGCATTGAAAAACCGTTAATATATTTTGATAGATTGGGCATTTTCGGACACGTCAATACCTAATATGTTTATGATTTTTACTGTTTATTTATATTTATGTGAGTTCTAGGGAAAGGGGGGTGATTTGAATTTTTATTTTTTTTTATCATAATTTTTCTAAAAACTTTTTTTTATTTTTATTTTTATTATTTTTCAGACGCCCTAGGGTACTTTAACCCTAGGTTGTCCGATCGATCCTATCATATACTGCCATACTACAGTATGGCAGCATATGGGGATTTTCCTCCTCATTTATTACAATGTGCTATCAGTAACCCCTTGTAATGAAGGGGTTAAAACTAATTAGCCTCTGGTCTTCAGAAGACACGAGGCTACTATGGAGACGGATCGCCGCTCCCCGATGACGTGAACCAGTTAAAATAATAGTGATGGATCGACATTTTACACGTTTATAACATATTTTGGTAATAGTTTATAAAATTTTAGCTCTTTTTAAAAAAAATGTTAATGGAAAAGATGACAAGTATATTTTTAACATTTTAGTTAGTCTGCTAATTACATAAGAATTCAGAAAATAGAATTATTTTATCACTTTAAAGAGGACCTGTCACCAGATTTAAAGTACCCTGACTAGCAATGCCTACTGATAAAGGGTTACAAGTCCTCCACATAATCTCTAAAATTAGCTGCCAGTGAGGAACTGTACCTTACTTATTATCTTTTGTGACTTATGTCTGATATCTGTGACTCTTTTCTCTCCCAGGCTACCAGTGAACCACACCCCATTATTAGTATCATAGTTTATACAGCTGAAAAAAGACACGTTTCCATCAAGTTCAACCAAGGAAGGGATTGCGTGAAGAAGGGATTTAGGGGAAACAATTCTATACAACTTAACCATGAATGTTATTTAGGTGTAAAAAGGCATTTAGACCCTTCTCGTAGCTCTCTGCTATCCCTGCTGTGACCAGCGCGTGAGGCAGGCTATTCCACAGATTGACAGTTCTCATAGTAAAAAAGCCCTATCGCCTTGATTTCTCCAGACGGAGACCGTGCCCCCTCGTCTTTGGATTTGATTTAATCTGAAACAACTTACCACCATATTTTTTGTATGGACCATTCATATATTTATATAAATTAATCATGTCCCCTCGTAGTCGTCTCTTATCCAGACTAAATAAATCTAGTTGTTTTAATCTTTCCTCATAACTAAGACCCTCCATACTCCTTATCATTTTTGTGGCTCTTCGTTGAACCCTCTCCAGCTCCAGGGCATACTTTTTATGGACAGGTGCCCAGAACTGGACAGCATATTCCAGGTGAGGCCGAACCAATGCCTTGTATAGTGGTAATATTACATCCCTATCACGAGAGTCCTACACACCAAACCTTTAGGGGGTGGATGAACTTTCCCGACATTAAAAGGCACAATCATGCAGTGTTATTGAGACACATCATCGACTGGATACATGCTTTTCCAATGTTAGACTAGAACAGGCGTTACTACAGAAATGCGGACTCCATTTGCCATACACAAAACTCCCAAAGATAGCAAAGCACTCGGTTCTCTTAAGAGGCACAATAGCAACATGGAAGGTGATTCGGAAACAATTTGGACTATCATTCCAGCTCTCTAAACACCTCACTCTGTGGGATAATCCAGAATTTGAAGCAGGTAAAACAAGTAGGCTGTTTTTGCCGTGGAAGGGATCACACGGATGCGACACCTGATACATCAAATCGAACCGAGACTTAAAACGTTGAAAGAACTCTCAGAAGAATACTCCCTACCAGATATACAAGAATTCTCCTATGCCCAGGTTACGGCATTCTGTACTTCCAGATTACGTAACCTGGCGGGGGAAATGACCACAAATACATTCGATGAACTACTTGGAGGTCCAGGAGGTAGACGGTCATTAGCGATACTGTATGTCATACTAGGCAGGAAAGGGGAGTCTGTAGAACAATTGCTTGATTTCCCATACTGAGAAAGACAGCTACATGCGACTCATGTATCATCTCTCATATTACACAGCTGGGCTGGGGTGCGCAGACATATTTTGAGCGAACGCTGGCGAGATACCTTCTATAAACTGATGCACGCAGCAATATATGCCTTCAACTTCCAGAGTCTGAATCCCACCCTGACAGAATAACTAGATGCCCTAAATGTGAGACACCACTGGTAGACCTCTATCACGCTATCTGGACTTGCCCTAACCTACAGTCATATTGGAAAGAAATCTGTGACCAAATAGACAGGGCATACTCAATTATGCTCCCACTTAATGCATTAGGTATCTTATTTCATTCTGTGATCCCAGAAAGGGGAGGAAGGGGACAGGGGAGACCCGCTACCACCAATTGTACACATAACACTTTTGGTAGCCAAAAGATTTCTATTAAATCACTGGCTGGAGAGCTCCATACCTGACAGGGCGGAGGTGCTGGCCCAAAAAAAAATTTATCTAGAGGAGGATAGAATAGAAACAGAGCGCTTAGGGAATAAAAGCACTAAATCATTCTTCCGGAAATGGCAGACATTCATTATCACGTATCTCACTGGGTGAGTAGAAGTCCCACTACCAGCCTACCCCTACTCCATAATAAGCAGGCCCAGTACGGACATTACCAATGTGTATATGATGGCTAGGCCAAAATGGACCAAACAGACTATTCCTGCTTACTATATCTCTGTATTAACCCTTGGGTTACTGCAGACAAATCCAGAGCTTTTACCACCTGCATTTTATCTGCCTGTAAGACAGATAGCGGTTTTCCCACACAACACCTCTCACTTTCTCACTGTGTCTATAGATTACACCAAAAATAATTTTATCAAAGCTCTCCTGGCTTGGAATTTCAACCCACAAAGTTTCAGCCTTCTCACACTCTTCTGAGACCACTGTTTCATTCACAATCGCTTTTAAGTCTCTTCTGACGTACAGACATACACCACCTCCGCTCCTATTTGCCCTGTCTTTCCGAAAGAGTGTAAAACCTTGAATATTAACACCCCAATCATGTGATGCATCGAGCCATGTCTCCTCTACACCAACAACATCTAACTGTTCCTCTAATACCAAAGCCTCAAGCTCACCCATATTGCCTGTGATACTTCTGGCATTTGTGAACATAAACTTTAATTTTCCACAGTTATTTATCTGATTTAAAGTAATTTTACCAGCACATATATCCTCACTATTGTTTTGTAACTTGTGGATCTCCTTATCCACTACCTTAGTCCTGTGGCTTTTTTCAACTCTGTTTATGCTCACAAGCCAAAATTGAGCAAGCTAAAAACTGAGTTACTCCCACTTAATTTATCAGGTGAGAGCACTAATCCTTCCTCCCAATTAGCAGACCAGGCTAAGAAAAAAAAGCTATTTAAATTGTGACACTAAGAAAAAGTGCCTCGCTATTACTTATATACTCAATCCACAATCACCCAAACCACAGATTCACTCTTAGGACACACAAAAATTTGATTTTTTTCAACTCCACTTATGCTCACGAGCCATTTAGAACCACAAGCCAAAATTGTGACTGACAGCTCTTTGTCTCTTCAAATCACTGCCCTGTCTCCTTGTACTTAGCGACCATTTGCTAATATTCAACTACAGACATATAAAGCTCTATGTACAGATGGAAAATATTGTATCCATTTTTTTATACGGTGCCTTGTGTTACATTCATGACATGTGGCCAGTGACATCATCGCAGGTACTTTAGCCTTCTAAGAATAGCAAACTGTTCACCATGTATGTGATAATATGAAATCACGCAGCACAGGAGGATGGAGAGTAGTAGAGGTCCATGGAGGCTGCTGTGACTTCATGTTGTCAGAAACATGTACTGTTTGCTATTATTAACAGGATAAACTACCTTAGATGACACATGCATGAGCTGTGACCAGTAAGGAGGCATAAGGCATGGGGTGGATTAGATAGGAGGGGCTGGCCTATCAGGACACACCCCCCTCTGATGCCAGGTAATATACGATAAAAGGTGATTTATTTGGATATAAGCAAAAAACTATTTTAAGCTAAAAGAAGGTGTCAGCAAGTGAGAAGGTGTCATGGGTGATCTCACGACCCACGTCTCAGGTCACAGGCTCATGTCCCTCTCTGTGCTCCTGCACCCTGGGGGTTCGATTTACCTGTCCTTGTTCCTGCTCCGGTGGTGGGCTGCACGCATCCCTGACTCCTAGTGCGCACGCTCGCCGACTCCCGTAGATTTAAAGGGCTAGCACACCATTGATTGGTGCTGGCCATTCCCGAAATCACTGATAAGCCAGCCTCTTCCTGCACACCCTGCCGGATCTTTGTTCCTCATAGCCATTGAGAAAGCTTGTTATCCATGCCCCTCTATACTGCGATTTCCTGTTGTGACCTCGTTTCTGTTATTGACTTCCATCCCGTGCTGCCTATCCTGACCTACCGCTATGTCCCCGACTCTGATCCTGTGCTGCCTGTCTTGACCTCCTGCCTGTCCCTGACCACGGTTTTGCCTTATGATTCTGTACTACGCCTTGGCTGCCACTGTGGACAAAGTCACGCCTGTGGAGCGACCTGGTGGTACCATGCCGCAAAAAGTCCAACACACTTTGCGGTGGGCTCTGCTGAAAACCGGGTACCCCTAAGACTCCGCTCCCAGGTGTCGGCTTACGTCATTATCCGCGGTGGCCCAGTGGGTACCCTACGCCTGGTGCCTGATAATAGGGCTCTATAGGAACCTGTCATTGGCTGTATATATGCAAATATGGTGACAGGTTCCCTTTAAAGTCTCACATGCCATGAAAAAAACTAAATAAATATTATTTTATGTAAAGCTGTTCAAAAGATAACATCATTTAAAGAACCCGGACATTCAGGCACCAATGACCCTTGGTCATGAAGGGGTAAACACATATTTTCAAATAAACATGAATATTTTCCAAATTTTAAAACAAACATATGTACACTATAAAAAACATTGCCATTTCCAAAAAGCCCACTTTTGTGGCGTTATACCCCCCAAGAAATAAAATCTAAACATGTATTTAATTTTAACAAGCCCCAAGTGTCACAAACAAATGCTGTAAAAATGTTTAAGGTATTTTATAATTTTTTTTTGTGATTCTTTATCATTCTTGCTTTATTGAATTAGAGCAAAACAGATAACATCCTATTTGCAGTTTATATGACACAGTTCACAATTACAAGTTATACATTGTTTGTATTTCGTATATTGTGGGAAGATGGTGATGAGATAGTGAGAACATTGTCTTGGATGCTGTAACATATACACTCACCGGCCACTTTATTAGGTACACCATGCTAGTAACGGGTTGGACCCCCTTTTGCCTTCAGAACTGCCTCAATTCTTCGTGGCATAGATTCAACAAGGTGCTGGAAGCATTCCTCAGAGATTTTGGTCCATATTGACATGATGGCATCACACAGTTGCCACAGATTTGTCGGCTGCACATCCATGATGCGAATCTCCCGTTCCACCACATCCCAAAGATGCTCTATTGGATTGAGATCTGGTGACTGTGGAGGCCATTTGAGTACAGTGAACTCATTGTCATGTTCAAGAAACCAGTCTGAGATGATTCCAGCTTTATGACATGGCGCATTATCCTGCTGAAAGTAGCCATCAGATGTTGGGTACATTGTGGTCATAAAGGGATGGACATGGTCAGCAACAATATTCAGGTAGGCTGTGGCGTTGCAACGATGCTCAATTGGTACCAAGGGGCCCAAAGAGTGCCAAGAAAATATTCCCCACACCATGACACCACCACCACCAGCCTGAACCGTTGATACAAGGCAGGATGGATCCATGCTTTCATGTTGTTGACGCCAAATTCTGACCCTACCATCCGAATGTCGCAACAGAAATCGAGACTCATCAGACCAGGCAACGTTTTTCCAATCTTCTACTGTCCAATTTCGATGAGCTTGTGCAAATTGTAGCCTCAGTTTCCTGTTCTTAGCTGAAAGGAGTGGCACCCGGTGTGGTCTTCTGCTGCTGTAGCCCATCTGCCTCAAAGTTCGACGTACTGTGCGTTCAGAGATGCTCTTCTGCCTACCTTGGTTGTAACGGGTGGCGATTTGAATCACCGCTGCCTTTCTATCAGCTCGAACCAGTCTGCCCATTCTCCTCTGACCTCTGGCATCAACAAGGCATTTCCGCCCACAGAACTGCCCCTCACTGGATGTTTTTTCTTTTTCGGACCATTCTCTGTAAACCCTAGAGATGGTTGTGCATGAAAATCCCAGTAGATCAGCAGTTTCTGAAATACTCAGACCAGCCCTTCTGGCACCAACAACCATGCCACGTTCAAAGGCACTCAAATCACCTTTCTTCCCCATACTGATGCTCGGTTTGAACTGCAGGAGATTGTCTTGACCATGTCTACATGCCTAAATGCAGCCATGCCGCCATGTGATTGGCTGATTAGAAATTAAGTGTTAACGAGCAGTTGGACAGGTGTACCTAATAAAGTGGCCGGTGAGTGTATATCAAAATACTATTAACCTTGATAAAATTTTCGGTAAAGGTTATGAAAGATGTTACAATAAGTGAGAGGTAGCAGGGGAGTTGGGAGATTGGGAGGGAAAGTTGGGTAAGGTTGGGGGTGGGGGAAGACTGGTCCGAGCTATTTGGTCATCTTGATAGTTATGTTATAGAATGGTTTTTAATTCTTGACTATTCTGCTATACAAAGGTATGTTGGAGACAATTTGAAAGTGTAAAAAATAAAAGGACATGAATGAGGGAGAAGTTAAAGGGGTTGGTCACTTTATGTTAATTTTGCATGATATGTTCTAGACATGATATTAAACAACTTAGCGATATATATATTCAGATAAAGCACTGCACCTATTTAAAGGGGTTTGCCCATGAAATAAATAATAAAGATCATTTTAACCCCTTAAAAAAAAAATGTTTAAGGTATCACACAAATTGAATGTATGGCCCTAAGACCAATACATACGTAAATTCTATAAAAATGCCTAGTAATTAAAGCATTTTTAGGCCTGTTCATCAAGGGGTTAAGGAGATGGCTTTTTGGCATTTGAGAACAAAGCCCTTATTTTTAGTTTTTTTCCATGCTACATTTCTACAAGACATAACTTTATTATTTTTCATCTAATATACTCATATGAGGGCTTTTTTTAAAGAAATGAGCTGTATTTTACAATGGTTACCTCACCTCGCACCAGTAATAGCTCCGGCGGTCCAGCGCACGCGTCCCCTCCTCCTAGGCGCTGGCATCCAAAGATTTAAAGGGCCAGTGCACGGCTAAATGGCGCTGGCCACCTGGTAATCTGATAAATAGCCAGCCTCTTCCCACATACCCTGCCGGAACTTTGTGCCTCTTGTTATTGAGAAAGATTGTTCCTGTATGCTTTTTGCAAGATTTCCTGTTGTAACCTCTGTTCCTTTCCTGACTACGTTCCTCTGCTGCTCCTGTGGACCTACGGCAGCTTCCTACTTGCAAGACTTATGTCCGACCTGCTCTTCGGAAGAAGATATTGGGGACATTGCTCTTGTGTGGCTGGGCAACCTGGGGTGCAAAGCTCTGTTGCTTTTTCATTTCTAGCTGTATTTTACTTCTGCATATCATCCACAATCTAATGGACAAGTGGAGAGAGTCAATCCTACTCTGGGCTGCTACCTACAGCACTTTGTCTCCACTCCACAAGACAACTGGTGTACTCTTCTATCTTGGGTGGAATTCTCATATAATTCCTTGGACTCTAAGTCTCCTGAGGTTGACCCCTTCTTTATTGTCTATGGATGAATCCCATGCCCACCTTTCCCTCTGTCTGTTCCTGAGTTAATCAGACTCTGCGCTGCTATATTCGCCATTTTGTCTCAGCCCGACAGGACGACTGGTCCACCCTGATACCTTAGTTGGAATTTTCCTACAATTCCTTGAACTCTTAATCTGCTGGCTATGCTCCTTTCTTTATTGTCTATGGACAAAATCGACACCCACCTCTTCCTCTTTCGGTGCCCTCTAATGTTCCTGCAGTGCAAGATTTGATTCAAGATCTCAAATCAGTCTGGGAGCAGACACATCAGGCTCTACTTCAGGCGTCTGCCTGCATCAAGATCCAAGGTGATAAGAAATGAAAGCCTCCTCCAATTTTTTCTTCAGGTGATGAAGTGTGGCTGTCTTCCAGATGCGCGCAGCTGAAGATTCCCAGCTATAAACTCAGTCCTCATTTCTTGGGTCCTTTTGAGGTGCTGAAGCGCATCAATTATGTGGCCTATAGGCTTTGTCTTCCACCCACCATGAGCATCCTAAACTCCTTCCATGTCCCACTCCTGAAGCCAGTCACCCTGAACCACTTTTCCCACTAAGTTCCTCCTCCTAGGGCTGATTACACTATCATCTTTGAGATCAAAGAGGTCCTGGACATGAATTTGGTGAGAGGCAGCAAATGACACAGGGGAAGGAGCAGTGGTGCGCCCGGCCAGAGGTGAACGGCCTTGGTTCCATTGAGTGGGGTGTTTAGCATTCATATGCCTGCGCATACTGGTGGTGGTTAAGCTAGTAGTGGTGGAACCCCTGCTGATCCTGGTGTGGCACAGGTTGCACACCACAGTCCGTCGGTCATCCGCTGTTTCTTTAAAAAACCTTCAGACCTGAGAACATCTAGCCCTCGCCACGGGAGCTTCACTACGTGAAACATTTGGCGTTGATGCACCAGCTCTGGCCCTGCCTCTCCGTTTGGCCCCACCACTGCCTCTTTCAACCTGTTCTGGTATAGGACCCACCCGGCCTATCAACCCTGCTTGGGTCTGTCACCTCATCATCCTCCGATCCCTCAGTCTGCTCCCCCCTCGGACTTCCTGCCCTGACAACAACTTCACCACTGTCTGACAACCCTGTCTCCTCATCGTCCGACACCTCTTAACACACTTCTTCCACTACGTCAACAATGTCATCATCACCCACAGACTGCGACCCGACCGTTGGAAAACCTGGGCATCGGGAAAGAGCTCAGCAGCAACCTGAGAAGTGTTTTGTGACTCTGGGAAGGGTCCAGAAAACAGTTGCTCAGAATATGCCGGATCAAATCCAAATTTTCCTGGGAGGGGGCAGACTGGGAGGAAGGAGGTTGAGGTGGAGGAGCTGGAGGAATGCTCACTTGGGTAACATGGGTGTACTGTGTGGAAGACTGACTGGTGGACAAATGACTTGAAGCATTGTCCGCAATCCACGACATCACCTGTTCGCACTGTTGTGGCCTCAACAGTACTCTACCACGAGTCCCAGTAAGTTGAGATATGAAGCTAAGGAGTGTGGCTCTGCGGCGTTCCCCTGCTCCCTCATCAGCAGGTAGTGTCTCACCCCGTCCAGGACCCAGGCCTCTGCCCTGCAGCAGTTGGATGCCCACGCCCTCGTCCTCTACCCTTAGCTCTAGGGGTTCAACATTTTCCAAATAAAAGTCTATATTATAGACAAAAGAGAAATATAAACTGTAAATTTTTTTTTTTTTTTTAATGTTTGTTGTTTTTTTTATTTATAGAAGAACAACACGTGCAGAAGAAATCAGACAGCAACCTCAGAAGATGATTGCTATGGCTAGTTTCTAACCAACACAGACAATTTTTTTTAATGTCCCGGTATTCATGTGAACAAAAGACCGTATTTGATTACGCCACATGTGATGTACAGTACGCTTCACCGGCAGAGAAAATGTGTATTGGGATTTCTGAAGACTAGCTTGCTAAACAGTAGCAGGCACAACCGTTCAACTACAGTAGACAAAATTTGATCGCTATAACGGAGATTTCCCACCCCAAAAAAAAAAATTAAAAGAGAAAAATGTATTTATTTATTTATTTATTTTGTTTTTATAACTTTTTTTTTTTTTATTTCTTCATGAACGAAACACGCAGAAGAAATCAGAAAGCTAACTGAAATGCGGATTGCTGAATGTCCCGGTACTAATGTGAACAAAAAAAGTATTAGATTACGCCACACGTGACGTACAGTTCGCTTCACCAGCAGAGAGAATGTGGATTGGGATTTCTGGAGACTATCTTGCTAAACAGTAGCAGGCAGACTAAGCTAGATGAAATAGCATTTGCACCACTGACAGCACACAAAAGGATTTTGTGCTGTGACTTTCACTTTCACAAAAAAAAAAAAAAAAACGCAGACTGTGCCTAATTCAATCAAACCCCCAATAAATGGTCCCACTTAGCTGTTTGAAATGGATATGTGTGTCACTAAGAGCCAAAAATAACGTTCGCAAGTCTCCCTGCAAATTCATCACAATATGGTAGTAGCTGCACTACTAGTGCCACCAAGCCCAGCCACAAGCAAATAATTAAAAAAAAAAAACGCTATTGTAGCCCTAACAAGGGCTGTTGGGTTCTTGTAGAATCACTCCTGCCTAACACTAATCTAACAGAACACCCTAACGCTATCCCTGACCAGCAGCAGCTCTATCCCTAACTGCATCCAGGCAGAGAATGATCCAAGTACGGCGGGCAGTGGCTAGTATATTCCAGGGTCACATGATCAGGCCAGCCAACCACTGCTATCGACATGTAAGTGTACCACGTGATGCTGGGTGTACTGCAGAGTCTCCTGGCTTGTGATTGGCTCTGTTTCTGGCGGCCAAAAATCAAAACGCCGGGATATACCATTTTCTCGAGCTGGCGAAATATTTTCCAGAGCAACGAGCAGTTGTTACACTAATGCTCGAACGAGCATCAAGCTTGGACGAGTATGTTTGCTCATCTCTATGTAGTATTCATGACAATTACTTGTTACAAAGTCAATAAAGTGGTGTTTCCAAAGAACAGAATGGTGGAGTCTTATAAGAGAACTAGTCAGAACCAAGGCTTGGTTCCGCTTATTGCGGTCCAAACATTTAGCATAATTCTACTGTCAGCAATTATCTCTTGTTAGTTATCCTCTCATTTTCCTTTCACCCGTGATTTCTACCCTAATCAACCTTGTAAGATTAAGTTCAAAGGCTGCTCAATTTTATTATATCTGTTGAGGTAATAGCTGTGGAGTTCTAATTCAGTCAGATTATGTAGTGCAGTTTCATTGCCAGCCTAAATCGTCAAATAGAGTAGTTTGTATCACTAGAAAATATAAGTGGTGAATAAAATATAACTTCTAATGTATATAGTTAAAATACATCAGTAAAACTCACGTGTGAATGCAAAAATGGTTAGAAAACACTCCTAGACATGTATCTGCCTAAAAATGGAACCTAAACCTATGTTTCGCCTTACATCAGGCTCATCAGGGGACATTCAGAAAAAATACAATAAACCCGGGCGGGGGTGGATCAAACTCAAGTGGATGAGGACCCAAAAATAATCACTTATGAGGAGTGAAAAACAATTTACAATCAGTGATTTACAAATACTTTCTTTTATTAGTCAAGTTAAACCAAAACAGGGGTAAAGCTTTGGGAATCTTTTTTTAAAGCAGATGAAGGCCTCTGCACTGGAGGTCAGTCTGTAAAGAGAAAAGTGATCGTATGAGAGTCAAATAGTGGTGACCTCATGATAATCTGGTAACATAAATGTAATATCAGAGGCTCACCTTGTTAAATATTCGTTCATCTCAAGGATCGTAGTTAAAGGAACTCTATAAGCCTACTGGAGGAAATACCCAAGAGTGTTCACCTTAGCCTTTTGTGACTGTCAAGATAGTCAAATGCGGTCTTAGGTGAAAAAGGTAAAGATCCAAGTGCTTTAGAGTTTAAGAGAGGGGGTGACTAATAGATATCGGTCCATCTGGGCTTGAGTCTTAGTGACAAAAACGTCATGTAAATCCCTATATAAGCCCTATTTAGGACATCGACTATTGCACCCTTGTAACCTAGCCTCGGGACTATGGTCCTATGTGAACACAGTCCCGACAGGAACCTGTCCCTGCGATAACTGGCCCTATTAAAGACCTATTCAGCAGGGATATTCCAGTAATTTTTGAAGCCTTTCGGCGTCATATATTGTCATAAGTAAGGGTCGAGAGAAAATGTCATAGGTTTTTGAGAGAGAACCCCAATCCCGACAAGGCTTGTTTCGCCCTATTGGGCTCATCAGGGGAACGCTGGGTTCTTCTATGAACGCCCTTAGTATCGTAGGGGGTGACAGGAAAGTGGAATAAAGCCAGGTAATGTTTCAGCCGTAGCCCACTGGTTGAGACGGCTGCTAACAGGAGCTACACTGTCTCCTACGGCTGAAACATTACCTGGCTTTATTCCACTTTCCTGTCACCCCCTACGATACTAAGGGCATTCATAGAAGAACCCAGCGTTCCCCTGATGAGCCCAATAGGGCGAAACAAGCCTTGTCGGGATTGGGGTTCTCTCTCAAAAACCTATGACATTTTCTCTCGACCCTTACTTATGACAATATATGACGCCGAAAGGCTTCAAAAATTACTGGAATATCCCTGCTGAATAGGTCTTTAATAGGGCCAGTTATCGCAGGGACAGGTTCCTGTCGGGACTGTGTTCACATAGGACCATAGTCCCGAGGCTAGGTTACAAGGGTGCAATAGTCGATGTCCTAAATAGGGCTTATATAGGGATTTACATGACGTTTTTGTCACTAAGACTCAAGCCCAGATGGACCGATATCTATTAGTCACCCCCTCTCTTAAACTCTAAAGCACTTGGATCTTTACCTTTTTCACCTAAGACCGCATTTGACTATCTTGACAGTCACAAAAGGCTAAGGTGAACACTCTTGGGTATTTCCTCCAGTAGGCTTATAGAGTTCCTTTAACTACGATCCTTGAGATGAACGAATATTTAACAAGGTGAGCCTCTGATATTACATTTATGTTACCAGATTATCATGAGGTCACCACTATTTGACTCTCATACGATCACTTTTCTTTTTACAGACTGACCTCCAGTGCAGAGGCCTTCATCTGCTTTAAAAAAAGATTCCCAAAGCTTTACCCCTGTTTTGGTTTAACTTGACTAATAAAAGAAAGTATTTGTAAATCACTGATTGTAAATTGTTCATCAGGGGACATTGAATAAATCTCGTAGCCACCTGACAATAACACAAAACAAGAAAGGAAAAAATTACCTTTTGTAGAAGGATTGGGAAAGAGACTAACATATGAAAGTGTCGTTTCTCTTACCTTGATAGATGACAAAGGTGCTATTTCAAAAGTAGGATATCCCGTGTATGGCAGAATAATCCGTCCCAAACGAGTATATCCTGTAAGCGGTGCTCACAGTGAGGAGCGCCCGTTACCATGGGTGAACCAGTGGGTCCCTCACGGATGTAAAAGTGTCTGAACTATTTAAAGGAGTGCATAGTGGCGTCTACCAGAAGTGCCCGCCCCTTCCTGGGACTCCAGTGAAGTCAGTGCGATGTTCCTGATGCCGGCGTGTGGGCTCATGCACTACGCATGACCGTAGTATTGCAATGCTTCGTCCGGGATAGGGAAAAAAAAACCTCAAGCATGCGCGTTGAGTGTGCCGCGTCGTGCCGGCAGGTCAGGAAGGATGTTATTGAAGCCTAGCTGCAGCAGGTGTGGTTGTATTATGCAAATAAGACCTGCTGGTTCATATGCTCCCTCACATTACATCGAGTTCTTAGGTGAGGGACAGGGGTGGGACTAGAGGCAGGATAACGTATGGTAGAGCCGTTCCCCTGTGCCTGGCAATTCTACATTTAAAATGTAGAATCATAGGGGCCGTATAAATGCCGTAATAGATACTTAACGCTCAGGCTAAAATATGCGGATACCCATATAAAAGAGATTTAAGGCTGGTGACTGGACCCATCAAGGGTAGACAAAAAGGACACGGTTTGGGATCCCCAAAAGAGACATAAGAACACGTGTTATATGGACAATATAGGGTCAGAGAAAACATGCAAAACTAAGTTGTTCATTTAGGCCCCGTGGAGTAACTGTTTTTAGCCTAAAGATCCATTTTGCTTCCCACTGTCTTACGACCCGATCCCAGTCCCCTCCTCTGTGTGGGGGTTTTACTAGGTCGATTCTAATAAAAGTTAACCCTCTCATGTTACCATTGTGTTCATTCTGTATGTGTTTAGCTAGAGTTTTGTCACGGTTGTGTCATATGTCACCAAGGTGTTCCCCAACCTGGCGACGGAATTCCTGGTAAGTTTTACCCACATATTGTTTCTGACAGATACAGGTTGCCAGGTAAATGACTCCCATGGAACGACAGTTAATGAAACTGTTAATGGTGTACGTGATGCCCGTAGAGCTGCTAGTAAATTCTTTACTGCTCACTATGACACTACATGCCACACAGCCACTGCATCTGTAACAGCCGTGGATCTCTTGTTGAAGCCATGTACCAGCTACCTTAGGTCTTGTATAGTGACTGCGTATCACGTGATCGAGAATGTTTTGGTCTCTTCTGTAAGTTATACTGGGATAGTCCGCAATGACTGGTGACAAATCAGGGTCCATTTGTAAAATGTTCCAATATGTAGAGAGGATGCTGCGTATTGTAGGGGCTGCACCATCGTATGTTCCGATAAGTCTGATCTGTGGAGTTTCAGCTGATTTGGGGACCAGTAACGTGGTTCTATTCTCCATTGTGCACGTTGATATGCTGTGCGGAGGAGCCTCTGGTAGCTTGGTAGCCTCTGGCCTTGAAACATGCACGTAGATCTCTAGCTTGGATCATGAATTCACTTGTTGATGAGCAATTCCTTCTTAGTCGGAGATATTGACCGAAGGGAATGCCCCTCTTGAGAGCAGGTGGGTGGTGGGAATCCCATCTCAACAAAGAGTTTGTTGAGGTGGGTTTTCTGTAAATAGTGGTTTCCAATTCCCCCTGTTATCCTTTTGAATTATTATATCAAGGATTTTGTCAATATAAATTCCCAAATTCTGACATAGTGATTGGACTCCGGAGACTATAGGTCTGCCTTTTAAGGGAGATGTCCCTTTATGCAGTTTGGGAAGACCGTAAAAGGTAGCCAGTCTCGGATGCGTGGGAAAAAGGAAATCATGTTCTTCCTGTGAGATAAGTCCTTGTGTGAGTGCTGTAGATAGGATCGTCCCTAGTTCTCTACGGTACTCAACTGTGGGGTTGTCTTTGAGAATGGCATAACCTTCTGGATCCTTTAAAAGTTCTTTGCACATCGTGGAGTAGACAGTGGCTTGCATTACTACAATGTTGCCGCCTTTATCTGATTGTTTAATTACTATGTTGTCATGTCTTTCTAATGCAACAAGGGCCAGTCTTTCTTCCTTACTGCAGTTGACCCAGGTAGAAGGGAAATCAGTGTTCTCCAAGTCATCCAAGACTAGTTTGGCAAAGATATCTATACTCGAGATATTGCCAATTGGAGGAAATTTCTTACAGCAGTTATTAAGGTCAGTGAAAGGGCCTAGTCCTGCTGAGGGTTCTCCCAAACTAGTAAGTAGACGTACATCTGAAAGTATGTTGGGAGGTATCCCTAGTTCATGGCATTCTTTACGTTCTTTAATTTTAAAATATTTATGCCAACGCAATTTGCGCAGAAAAAGTTGCATGTCTTTGAACCAATTAAAAACATCACATTTGTTAGTGGGTACAAAGGATAGCCCCTTACTTAAGACGCAGACTTCTGACTCGGTAGAGTTGTTTAACCCCTTAATGACCGCCCTATCGGGATTCTACGGCGGTCATTAAGGGTACTTCTTCTGACGCGACGCCTTTCTACGGCGCCGCGTCAGAAGAAGATTTCGGGACATCGGGTCAGTATAGTGCCGGTGTCGGGCTGTGATATCACAGCCCAGACCCGGCACTAACACCCGGGATCGGAAAAACTTTGATCCCGGGTGTTTAACCCCTTACACGCCGCGGTCAAGCATGACCGTGTCCCCGTGGATCGGACCCCCCCCCCCGGTGTGCTTACCGGGGGATCCGATCCCTCCTGCCGCTGCCCCGGGTCCCGACGAGTGACCCGAGGCTGTCGGTTCCTCTTCTCGCCGGGTCCTGCCTTCCTGGCAGGACCCGGCTGTAAGTAACTGAGCATGCGCAGCATGCTCAGTTACTAACACTATACACTGCAATACAAGTGTATTGCAGTGTAAAGGCTTGAATAAGCGATCGGATGATCGCTTATTCAAGCCAAGAAGTAGAAAATGTAAAAAAGTAAAAAAAAAAAATTAAAACTTTTTATAATATAATTAAATAAATAAATAAAATAAAAGTCCCATAATCTCCCCAGTAACACATAAAATGCATATACAGTAAATAAAACACAAAAACATACATATTTGGTATCACCGCGTCCGTATTAATCTGTACAATAAATCTAAATCAATATTGAACCCGCTCGGTGAACTACGTAAAAAAAAAAACTCGGAAAACTTCCCATAATATACAATTTTTCATCAAACACCATCACAAAAAATGTTCTAAAAAGTGATCAAAAAAAGTTACGTTCCCTAATATGATACGACTGAAAAGAACAACTGTTTTCGCAAAAAATAAGCCCTCAACCAGATCTGACAACAGAAAAATACAGAAGTTATGGCCCTGAAAAGTTGTCAATAGTAAAAACAATGCGATTTTCTCCAATATTGGTTTTGCTCAGGAAAATTAAGCAAAAATAAGAAAAACTATATAAATGAGGTATCACCGCAATCGTAGTGAACCAGAGAATAAAGATAAAATATTATTTTTTACATTACGGTGAGCGGGGGGGAAAAAATGCTAACAATCCAAAATAAAAATTGATGATTTTGTTTGTGTCCCCCTTGAAATAGTTAATAAAATCTCAAGAATACGCTTTAGACTCCCAAAATAAATTATCTATACATTGTATCTCATCCCATAAAAAATAAGCCCTCATATGTTTGTATTACAAAAAAAAATAAAAATTTATAGGTCGTACAATGTGACAATACAAATCTGCTGTGAATGGCGCCTCCTTATAATAATAATAATAATAATAATTCTTTATTTATATAGCGCACACAGATTACGCAGCGCTGACTCCTTTCATTCTATTCTCGGCCGTGCGCCCGTACAGCCGTTTACCACCACATATGGGGTATCAGTACACTTGGAAGGAATTGGGCATCAAGCGTTGCAGTGCGTTTCATCATTTAATTTATTCTGAAAATTTCAGTTTTGGCCTAAATGAATTTTTTTTTCCAAAAAAATTCAATAGTTTCTAAATCACAGGTCCATATTTTTTAACCCATGTGAAACACTTAAAGGGTTAATAGACTTAGTAGAAGTTGTTTTACATACGTTGAGGGGTGCAGTTTCTATAGTGGGGTAATTTATGGGGTTTTACTATTATTTAGGCCTCTCAAAGTCACTTGAAAGCCGAGTTGTCCCTCAAAATGTGAGTTTTGGCAATTTTCATGAAAATAAGAAAAATCGCACCTAAAGTTCTGCGCCTCATAACATCCTAGAAAAATGACCGGAAGCATAAATTATCATCCCAACATAAAGCAGATATTCTGTAAATGTTAATTATCAAACTTTTTGGGTAGTTTTACATCTTGTCTGGAAACCAGAACATTTCAAACTTTGAAAATGAAGAATTTTTAAAAACTTTTGCCAAATTTTCACTTTTTTTCAGAACGAAATGCAAAACTTATCACTTAAATTTTATAACTAACATGAAGTACAATGTGTCACGAGAAAACATTCTCAAAATCACCGGGATATGTTAAAGCATTCCGAAGTTATAACCAATTATCGTGAGACTTGTCAGATTTGAAAAATCGAGACTGGTCATTGAGCTAAAAACTAGTGTCGGTGATAAGGGGTTAAGGTTAACAATTAGGGAGCCTTCGTGCGTCCCCTGGGGTTCCTGTTCCGTAACGGGTAAACCGGTGCGGCCCCTAAAAAAGGTCGTGAGGAGGTGGAGGAGGACGATGCCGATGGATTTGATGTGGGTCCTCGGGATGGGGATACTTGTTTCTGTGTTTCCCCCCATGTCTGGTTAGGGTGGCCTCTACCTCGTCCCCTTTTAGTCCGTCCCTTACCTCTGTTACTCTGTCCTTTTGTTGTATGTTCTGTGTCAGAGATGTCGGTATCTGTTAATAGGTCAGTCTCCCCTGATGTAGTCTTAACGTTGGTAAAAGAGTAGGCTTTGTTTTCTTTAAAGTCACAAAGGTCCCTGTTGAACTGTTTGTGTTTACAGTCTTTCAAGTGAATTTGAAACCTCTCCAGACTATTTTGTAGGTGTTTTTCACTATTTGCAAAGTCACTGTCAGCTGAAAATTTATTGGTTACTTCTATTTGTTCTTGAAGTATAGTGGTAAGACTTTCAAGGCGTGCTTTTTCTTCTTGTAAAAGCAATTGCATGAGGCGAATTGAGCAATTAGTGGCCTATTTCTCCCACCTCCCAATGAATCTTGGTGCTTGGTATCGTGGGGGTCAATGGTATTCGAAGGCCTCTAGGGACAATGTTATTTTTGATGTAATTTTCAAGTCCCTGGACCTCCTACCAGGAACTGATGTGGTCTTTGTAGACCAGTGTCAGCTCTTTAAATGCCCCTTTGATTGTTGGAGTATACTTTTTCTGTGTAAGTGTTTTTTCGGAAAAAAACTCGCCAGCCTTTGTCAGCCACTGTGAGGCACTTGGCTTCAACAACGGCTGTTACAGATGCAGTGGCTGTGTGGCATGTAGTGTCATAGTGAGCAGTAAAGAATTTACTAGCAGCTCTACGGGCATCACGTACACCATTAACAGTTTCATTAACTGTTGTTCCATGGGAGTCATTTACCTGGCAACCTGTATCTGTCAGAAACAATATGTGGGTAAAACTTACCATGAATTTCGTTGCCGGGTTGGGGACCACCTTGGTGACATAAGACAAAACTCTAGCTAAACACATACAGAATGAACACAATGGTAACATGAGAGGGTTAACTTTTATTGGAATCGACCTAGTAAAACCCCCACACAGAGGAGGGGACTGGGATCGGGTCCTAAGACAGTGGGAAGCAAAATGGATCTTTAGGCTAAAACAGTCACTCCACGGGGCCTAAATGAACAACTTAGTTTTGCATGTTTTCTCTGACCCTATATTGTCCACATAACACGTGTTCTTATGTCTCTTTTGGGGATCCCAACCCGTTTCCTTTTTTTCTACCCTTGATGGGTCCAGTCACCAGCCTTAAATCCCTTTTATATGGGTATCCGCATATTTTAGCCTGAGCGTTAAGTATCTATTACGGCATATATACGGCCCCTATGATTCTACATTTTAAATGTAGAATTGCCAGGCGCAGGGGAACGGCTCTACCATAGGTTATCCCGCCTCTAGTCCCACCCCTGTCCCTCACCTAAGAAATTGATGTAATGTGAAGGAGCATATGCACCAGCAGGTCACACCTGCTGCATCTAGGCTCCAATAACATTCTTCCTGACCTGCCGGCACGACGCGGCACACTCAACGAGCATGTGCGAGTTTTTTCTCCCTATCCCGGACGAAGCATCGCGATACTACGGTCATGCATAGTGCACACGCAGACTGGGCATGCGCAATGCATGAGCCTGCACGTCGGCATCAGGAACATTGCACTGACTTCACTGGAGTCCTAGGAAGGGGCGGGCACTTCCGGTAGGGGCCACTATGCACTCCTTTAAATAGTTCAGACACTTTTACATCCGTGAGGGACCCACTGGTTCACCCATGGTAACGGGCGCTCCTCACTGTGAGCACCGCTTACAGGATATACTCGTTTGGGACGGATTATTCTGCCATACACGGGATATCCTACTTTTGAAATAGCACCTTTGTCATCTATCAAGGTAAGAGAAACGACACTTTCATATGTTAGTCTCTTTTCCAATCCTTCTACAAAAGGTAATTTTTTCCTTTCTCGTTTTGTGTTATTGTCAGGTGGCTACGAGATTTATTCAATGTCCCCTGATGAGCCTGGTGTAAGGCGAAACATGGCATGTAGGGACATACTCCACCGGACACTTTTATGAGAAAAGTTACTTTTCCCTGGACCAGTAGGTTTTTAACAGGGCCAGTGTTTTATAGGGAAAGGTTCTGGTCGGGGTGGCAGCTTTTTAGGGCTGCGGCTCCGAGGTTAGGATACACAGGGTATACTAGTCCACTGTCTGATTAGGGAGTAATAGGGATAGTACTGTATCCACATCTACCCTCCTTTTTCTCTGACAGTTACACTGTACCCTGTGTTCCTCCACCCACCTGTACGGTTCCTCCTCTATATCATCCATGGACTGCTCATAGAGTTGCCAACTACTACAGTCCTTATTGAGGCGTACAGACTGGGAGATGGTGCTTCCTTTTTCAAATCTACTGCAACCTTCCTATTGGTGAGTCCTGACTTTTCAGGGACCAGATTTTTTCATGTCACGTGTTTATTTTGTGTTATTACGGTTATCTGGTATCTATGAATTCCCTATAATCGCATAGGACCCATAGGTTTAGGTTCCACTTTTAGGCAGATACATGTCTAGGAGTGTTTTCTCACCATTTTACTGATGCATTTTAACTATATACATTAAAAGTTATATTTTATGCACCACTTATATTTTCTTTCTATATATACAAGGTGAAATTACACAATAACATAAAAACCTGATTATTAATTCCATATAGTGTGTATCACTAGACTCGCCAGGCTCCCCATATTTCTTCAAATTTATCTGGATGTTTCCAGTGTTTGTACACCAGTTTCTCATATGGTATCATTTGATTAATTTGTGACTTCCAAAGCGACAGATTTAGGGTGTTGGTATCGTACCATTTTAGGGTAATGCACTTACGGGCCATAAATAGAGTTTCCCTTAGGAATATGATTTGTTAAAGAGACCAATCTTCTTCAGAAAGAAGACCCAAAAGGCAACTAATGTGCCAAAAGTCTGCTCCCAGCTCCCCACAGCGAGGACAGGCAGTCGTTGTGCCCCTGCCCATTCTTGCCAGGCGGACTGACATTAAATAGGCCTGATGGGTATAATACAGTTGGATCATCTTATTGTATATTAATGTGGCAAGTAAGTCCTCTATAGAATCTTCCTCAAGTGATGGTTTACATGCCATCCATTTATCTATCGCTGGCAGCCTACTACTCATAAGTTTCTTTTGGGTAAGGTGGGTGAATAATGCAGATATCAGACCTTGCATCTTGCAGATGCCTATCAGGGGATTGGAGGAGATAGGTGACCTGGGGGATGGAAACTGTGTATCTAAGGCATCTCGTAGTTGTAAAAATCTATAGAAGAAAGACCTGTCAAGCTCAAACTTCTGTTGTAGTTCCTGAAAAGAACATAATACATTTGCTTCATAAAGATCTGCGAAGGTACGTAGCCCCTTGTTACTCCATAGGGATCCTCCCTCTAGCATTAAAATGTGCGACAAGGAAGGGTTATTCCACAGTGGGGTTTCTGCTAAAGTGTCTGAGAATGCTGTGATTCTTGTCGCTGCCTGTCAAACTTGCCTGCGCAAGTTTATGTATGGGTAGGAGAGGAAGAGCAATGTTAGGGGTAGGTACAACTACAGGCCATAAACTTGGGATTCTCAAACTATGGCGGAGGTGATGTTCCGCATTTGGTAATTCTTGTTCTGTGACCCAATATCTGATGTATTTAAGTTGTCCCGCTATGTAATAATGGTAAAAGTCTGGCAAGGCCATTCCCGCATTCTCTTTAGGGCACTGCAGTGTCGTGAGAATTAGTTTAGCTCTGCATGAGCTCCAGAAAAATATGCCTGTTATGCCTCTTTGGGAGAGGGGTCGCTGCATGTTGCAGGGTATACAGACATTTGGGGAGAATAATGAGTTTTACTAGATTAATTCTCCCTGCTACTGAAAGGAGGAGTGATTTCCATATTTTCACAGTGTTCAGTCTGGTACCTAATATTCTGGTAAGTATTTTATAGTCAGTATTAAGTAGTGCTATAGGGCGGTAAGAACCACAGTCCGTAGGCTCCTCATCAGGTTTGAGGATTAAGACTACCATAGGTTTATAAAGAGAGTGGGGCAGGGTTCTAGTTTAAAAGGAGGCATTGTACATCTCCAAAAGGCACGGCAACAGGACATTTTTGTATTTATTGTAAATTTCACTGGACCCAGTGATTTGTTATTATTTAAAAGATCCAGCACCTCCTCCACTTCTTCTAGAGAAATAGGCCTTTCTAATTGGGATGCTTGCTCAGGGGTTAGTGAAGGGAATTGCAGGTCACTGACATATGTACTGATGTCTTCCTCCGTCTTGTTTAATCTGGTGTTGTACAAGTAAGTGTAAAATTCACCCCTCGTATTAAAGCATAAGTGCGTCCCCCATTGAACCCACTGTTTGTGTAGGGTCTGTGTCTGGCGTTCCATAGTAATTGTTTAGGATTACTTTGTAGCTTTAACATGTCAATCTTAATAAAGTCAGAGCAATGCTATCAAGTATTATGCGAATGTAAAAGGATGTAACATAGTCTCATGAGTGCGGACTAACTGACTTAGCACGGAGGGGATCTTATGCGCTGCTCAAGCCACTTGTAGTCAGCCTTTTGTTTTGAGGCCTCAGCTTCTGTTTTTAGGTATTGACTGTTCTGTGGACATTAGCTGTGCGGTCTTCAATGTGCGATATCCACTCCTCTGCATTATGTACACAGTCTCTCAGATTTTGTAAATCTTGGTGGAGTAGGCCAACATCTACTCGCACTTCATCCAATTTCCCAGTCAAGGAACTTTTACATAAGTCTACTACCGCCAAGACCTGTTTCAGGGTGGGTTCTTCTTGGTCTTCTCTACACTCAGGGGGGGAGGGCACCCGAACCTTGTTTGCCCCTGGTCTGGACGGAGCGTTGCGGTTGTGGGGTGCGTGATGTCTCTCCTTGATCAGTACGGGCAAATTCTTTCAATCATTCAGCCTCATTAGCCTTTGGAGGACTCATGGTGATTGTTAATTATATCAGGATTAAACAATATTCTCCAGTTGCGATATGTGTAAATAGTTTGTTAATTATATGAGAATTAAACAATGCTCTTCAGCGGCAATGTGGGACAATTGGTTGTTAATTATATATATAGTCATAGTTTCATAGTTTGTACGGTTAAAAAAAGACACTTGTCCATTAAGTTCAACCAAGGAAGGGAAGGTTTCCATGAGGAAAGGATTTAAGGGAAACAATTCTACATAACATAGCCATCGATATTATTTAGGTGTAAAAAGGCATCTAGACCCTTCTTGAAGCTCTCTGCTGTTCCTGCTGTGACCAGCGCCTGAGGCAGGCTATTCCACAGATTGACAGTTCTCATAGTAAAAAAGCCCTGTCGCCTCTGGTGATTAAACCTTGATTTCTCCAAATGGTGGCAGTGCCCTCTTGTCTTTTGATTTGATTTAATCTGAAACACATTCATATATTTAAATAGATTAATCATGTCCCTTCGTAGTCGTCTCTTTTCCATACTAAATAAATCTAGTTGTTTTAATCTTTCCTCATAACTGAGACCCTCCATACCCCTTATCATTTTTGAGGCTCTACGTTGAACCCTCTCCAGGGCATCCTTTTTATGGACAGGTGCCCAGAACTGGACAGCTTATTCCAGGTGAGGCCGAACCAATGCCTTGTACAGTGGTAATATTACATCCTTATCCCGAGAGTCCATACCACTTTTCATACATGACAAGATCCTACTGGCTTTAGAGGCAGCTGATTGACATTGCATGCTCTTATTCAATTTATGATCAACTAGTACCCCTGGTCCTTCTCAACAAGGGACTCTCCCAGATTTACTCCCTCAAGGACATATCTTGCTTTTGGATTATTAGCCCCCAGGTGCATATATAACAGTATTCTTCAGTAGTAACGTGGGCAAATTGGTTGTTAATTATATGAGAGTTCGACAATCTTCTCCAACGGCCACTAGGTGTTAATCATGAGATTAGGCAGAATATTCTGGTACCTACAAATGTCTTCCTGCAGTCCTTCAAGATTAACAGGTAATTTGTAACAGAGTTGGATCTATTCATGGCTTAGCTCCCTTTGAGGTTTGGCTAGTTGGTATATCACAGTGCCCTGCTATTGTACCTGTGCAGCCTCTGTGTAGGTCCTTCGTTCCACTCCTGGTGCAGCAGTGGTAATCTGGGACAGACAATTTTTTAATTGCCAACTTATCATGTAAAATATTAATTGCCCTTCCGGTCAACACACCTACAGCCTCTGCTACTTCACACACTTTTGTTCATCGATCAGCGAGTATCATGTCGTGGACTTTTTAAATGATTTCCTCGGTAACCACGTCTGGCGGGTGTCCTGGTCGCTCCTTATCAAAAACAGATGTTCGCCCATGTTTAAATTCGTTGAACCAATATTTAACTGTGGTCATAGATGGGGATGTGTCCCCATAAACAGCATCCAACTTTGCTATTATCTCCTTGCATTTATTCTCATCCAAAAACAAAAAGTGAATTTACCGAACGATGCTGCTTTTTTTCCATCTTACCAAAAATCACGAAACACGTCTTACTCAAATGGCTGCCAAATCCAAACTAACCCATCAATCAGTCTGCAATTTGTTTTGCTGTTGTGTGATAGATGGCAGCTCACGATGATAACACTTCCCTCAGGAACTCCCTCTGTCGTCAAACACAGGTACTTACTTAACCACCCTCGTACTTCTCCCTTTCTTAATTGACAGTCTCTGTAAGAGGGACTAGATCTCCTCCTTGACGTCCTCCCACCAGTCAGCCATGTTGTTGTAAAAGTCCACTCTTTCCGGTTGATGTTGAAAGAAAGAATATTGCTGGACCGAGTTTTCTTCTAGTAGACTAGGATTCAGTCTCCATAGTCCGCTACCTGCCTCAGGATACTTAGAGGCACCCAAACAAAAGTATAAGGCAAAGTGATCTTAATATGGGACATTTATTTCCGTTCTCTCGCTTCAGTAGGACTCACTATAGCAAGATCTATCATACTGCTGCGTCCTGCACAGGTGTTAGTGAGCTCTGGACTCCTACCACCAGACATCAGACAGGCCAGCCTGCTGAATAATATTATTACGGACCTTACAGTCTCTGGTAAGGGGTCTATTTTTCCTGTCCCAGGTGGCATTAAAGTCCCCAGCCATGATGAATGGAATAGATGTGAACAGATAAGGCTTCACTTCATTAAAAAGCTGAGTCCTTTCGGTCACTGTCTGTGGGCCATAGATGTTAATGAGCCGGAGTCTTCTACCTCTGATGGTGATCTCTAGCAGCAGGCACTGTCCCTGAATCTATGGACTATGACATCATGAGTGTTAAACAAGATAGAGACTCCGGCATAAGGCTCCACAGCCAGTGGCCAAAAGGATGGACCAGATTGCCAATCTCTCTCCGCCTCTCGTATGAGACCTAAGGTGTTCAATTGTGTCTCCTGCAAGAAAAACACATCGGCCTTGAGATACTTCAAATACTCATAAACAACATATCTAGTCCTTCTAGCTCTAATACTGTTCACATTACTGGCGACCACTGTAAGGAGAAAAAGTAGAAAAACCATCCCCATCATCATAAGTTAGAGACAGACTCATCTTCCTGACTACCAGTTTCCATATCCCAAACTGACTGAGACTCATTATGAGGGGGGTCTCCTTTTTGTGAAAGGATCTAGCCCTGGGTCATGATAATATTCTTCCATCATGCGTTCTCCCTCTATCTCCTCCTCCCCATCTGACTCGGACAGTACACTGTACCTATTAGAAGTCACAGTAACATCAGCCTGACTCTCCACTCTCATTTTAGAGGGTTTTTGGATGGTGGTCCACGCACTCTTCTTCCTCTTATTAACACTATGATTTTCCCTAGTGGTGGGTGTCGGTTCAAGGGATGGGGTGCTGGCTGCTCTACAGACTGCTCCACTACCTCCAAGACCCCCTCAGTGTTACCTATCCCTGGATGGTCCTGGATGGACCCTGATAATAGTGCCTCCTCCTCCTGCTCTTCATCTGCTACATCTGCCCCTTCCATCAGGTCTTCTTTAGGGACGTGGGTGTAACTGCAGCAGTAGCAGACGTAGCAGCGGCCTGGCAGGACCAGGGGCCCATATTTGCCTGTGTGTCCTGCTCCCTCTTTCCTGCTGGCTGTAGTTACACCCCTCTATGTAATGAGCAGTGCAGCGGTTCGGTGCTGTTGAGACGCAGGGCTGAGGTTAGGGGCGGGCACCATCCTCTTGTTCCTTGTAGCAAGCTCCATGCAGGCTATCAGGAGGGAGAGAGAAGGAGGGGAGGAGACTGCCTGTCTGCAGCCAATCGCCGCTCTGCATGTCAACAGCACAGGAAGCTTTATACAGAGAATAGGGAGTATGTCAGTACCTGAAGAGAAGCAGCAGCTTCCTTTGTAGCAGCCAGCCAGGAATCATCCAGAGATAAGTTCTCCCTCCCCCAGTGTCTTCATGTCACACTCTGCCTTAACCCCTTAGTGTCCTGTGTGCAGGAGCAGCTTTGAAGCTCTCCACAGTGTCCCTAAAACACATACAGACCCCTCAGCATCATCCCCACATATCTATGCATACATCCCCAAACTGCATTTCTGCATTAATATGAGGTTCTGCAGCAGCTCACATATGTATCTAGGATCCAGGACACAATTGTGGCGCAAGTCAGTAATAAATGTGGGGCATGTTCAGACTAAGCAATAACAGCCCCTTTAGTGCACATTTTTCTGTCTTCTCGGACACAAAACTGGCGCAGACACTTCATAAATGTTGTCTCTGAGTTGTGTATTATAATGTTCTGCAACAGCTTAAAGGGAACCTGTCACCAGGAGAGCCATTTTTAGCACTCCCCAGTCCCCACAGAGCATAGTACATACACTGCCAAAGTGTTTTTGTATTAAAAATAGGTTTTACAGAAAAAAAGATATGTTACATTGTACCTTTCATTAGCATCTGTTGTGTGACTAGGCAGTTGCCTTTTGGGAGGAGCAGGAAAGGAGCAGTTCCCCCCCACCCTTGGGGAACAGCTGCTCCATGTGACCTTTTCAAATATATGAAAACACCCATCACTGGGCTTAGCGACGCCCCCTGCTCCTCTACAGCCAATCCTGAGTGTGGGGAGTTATTCATATATTTGAAAAGGTCACATGTTTCCCAAGGGTGGGGGGGAACTGCTCCTTTCCAGCCCCTCCTAATTGGCAACTGCCTAGTCACACAGCTGATGAAAGGTACAATATAACATATCTTTTTTTCTGTAAAACCTATTTTTTATACAAAAACACTTTGGTAGTGTATGTGCCATGCTCTGTGGGGACTGGGGGAGTGCTAAAAATGGGTCTCCTGGTGACAGGTTCCCTTTAAGTGTGAATAGTAGGGAGGTTCAGCAGCTGTTGGCGCATGTATTGGGGGGTTCTGCAGCAGTTTGCGTGTGTATTGGGGGGTTCTGCAGCAGCTGGCGTGTGTATTGTGAGGTTCTGCAGCAGCTGGCGCGTGTATTGAGAGGTTCTGCAGCGGTTGGCACTTGTATTGAGAGGGTCTGCAGCGTTGGCACATGTGTTGTGGGGTTCTGTAGCGGTTGCCGCATGTATTGGCAGATTCTGCTGCGGTTGGCGCATGTATTGGAAGGTTCTGCTGCTCCTGTTCCTGCTTATTAGTGACTTTAGTAAAATGAAGCAAGAAGTCCAGAGATTCAACTCTTACCCTGCTTTCTTCCAGCTAATGGCTATTCAGACAAGCAGTGTAAGGGTTAAACCTCCTGACTAGTCAGTGATGAGGACCATACACTGGTACTGAGCAGGAGCAGCCATAATTGCCCTCCTTGTAGGATTCTCACCATCATCATCATCAAGGGTTTCAATTATCTTCTTCCATTATGGAGAATAGCAGAGACCAGCAGTAAATAGAAGCCTCTTCCCGACTGCCATAATTCTACCGTTACTTATAACAGAAAAACATGTTCAGCAATCCACATTATTTTAACAGCTATAAATACGGTAGACAGGATATAAGGAAACCTTCTGCAGAGCTTCCATCTTCTGCTGGTCTCTGTTAATCTCCTCCATAATAGAAAAAGATAATGAAAACCCCTATGTAAAATTGAGGACCTATTGTTGGAGGGGGCCCCAGCCAAAACTTTGCTATGGGGCCCACTCATTCCTAGTTATGCCACTGATCAGGGACGTCCCTACAGATGCTGTGCCAAGCTTCAGGACAGTCCCTATGGTTGTGACCGATCTGACCACAAAGGTTACAACTTATGGTCTGGCAGTTGGCGCTCACATGGCAAAGTCTCCACACAGGGTTCACTTCACTACGGTGCAGTTACTTGCCACATGACCAGGTCTCCCACACCTAAAGCATAGCCTGGGCTGACCAGCATAGAAACACACACACTTCTCTCTACCCATAAAAAAAGATATTGGGGAGGTGATGGGTGATGTTCTGGTTCTGATGTAATCTAACCACAACCCTTCATCTCCAGTCCAGATTCCATCCTCATCCCTGGTTTTGGTCATGCCTGACATGAGGGTGCAATGTCTTCTGAGACATATAATGATGTCCTGAGGGGGGACAGACTCATTCCAGATCATGATGGTGACAATTGCTGTATCTGGCTTGGAGATGAGAATGAAACTGAACTTATTCCACCCTTCCGTATCTCTGTACCGGGGGTATTGAGCCCAGAAGCGGTCCAGATTAGACATTAGCTTTAAGCTTATAACATATCACTGTCTATCTGGAAGGTTTATTACTGCCAGGATGTCGGCTGGCTTGAAACCCATCTGGTCACATAACATGTCCATCACCACATGCCTCCAGTCAGGTAGATCTTCCTTAGCTCCCCTATTTCTAAACCTGACAACATTTCTCCTTTTGAATGCCTGACCGATGTAACTACCGTTAGAGGAGAATAATGTAGAAACCTGACTCCAAGCATTGCCTGATGTCTGACACCTCTCCCACTGTGGGAGATGTGTGGGCTGTGGACCATCAGGGCCGGCGCTATGGGTAGGCAAAGGTGGCAATTGCCCAGGGCCCCCTGAAAGGAGAGCGTCTCTTCTTTCAAATGAATCTTGAATTTTGTTTCTAGGTGCTATGGATCCAGAGATATTCAGGTTTAAAGTGGGAATATCAGGTGCCATTTTTATATATAAAAATCACTCCCGACGGCAGTTCAACAGTTATTATCTCCATTTTCCTAGAAACACAAATTTAGATTCATATAACAGAGGAGACTCTCTTCTTTCATAGGAAAAAAGAAGTAAGGTTCTATTTGTCACAGTGCCATAGATACAGCCCTCTGAAGTATGCACCCCCCTCCAGATTCTTAGCCATCAGGCTGCAGGGAAAATTTGCTGCACACAGGAGCTGCTGCACCTCACAGATAATGGAAATATTCACTTTATATGTTACTACATTTTGAGAAGGGATAATATCAACTAATATTCATGTTTTTAACCCTTCTCTATGCAGAACTATCTAAGAACACACTTTCTCTCTTTTCTTATTTTGTGATAGTTTTTTTTGTTGGGAAATTTGACTGATACGATGAACATTCAATCCTCTTCGCCTAATGTCCCTACATATTAACACTGCGACCTAGAACATGTCCATAAAGTTATATGTAACAGCAAAAACACACACATGTTCGGAAATAAAGTTTTTATTTCACACCATCCTCCATTATTTACACCTATGTTATGACGTTCTCACTCTCATTCTTATGAAGGGCGGAGGGTTCTGTTATTGTGCGGCTAATACAATGGCGACATCTAAAAGTGACTTTATTATCTCATTAGAGGGGTTAATGGATATATAGTTATTAATTGGGTGACCATTGTGTAAGGAACATACAATGATAGATCTGTGAGAATTTTCTACAGTTCCATTTGCTGCATATTTTGGTGAATACTGTATATTGGTGTGGGTTATGTATGCCCTCCTCACATCTTACTGTTTTAGGAAAGTATATTTTGTTTATATAAGTATTCTGGATTTGTACATATTTTAGAGGAAATTTTGAATGTTAATTGCCAAATGCATCGCCTGTTGTCTGCTTTCAAAATTCTATAGGTTTTATGGCGCCTTTACTTTTTATTCTGTTTTATTGCTATATTTTGCAGGTTGTGACTGTGTAAAAATTTCTAGCTGAAAAGCAGATATCTAGTTATTAGATATTATGTGGATTTATTTATGTGAACATATCAATATGGGACATTTGTGAACTCTACACATGTCCATCTATTACATTTAGGAGGTGTGAAGGTAAATATTTTCTGTTTGGAGCACATTTTTTGCCATCAAAGTAAAATTTTAAGGGTTTTTTTGTAAAATGTTTCAGTTCAAATCAAAGTTGTATGAAGGTGCCTATGTCTATAAACTCTTTGATGCAATTTTGAAAATGGGGCAAGTGTCTGCTTTCAGAAAATATCGGTCACTCTCCCCAATGGGCCTCACAGTCTAATCAACCTCCCAGTAATTTTTTGGAGTGTGGGAGGAAACCGGAGTACCTGGAGGAAACCCACACAGACACAGAGAGAACATACAAACTCTTTGCAGATGTTGACCAGCGCTGCAAGGCTGTAGTGCTAACCACTGAGCCACCATGCTGCCCATCAATCTCCCTATCATCTATCTATCTCCTATAAAATTCTCCAAAATTACAATTTGTTTTACCATACTAAAGGGAGCCTCTTGCTGACTGTAACTGGTCATAAAATAGTTTTATTCTGGGGCCCCACTTTTAGTTTTGCCCAGGGCCCCACTTTGTCTAGAACCGGCCCTGTGGACCATCATGACTCGGGGGCTGCTGACCACCCAAACCATGGGGCTGCTGATCACTTAGACCAGTGGTGGCGAACCTATGGCACGGGTGCCAGAGGTGGCACTCAAAGCCATTTCTGTGAGCACTCAGACCATTGCCCAGGACAGAGTTCACCAAATAGGACCAAATCCACCAAAACTTTCTGCAGTCCCAGGAAGAGATGCTGCTCTCAGCACTATTTTAAAGCGACACTCCATTGTCTGTTTGGAACTGCAGGAAAAGTGCTGAGAGACTCTGCAGAGAAGCTACAATGATAGTCTGAATTTGCCTCAGGGGGCCGATACGATTGAAAGATGTGGAAGAATAGGTAGCAATAAGTTACTGCTTCAAATGCCATGTTGGCACTTCACGGTAGATAAGTGGATTTTGGTTGTAGTTTGGGCACTCTGTCTCCAAAAGGTTTGCCATCTCTGACTTAGACCATGGGGCTCTGATGTCTGGAGGGGGGGGGGGACTCCTCAGCTGTAGATTGTCCCTCACCCTCCACAACAACATCAGGGCTCTCTGTGTCACCAGCCATAGACTGTACCTGAGATTACTGCTCAGCTAGGACATTATTAGCCACAGAGACATCAGCAATTTCACACATATCAGCAACATCATCAACAGCATTATCCTTCTGCAGATCACTGTCCTGAATATCCTGCTCATACATACCCCTCACAACACAGTCCTGTGTAGATACACCCTGAGGTGCGACAGAGTTACCTTCTGGTGTGAATCCAGATGATGTGTCAGCTCACTGCAAAAAATCTCACCCTCCCTGCAAGGAGAGGATGCAGTAGGGAAGGATGCACAGAGGGACAGAGTGTCTGAAATTCGACACAGGGGTGTGATAAATAGGACCTGGGGAAGCCTTAGGCCCCTTCCACACTAGCGAGTGTGATGCGATGAACTCGCATCACACTCGCAACGCAAGCTGCCGGGAACGCACGGCCCGAACGCTGCACCGCGGGAGTGAACTCAGCATGTCAGTTCACTCCCGCGGTGCAGGGTTCGGGCCGTGCGTTCCCGGCAGCTTGCGTTGCGAGTGTGATGCGAGTTCATCGCATCACACTCGCTAGTGTGGAAGGGGCCTTATACTACTAAAATACCTTGCTAGTGTTACCTAACACAGCAGATGTCCAGGCTTCAAAATATCTCGCCGCATTGTCTCTAAAGGCTTTAGCTGATTTTCCCTCCAATTTTCAAACATGAGACAAAGGGGGACATGTATCATTATTTCTGCTGGTCAAATTGTCTCATTTTTGCGACTTATGTCATATTTGCGACTTTTCACCTGTCGTATTTCAAGTACACCTTGGTCTGCACCTTGTGCATCTTATGTATCCTAGTTTCCCAGATGTTCCGGGGCCCTTTTCACTTATGTATCACTATTTTTGCGACTTTTTAGGCGCAAATCTGCACCTGGTCCTGGTTTCTTCATGGACCTAATTTTAACATGTAAATTGTAATTATTTCACATGCTTTAACTGTTTAACATTTGGCACAGTAACCTCTTTTGTCAAAATTCTTACATTTTTGCATTTTGTTTTTTATTGGTTACTTCTAAGGGTGAGGTTACATGTAGAGGTTTAATTGCGT
The DNA here is from genome assembly GCF_040894005.1 of Engystomops pustulosus. NCBI lineage: Eukaryota > Metazoa > Chordata > Amphibia > Anura > Leptodactylidae > Engystomops > Engystomops pustulosus. The sequence continues at coordinate 167,277,077 of NC_092412.1, read as the reverse complement.
TATTAATGCATTTTGAAACTAATTACAGAATCTAAGGAGAGGTGATTTGCCTTATTTCATTACTGTTAATATTGTTTATATTGTGTTTATTTATTTGTGTTTCATATTGTGACCTCAGGGCCCTTTGCACTTCCGGTTCAGCAGCCGCACAAGGCATCTACTCTTGCAGGTGAGGTTCTTTTCTTTGATTGGGGACCCCCACTGCACATATGCATTTAAACGCCACATGGACTCACACCTCTCAAACTTTTGCCCTGATGAAGTCACCTTGTGAGACGTAACGCGTGGGATAAATTCTCACACCTCCTGGCTGAGTTGGGTGTTCATTACCCCTCGCGCATTCCTTGGTCTGTTTATTGACTGACACACCTTGCGAACCTTTTCATCTGACAGGTTGTATAGAGAGGTTTTTAGTATATACCTATCTATCCTATTCACTTGTGATGTATCTCATCTGTTTACATTATTGTTTACAAAAATTGTTTACATAAACACCGCAAAGTGTATACCAGTACACTTTTTAAGTGTTTTTTATCTGTTTTTTGGTCTCTTGTTCTGTGTATGTATTCTAATAAAGATTGTTAAAGATTGTTCTTCTTGTTCTTGCTACATTTGTGTTTATAAAACGCAATATAAACGCAGCATTAACGCATGTGTTAACATTGTGTTTACTATGCGTTTTGTAAATTCAAATGTTAAAAGTAATGAAATAATGCAAATCACTTCTCCTGGGCTGTTGTAATTAGTTTCAAATGCATTAAAAATTAAACATGTTAAATCCCAAATTTCCAGTAGTGTCCACTCCTGTATATAACCCCCTGACATGGCTTTTGTGCACTCCTGCATATAACCCCCTGACATGGCTTGTGTCCTCTCCTGTATATAACCCCCTCACATGGCTTGTGTCCTCTCCTGTATATAACCCCCTAACATGGTTTGTATCTTCTCCTGTATATAACCCCCTCACACGGCTTGTATCCTCTCCTGTATATAAGCCCCTCACATGGCTTATGTCCTCTCCTGTATATACCCCCTCACATGGCTTGTGTCCACTCCTGTATATAACCCCCTCACATGGCTTTTATCTTCTCCTGTATATAACCCCCTCCCATGGCTTGTATCCTCTCCTGTATATAACCCCCTCCCATGGTTTGTATCCTCTCCTGTATATAACCCCCTGACATGGCTTGTGTCCTCTCCTGTATATAACCCCTCACATGGCTTCTATCCTCACCTGTATATAAGCCCCTCACGTGGCTTGTGTCCTCTCCTGTATATAACCCCCTCATATGGCTTGTGTCCTCTCCTGTATATAACCCCCTCACATGGCTTGTATCCACTCCTGTATATAACCCCCTCACATGGCTTGTATCCACTCCTGTATATAACCCCCTCACATGGCTTGTATCCTCTCCTGTATATAACCCCCTCACATGGCTTGTGTCCACTCCTGTATATAACCTCCTCACATGGCTTGTATCCTCTCCTGTATATAACCCCCTCACATGGCTTGTATCCTCTCCTGTATATAACCCCCTCACATGGCTTGTGTCCATGTGGATTTGAGACATTTGAAACAAAAAGTCTCAAAAAGAAGACAAAATTTGCGCCTGCCAGGATAGGAAAAACTGAACATGTATCACAAGTAAAAAGACATGATCATACATAAGGTGCAAAAAAGAGCCGCCAAATGTCTCTAAAATTCACCTCAGAGAGACCAAACTATGATACATGGGCCCCAAAGAGTAATAAAAACTCTTAAACCAATAAGTTGATTAGGGACAGTTATGGAGTCATGGTCCATCTCAGCCCAAAGGCAACTATAGTTTTTGGATTTTTTATTGTCAGAAAATCACAGTGGCCCAATTCCCGAGGCTCTAGCATCTTTGGGTCCAGAGATATAAATTGGTATCAATGCGATCCAAGGATTTAGCCGGATACAATGATACCAGAACCATGACTATACGTCTTCCCTTTGAGAGGCTATGACTTCTCTAGGGTCTGGGACGTAATACCAGGTAGGAGGGACCCTTGACCCCTCCTAGGGGTGGACAGAGGTGTGTCTGCACCTGATATATTCAAACACCTTGTCTTTTTCTGGGAACCCATTTAACATCAAGAGCAGAGGAAGATCTTAAGGTGTGGACTGACAGGTTACATTAGACCCACACACAAGGTAACCAACTTACTGAACTGCTGATACTTGTAGCGCTACCTGTGTACTTTGTAATCTGCTTAACTGTATATATATCTATTGTGTGTACTGTTGATCTAGTGTGCCCTCAAAGCAATTAAAAATAAAATGTAACCTGCGTTGCTTTTTTTATCTCGATCCACAAATCCCACATCCAAGTCTCGCTTATATACATGCTACCAGGTTGGTTCCTCATCCTATATAATCCCGTTATAGACAGAGCTTATATTAAAGGAGAACAGGTCATAGCTCCTTGGGTTGATAATATTCTGTTTCACTAAAGCTAGTGAAAGAAGTCTTATAGCCATTCAGGGCTGTAATTTATTGTTGTGCCTTATCCATAAGTTGCGTGGACAACTTTAAATCACTTCCTGCGCCTCCCAGAACCCATGCATTCTGGGAGTGTCTATAAAAGGATAACTAAGTGACCTTGCGTACCCATTAGGGGTCCAAAACGCCACAGTTTCCTTCGCAAGGGGAGAGGGCCAGTTTCAAGGAGTGCAGTAAATATATTATACAGAAGTTGTCATTTGAAATTTTTCTTACAGGTTAGGAGCCATGTAAAAATTCACAAACCTAATTTCAAACGCCACATAACACATACATGTTTTTTAAACATATTTGGCACATATAGTACTATGTCCACAGCAACCTGTGCCTTGATAAAAATAGCACTCTGGTGACCTTTTAAATCTGATCTGCAACAGTGAACACAGGCAGAATAACATTTGCACATATTGGCTAGCAAACACATAAGTGGTACTACAGTACACATGATAACAGAATAATGATTATTATTATTTATTACAATTGTTGTGTTATTATGTAAAGTGTTGTAAATACCGGTCATGCAAATTCACTTACCAACATGAGGTATCACGATGCGGCAAAGGTGGGGACATATAATCATCAGTTGATGACAGTAGAAAGACAAGTAAGCAAGGGAAAACAGGAAAAGAAGGTGCAATTAGTTTTTGTCTGGGAGATGAATGATATTGTTGTATAGATATTAGGATCACAGTAATTTTAGAATGGTCAAAATAATCTTGGCTTAAAAAAATATTAAGACAAAATGCTAGAAGATTACTTTACACACAAATTCAATGGTAAGTGTGGTCCCTTTAAGTAGGCCCTTTTTAATTTTTGCTGTTTTTCACTTCCCACCTTTCAAATGCAATACTTTATTTTAATGTTTATACAGACGTATAACATATGTGAGACAATTCATATTATAAAGCATCACTATTTAATTTTTCAATTTAATTTAATGTCCTGCAGCTCATGCCCCCCCAGTATTAAGCCTGCAGCCCCTGACTCTCAGTATATAGCCGGCAACCCCTGCCACCACTAAATATCCAGCAGACCATGCCCTCACAAGATTATAGACAGCAGCCCATGTCCCCCAGTATATAACCTGCAGCCTCTGCCCCCCAGTGTATAGCCAGTAGCCCCTGCCCCCCCATTATATAACCTGCAGCCACTGCCCCCCCCTCTCTCCCCAGTATATAGCCTATAAGAAAAAAAAAAAGTGTACTCACCTTCTGACGTTCCCCCGCAGGTCACCTTCTTTCCATCTATGTCCAGCATCAGTTCCGTGTCCGCGCGAACCATCGTATCAGCCTCTCTCTGACACCATAGCATGTTCCGATGGCGCCGCACACACTATAATGTCAACAACAAACCGTGCGGGGACACGAAACTGAACTAATGCTGGAGATCGATGGAAAGAATAGCGCCTGTCAGGGGGCATCAAAAGGTGAATACAAATTTAGGTTTTTTTTTATATATACTAGGGTATAAGGCGAGTAAGGATTTTTCTTTTTTTTTTTTTAAACTGGGCCTATATACCCTATTTATATTGATTTAACAAATGAAAGCATGAAATCCAGTACACTTAGTAAGCACATAGTATACTTGCACACATCTTAAATCACAAGATTAAATATCTGACGCCATATGTTCGCATATAATAGCTATACATATATACGTGCTATCTCTAAAAGTTGCTAGTCCATTTAAAATTATATATTCAAATGAAAAAATAAATAAAAAATAGAAAAATAAATAATAACAAAAATAAGAAACACTTGCAGGGGATGACTCTTCCAGATTGAGTCCGGAAATACGAAATTCTTACATACCAAAGTAGGGGGGTCTATTTATTATAATTCCACAGCCCAAGCGGAAGACATCCAGGGCTGCCATATTTTGAAGGGATTATGGGATTTGAGGAAACTGTATGCCAAAGCCGCTTCATATGAATATATCTGATTAATCTTAGTTATAAGATCTTCTAATGTAGGAATAGAAGATTTCGATCTCCTTGTTATCAGGATCTTAGCAATTGTAAGAATTTTAGTTGCCAGCATTTTGTTGCTATAGCGTAATGGCAAAACTATTAACAGCATTAACCCATTTAGGGTTTTCAAAAAGTCTGCATTGAAATAGTTCACTTAATAATTGGAATACTCTGTGCCAAAAGTGAGACCCAAACTCTGGAATTCTAAATAGACCATAACTAAGTGATAGGAGCCAAAACAGCAAATAAAACTGAGTAGAATTGTAAAGTAAAGGGTTAAAATAATATTGTATACACATCACTAGGGGATTGAAATTTGAACATTTTCTTTTATGGGCAAACCTGGAGGCCCAGATAGCCCAGGACATGACACATTTATGGGTTTTCATTTAATAATAATAATATAATAATAAAAATATTTGGGGTCTCCAGTGCTGGGCTGCCCTTCGTGGCGAGCCGGTGGCCATACGGCTCCTGCAGGGGTCCGCAACGGCCGGCACATTGTACGCCGATTGTACGCCGATTGTACGCGTGATGCCCCACTTCCGGTGACCGGAAGTTACGTCACGGAGACCTCGGCGCAGGAAGTGGGGCAGCCTGGGAGACGGGCTGCCCCTGATGACGTCAGACACCGGAAGGTGAGTATTTTAGACGCCCCTTCCAAGCCAAATTTGTAATGCGAAATTAGATGCCTCATGTAAGAAAAGCCTGTGTAAGGAATGCTTAGACAGGATCCTTAAGGAAGAGAAGCCCTCTTTTTTGTATGAGTTAAGGACCATTATGAGGGAAGAAATTAAAGCCTCTAAGGGTCCCCCCCTGAAAAGACCCCGAATTAGTCCCAAATATGTAGACCCGGATGATGAACAACCTTCATGCTCATACGAGATAGAGTCAGAGGACCAGGATGTTTTTTCACAACCTCAGGTGGTTAATGACCCAAAATTTTTGTTTGCCAATGAAGATTTGGATAGCTTAATAAAGGCCCTAAGGCAGTGATGGCGAACCTATGGCACGGGTGCCAGAGGCGGCACTCAGAGCCCTTTTTGTGGGCACCCGGGACATCGCCCCAGCACACCAGACAGGGCTCAAAGAATCTTCCTGCAGTTCCAAGCAACTTAAAAGATGCGTTTTTCAGTCATATTTTGATACTTCCTTCGCTACTTGGGACTGTAGGAATAGGGAGAATGAATAGACAGGGCTGAATTATCTTTGGAGGACCTACAGCTGTAAATTTTTCATCTTTCTACTGTGTTGCTGTCCTCAGGAGGCCAATATGATTGAAAGTTGTTGAACAGGGAGCAATAAGTTACTGCTCTAATTTTTAGTTGGCACCCCGTGATAAATAAGGGGGGTTTGGGGTTCAGTTTGGGCACTTGGCCGCTAAAAGGTTCGCCATCACTGCCCTAAGGGATACCTTAAGAATTGAGGATAAAGTAGAAGAAAAATCCATGGTAGTTGAATTATTTGGGGGACTGAGACAGAAGAAAACAAGGGTGTTTCCTGTTATAGAAAATGTTGTTGACGAGTGGAGAGAGCCAGAGAAACGGTTAAATGTCCCTAAAGACTTTAAAAATCGCTTACTGTTTGACCCAGAAGAGACCAAATTGCGGGAGAACGTACCCAAAGTAGACATTCCTATTACCAAGGTTGTAAAAAAGACGGATTTGCCGTTTGAGGACTCCACGCAACTTAAAGATGCAATTGACAGGAAATCGAATTGTCTACTTTGGGAGTCTTCTATGACTACAATTAAAACAAACATTGCTGCAACCTCAGTATCCCGCACTCTCCTCTTCTGGTTAGGGGTTTAGAAGACCATCTCAGGGAAGGCACCCCTAGAGAAGAAATTTTGGATTCACTGCCATTACTTAAATCTGCCACTGCCTTTTTAGCTGATGCCTCAGCAGAGTCAATTTGCTTTGCCTCAAGAGATGCCGCCCTCTCGAATGCTACCAGAAGGGCGCTCTGGTTAAAACAATGGTCGGGGGCCATTCTTTCTAAAGCAAAACTTTGCAGCCTTCCTTTTTCAGGTGAATTCTTGTTTGGATCTGAGCTAGATGAGATTCTTGACAAAGCTGCGGATAAGAAGAAAGGTTTTTCTGAACCTAAACCTACACCAAAAATGCTGTTTTTTTGTGGCTTTAGAGCAAACAAGGACCAGCCAAAGAATAAAGGGAGATCTTCCTGGAAACAGGGCTTCTGGAATAGCTCCAGGGGAGGAAAGAATAAGCCATTCCTATTCAGTTCCTCGAACAAACAAGAAAAGAAGCAATGACGCCAGGGTGGGGGGGGGAGCTTAAAGAACTTTCTCCTCCAGTGGAAGAACAAAACAAACAATAGGTGGGTGACTTCCATTATATCGTATAGAATTTATGTCTTCTCCTCCTCATCGTTTTTTTCTGTCCAGGCAATCCTCAGGAAGTCTGACACATCATCTTTGGCAGCAAGTGTCTACCCTGCAGAATCTGGATGTGGTTTGTCCAGTCCCTCCATATGAGAAAGGTACGGGTCACTACTCCCCCCTTTTCCTAATAAAGAAGCAAAATGGGTCTTACAGGTTAATCATAAATTTAAAATTCTTAAACAAATGGGTGACATATGCCAAGTTCAAAATGGAGTCCATAAAATCTACCACCCCCTTAATAAACCGCAATGCATTTTTGTGTACTCTGGATCTCAAAGATGGATACTATCATATTCCCATTCATGCAGATTCTCAGAAGTTTTTGCGTTTTGCAGTGGTTTCTCCCTTACAGCCTTACCATTTGGTCTTTCTTCAGCTCCCCGAGTCTTTACCAAAGTCATGGCGGAAGTGGTCAAATACTTGAGGACCAAAGAAGTCCTAGTGGTCCCACACCTAGACGATTTCTTACTAGTGGGAGACTCGGTAAACCATCTAGAAAAACAAAAGAAGGTGACAATAGAAGTTCTTCAGGAGTTGGGCTGGATTATAAATTTGGAAAAATCCGATCTTGTTCCCAATCCCATAAAATAATTTTTGGGAGTATCCTTAAATTCATTAACCCAAACTTCTTATCTTTCGCAGGAGAAAGTAGACAGATTACTTCTGAAAATCAAGGACTTCCAGAAGAGGAAATACATCTCGATACGAGCAGCGATGAGTCTTATGCGGTCCATGACCTCCTGAATACAATGTGTAGCCTGGTGCCAGAACCATACAAGACCTCTACAGTCCTGGATCCTGTCAAAATGGGACTAAGATTACCATCACCTGAACTTACGGCTAAAGATTCCTTCAGCAGTAAAAAAAATCCTTAGACTGGTGGAAGGATCTCGATCACCTTCAAAGAGGTGTGAACTGGGTTCTCTGGCCAATAATCCAGATCCAGACAGATGTCAGCACCTCAGGTTGGGGAGCTCTTCTTCCAGGTAAGTATGTTTAGGGCATCTGGTCCCATTCAATGTCTCGTGCATCCTCAAACGAAAGGGAACTGAAAGCCGTCCTAAAAACCCTGGAAGCCTGTACCAAGGATCTAAAAGGGAAGCACCTAAAGATCTTCTCCGACAATACAACTACGGTTGCATATTAAAAGAGACAGGGCGGAACAAGGAAGCTTCAGAACATTTCCCAGAAAATATTTTCTTGGACAGAAGAAAATGTTCTTTCAGTTTCAGCAGTCCATCTGAGAGGCTCAGAGAGGTATCAGACTATCTCAGCAGGACACCTATTCTCCCTCACGAATGGAGTCTGAAATCCGAAGTCTTCCAGGAGATTGTCCTCAGATGGGGAAATCCTTCCATCGATCTCTTCGCATCCAGGACAAATTCGAAAGTCGAGAAATTCTATTCCCTAAATCCGAAGGAAGTTCCTTGGGGTCTGGATGCCTTCTCCCAGCCTTGGGATCAGGACCTCCTCTATGCATTCCCTCCAGTTCCTCTGATCAACAAAGTTCTCCAGAAGTTACTATCCAGCCCGGCCAAGCTGATTCTAGTAGTTCCATTTTGGACGAAGAAAAGCTGGTTTCCGCTTCTGGAAAAGCTGGCTCTAGACCTTCCTTTCATCCTTCCCAAGATTCCAGACCTCTTGCACCAGAGACCAGTCTTACACCAGAACCCAGGGTTCCTGAATCTATCAGCCTGGATCCTGAAAGCGCCTTCCTGAACACAAAATGACTCTCCTTTAAGGTAATAAAGACTTTGAGGAATTGTAGGAAGCCTGTGACCCATGCTATCTATCTTAAGATATGGAATAAATTCTGTGCCTGGTCAAAAGACCAACCTAACCAAGATTCTCCTAATATCTGCCAGGTTCTTGATTTCCTGCAGGAGGGTTTCGACAAGGGATTACGGCCTAGTACCCTGAAAGTCCAGGTGTCAGCTTAAGCGCATATTTTGATACAGCACTTGCGGAAGACAGGTGGGTAAAGACAGGGCCGGCACTATGGGTAGGCAAAAATGGCAATTGCCCCCTGAAAGTGGAGAATCTCTTCTTTCAAATGGATCTTGAATTTTGTTTCTAGGTGCCAGGGATCCAGAGATATTCAGGTTTAAAGTGAGAGTATCAGGTGCCATTTTTATATATAACAATCACTCCCAACGGCAAATTAACAGTTAATATCTCTGTTTTCCTTACACTTAGAAACACAAATTTGGATTCATATAAAAGAGGAGACTCTCTTCTTAGGAAAAAAGAAGTGATGTTCTGTGTCACAAAGCCAAAGATACAGCCCCCTGAAGTCCCCCCCCCCCCTCTCACCAGATTCTTAGCCATCAGGCTGCAGGGAGAATTTGCTGCACACAGGAGCTGCTGCTCCTCAAAGATAATGGAATTTCTAGTTGAAAAGCAGATATCTAGTTATTACAGTTTTAGTGATATTGTGAATTACATTTAGGAGATGTGAAGGTAAATATTTTCTGTTTGGAGAACATTTTTTGCCATCAAAGTCAAATTTTAACTATTTAGTTTTTATAAAATGTTTGAATCAAAATTGCATGAAGGCGCCTATGTCTATAAACTCTTTAATGCAATTTTGAAAATGGGGCAAGTGTCTGCCCTCCGAAAATATGTGGTTTGTTGGGTTACTTTAATTTTTTTTGCTGTTATTTTGAGTTGAATTTTAAACGCCAAAATTGTAAAAACTGCTCAGGTCAATAATGTGACAAAATATCCAGAAATACCTGACTGTTGAATTCCCGGGTGAAGATGCTTATCATCTCTGTCCTGTCTATATATCTATCTCCTATAATCTGAACATTTATATATCTCGCTTTTTCTCTATTTATCAATCAATCTATTTCTGTTCTAGTGTATTTCTCTCATATCCATCTACTGTATATATCATCTACTTTATAGTTCTGCATCTAGAAATCTCTATCAGCTTTCATATTTATCTTCTATCATAATAATTAATAATTCTTTATATAGCGCACACAGATTACACAGCGCTTGCCAAATCAGTCCCTGTCCCCATGGGGCTCACAATCTTTTCAACCAACCAGTAATTTTTTGGAGTGTGGGAGAAAACCGGAGGACCCAGAGGAAAACCACACAAACATACAAACTCTTTGCCGATGATGACCAGCGCTGCAAGGCTGTAGTGCTAACCACGGAACCACTGTGCTGCCTATCATCAATCTGTTTATCGCCTTCCATATTACAGTTTGTTTTACCATACTAAAGGGAGCCACTTACTGACTTGTCATAAAATTGTTTTATTTTGGGGCTCCACTTTTAGTTTTGCCCAGGGCCTCAATTTGTCTAGAACTGGCCCTGGGTAAAGAGATTCTTTCAGGCCTGTACCCGCTTAAGACCTACTGTAAAGGAATCTTCCCCCCCAGTGGGACCTTTCCTTGGTCTTAGATGCATTAAGCTCAGACCCCTTTGAACCCAATGATTCAAATAATATACGTTTTTAACGCTTAAAACAGCATTTCTAGTTGCCATCATATCCGCTAGAAGGAAAGGGGAACTTCAGGCCTTATCGATTTGTGAACCTTCACAGGAGTCAGGAGATCATATTGCCAACCTTATGTCGTCAGCCAAAGAATGCTACGGAAGAGTAGTGGCATCTCCTAGATGTAAGGCGCTCAGTACTTAGATACTTAGAGGTCTCAAATCCCTGGAGAAAGGACTCAAACCTTTTTGTTCAATTTGCAGGGAAAAATAAGGGAAGAAAAGCCTCTAAATCAACTATTAGCCAGTGGATTACAAATGCGATCAGGGAATGCTACGGTCTTAAAGGTGTTCCTATTCCTATGAAGTTAAGGGCTCACTCTACCCGAGCAGTCTCCACATCTTGGGCTGAGAGAGGGGGAGCCTCCATTGATGAAATTTGCAAAGCAGCCACTTGGAGCTCAAATTCCACCTTTGTTAACCATTACCGACTGAATATAGCCATGGCAAAAGATCTGGCCTTCGGCCGTAAAGTCCTACAAGCTGTGGTCCCTCCCTAACTGGGGATAATTTGGTATGTCTCCAGGGGGCCGTCACGGGCAACGAAATGGAAAAAAGGAATTAGTCCTCACTGGTAATTCGGTTTCCATAAGTCCACCATGACGGCCCTATTATTTCCCTCCCTTGTTGTTTTTTTTTTTTTGATCAACTCTTTATTTATTTTTGTTTTATCTTTAACAATCACAGACAAAAACATCTGCCCAAACATGGGCTATATACATGTCCAATGAAAGGAGCATTAGATGATAGATGTTATTAGCCTTAAAACCACAGAAGAGACATATGGGGAGAAACAAAACAAAACAACAATCCTGTCACATTAGCTACACACGTTTAGGAGATCATGCGGAGAAGTCAGAGCAGACGGCCTATGAGCCTTGACTATTAGTCATACAGTGAATGTCCCATGGAGACCAAACTGATTCAAATCGATCCAATTTGTTGTTCAATTGAGCAGTCAGTTGTTCCATTGACCTCATATCCTTGATACGGGCATACAGATCTGTCGAAGAGGGTGGGGCCATTCTTTTCCAAAACAGGGAAATCAAACATTTGGCTGTCGACATGAAGGAGCAGCCTGGCTTTTGGACCCTTGATGTTAGTGGGAGGTAAATTCAGTAAATATACTGTCGGATCTAAGGGGACACTAGTTCCCAGGATCTCCTGCAAGAGGGTTTCAATCATATTCCAGTAGTTTACTATAACTGGGCATGACCAGAAAATGTGGTATACAGAACCCACCTCCCTGTCACATCGCCAACAGGTACTTGAGATAAGTGGGTTAAGCCTGTGTAGCAGTTCAGGGGTATGGTACCAAAGAATGAGGAGTTTCACTTGGTTCTCTTTATAAAGAGAGTTTATGGAGGCCTTTTTAGCGTTCGACCAGATAATCTGCCATTGTTCCATAGAAAATTTCCTATTCAACCATGTTTCCCATTACGCCATATACTTATGTGTGGGCTGAGTGGGTCCCACCGGAGAGTTTAAAATGCTGTAGATGTTGGAAATTAAACCCTTGGAAGAGGGCTCTGAGGCACAGATAAGCTCAAATGGAGAAGGGGCGTGGGATCTCCCCCGGACCCATATGAGATGATATATAATGTTTAATTTGTCCGTACTGCAAGATTTGGCCCCCTGCAAGAGTCGGAAACCTCTCTACCAAGGTGGCGAAGGGAAGAATCAGTCTGGTGTGTGCGTCCGTATAGTCCTTAATCTGGAATAACTTGGCCTCTATCCAGGGTTTAAAACCTCCTGAAGTCACACTGTCTGGGAGGTGTGGAGTAAAAAGTACCGGGGAGAGTGGCGACCTATGGGTGGCTAGTTGGAAACGCACTCTGCATTTAAACCATATATCCCTCCCTTGTTGTTTTGATGGTTTCTTCTTGTAAATACTGTATGTGAATATAACATGCTAAATAATACTTTTAATACTCTCAATTTCCTGTCCCTACAGAGGAAGGGGAAGCAACCTCCAGGGGGCCGTCATGGTGGACTTATGGAAACCGAATTAACGGTGAGGACTAATTCCTTTTATCTCTGGTGTTATTTATTATTCCATGCCGTGTACTGGGAAGCTAGAAAAAAATTCCAAATGTGGATAAAATGGAAAAAAAATGTTTGCGCAAACGTTCTTGTGGGCTCAGTTATTACGACTTTCACTATGCTCTTCAAATAACACCTCTGCTTTATTCTTTGGTTCGGTATGGTGTGTTTTAATACATTTTTCAAAAATGAATTTAATGTATACAAAAAAGACGCTAATTACTTTTTCATACTTTTGTATACGGAGCAGTGTTAGGTGTCACTTTTTGTAAAATGAGCCAACGTTTTCATTGCTATCAATTTGAGCTCTGTGTGACATTTTGATCACTTTTTATTAAAATTTTTTATGTGATGTAAAATGGTGTAAAAGTCGTGTTTCAGACATTTGGGCTCTATTTTCCGTTATGTGGTTTACCACAGGCAATAACCGGTTTTATATTTTGATAGATTGGGCATTTTGAGACGCGGTGATACCTATTGTGTCTGTGACTTTTACTGTTTATTACGTTTTATATCAGTTCTAGGAAAATGGGGGTGATTTGTACTTTTAGGTTTTAACCTTTTTTTAAAATTTATTTTTAAAACTTTTTTAAAACTTTTTTTAAACTATTTTTTATACCCTCTGGGGATATTAACCCTAGATGGTCTAATATTCCTACCAAATACTGCAATACTACTGTATTGCAGTATATGGCATTTTAGCACAGTTTGTAATGAAACTGCAGAAACCAGAAAGCCTCGGGTCTGATGAAGATCCGAGGCTGTCATGGCAACCGATCGCCACCCACAACCCCCCCCCCTGCAATATGCAACAAACCCCACCTGTGTATGAAGAGGTCTCAGCCCTCAGCATCAGGTCTACCTAAGATTGCAGGAAGGTGTGGACAGTAAGATTATCATTGGAGCCATTGGAGTTCCTGCTCTTGGCCCCATGTTTAGGGGGTTGTCAAGGGAAGCTCCAGTGGCAATCCAAATTTTCCTTCCTTCTGTAAACGATATTTGTGTCCTCAGGACCGTTCAAAGCTGTTGGTATATCATGGAGCAAGAAGATTGCAAGATACTGCTTAATTTGCAGTGTTGGCACTTTGCAATAAATAAGTGGGTCTGGGTTGCAGTTTGGGCACTCGGTCTCCATTAGGGAGTATGACTGACATAGGCAAATGCTAATGGGATGAAGTCCAATAAAATCTCACATGTCAGGAAGCATCTCACAGGTCCCTTAACACATTGATGACATCATAGTGTGTGCATGGGCTCAAGAAATGCCAGAGGTAAGTACAGAGTTGTTGTTTTTTTTAATATAACTGGGGATGCTGCTGGGCATATCATTAGTGAAGAGGGGTGTTTCGATAGTGAGGGGAGGCTGTTACCAATCCATTAACCAACATAGGCTTATACTCAACTTAATAAGTCTTCCCAGTTTAATGGTAAAATTAGCTGCTTTGGCTTACAATCTGATCCGTATATAAGTATATACACTTACTGCTCTTAGCTATAAGAAAATAGAATGAGTTAACAAATATTTTGCACAAAAAAAAATCACGACTCCTGTATCCACCCATGTTCAGTCTACCTTTCCTATTAGATGGCTTCCCTAAAGTGGAGTATTGAGTGATGTATACTCCAGCATGTCTACATGTTAGCCCCCCCCCCCCCAGTTATGCCAGGAATGTGCACTGTCAGTCCTCACTGTAGTTCTGGTATTCTATTCAGTCACTGTCTTCTCCTTATCCATTAAACAGAAAATAATCCTGGCACTCCAAAGGTTGCTTGCTTAAGTGATGTTTTTATTGTGACAAAAACATGTAACATTTCGACCTCCATGAGGCCTTGTCAAACATTGATTGCTGCTTGCAGAAGAGGAAGAGCATGAAGAGCGTAAGTGTTCTGAACTGTTGTGACTGGGAAGGCTATAGGTTGCTGTTGGACTACAATGATATTATATAAAGCACAAATACAGTTAGTAGCTACTAAACTATAAACCAACTATTTTCTTAGATAAAGCATGGTATCATGTCCTGTAATCCACTCTTTGCACAAAGACCTCAGAGATCTTTGATACAGATTGCTGTCTGTAAATCCCCACTACTGGCACGTATCTGGCCTACCCTGCACTTGTATTCTATGCATTACATGATTGCACGCCATACATGAGAGGGCATTTCCCTAGCCTTCAGGAGAAGTGTTTTTCTGCAGCATTTTTCGGGAGTTGTGAGCATGTAGCTCCTCGTGAAAAAAATTCAATTCGGCAACCAAAACGTTTTAATTCATCAATTTGATTATTCCATAGAATAGCAAGATTTTCATCATAAAAAACAATTCTTCATGTACCGACCAGTTATATTCATAAATTGTTACAGTATTTTTCGGACTATAAGGCACACCGGAGTATAAGGGGCACCATCAATAAATGCCTGCTAAAACGTCTAGGTTCATATATAAGGCGCACCGGAGTATAAGGCGCATCTCATTATAAGGATGAATGACCAGCAGTTGGCAGACCTGTGCACACTTCAAGGCAGCTGTTGTTTGTAAGTACGGTTCATATATAAAGCGCACTGGACTATAAGGCGCACTTCTTATAGTCCGAAAAATAAGGTACTGTAAATGTGCTGAAAATCCTCAACTCGGCTTAAACAATACACGAACCTAGCACTTAAAAAAACCCCAAAAACTTATATACTCACCCTCCGGCAACCCCGATGCGCAGCGCGGCTCACTGATTTCAGCGCGGCTCCTCTTCTGTCTTCCGCTCCTGTCTTCTTTCTACTGTAACAGCTTGCAGGGCGCAGCCATGTTTCTTCCTGGGAGGAATCATGGCCGCTCCCTGCAGGCTGTTACAGAAGAAAGAAGACAGGCGGGGAAGACAGAAGAGGAGCCACGTTGACATCGGGGAGCCGCGCCGGGGTTGCCGGAGGGTGAGTATATAAGTTTTTTGGGTTTTTTTAATGCTGGGCTGGCTGTATACTACTGGGGCAGGCTGGGCTGGCTGTATACTACTGGAAGCTGGCTGTATACTACTGGGGGCTGGCTGGGCTGGCTGTATACCACAGGGTGCAGGCTGGGCTGGCTGTATACTACAGGGGGCTGGCTGTATACCACAGGGGGCAGGCTGTTTACTACAGGGAGCAGGCTGGGCTGGCTGTATACTAAAGGGGGCTGGCTATATACTACTGGGGGCTTGCTGGCTATATACTGGGGGGGTCTGTGACCAATGCATTTCCCACCCTCGGCTTATACTCAAGTAAATAGGTTTTCTCAGTTTTTGGTGGTAAAATTAGGGGTCTCAGCTTAAAACCGGGTCGGCTTATACTCGAGTATATACATCGTGTGTATCTATATCCCGAGGAGATAGTGTTATATTTATCATGCCCAACAGGGGTCCTAAGTATCCACTTGGATTGAGCTATATTAACTCTTAGGCAACTGTAATTCTCCCCTTCATTCACAAGATGTCCCAAGCACACCCATATTAATTCTTATGCGGATGTAATATATATTTCTT
The DNA here is from genome assembly GCF_040894005.1 of Engystomops pustulosus. Taxonomy (NCBI): domain Eukaryota; kingdom Metazoa; phylum Chordata; class Amphibia; order Anura; family Leptodactylidae; genus Engystomops; species Engystomops pustulosus. The sequence goes on along the minus strand of NC_092412.1, from coordinate 167,261,122 downwards.
TAACAGGGTGTCCTCAGTGTACCTACATTAGTTTATGTATGAGTTTAGTGTTTGAATTTATACACAAGATGTCCTCGGTGTGCATTTTATTTCCTTTACAAATGTAATGGTTATTGCAGTTTTACACTTGTTCCACAAGATGGCATATTGTTTTTTTCTTGTTTTTATTATGCCTGCTCCTTTTTTCAAACTACGGAAGCGGGTTCAAAAACGTTACCATATTTTGTCTAGCTTGCTGGATGCCGATGATGCATAGGCTTAACTCTAGGTAAGGAGAAAATAACTAACAAGAGGTGCCAATCCAATAGGTAGAATTTAGGATTTTTATTGGTAAAAACCAGGGGTACTGTAAAAGGCAAGGGTAACGCATTTCGGGGCATATCATATAGTTAAGAAAACATTTGAGAAGATTATATGAATAAGCCAGTATAAAATATAACACTTAAGTGTGCAAAAAATGTATTAAAAGCTGCAGGGTAAAGTGCATCAGACAGCGCAAATAATAAGATTGTCTATGTACGTAAAGGTAAAAACATACAATGCAGGTAAATCTCTTTCTCTCTCTTTCCGAAGACGATCAGCGATCGGCACATTGTAATGAATGAGGAGGAAAATCCCCATATACTGAAAAATAGTAAAAATAAAAAAAAGTAAAAAAAATAATAATTTTAAATCGAAAAATTCAAATCAACCCCCCTTTCCCTAGAACTGATTTAAATATAAATAAACAGAAAAAAATCATAAACACATTAGGTATTGCAGTGTCCGAAAATGCCCAATCTATCAAAATATAATAATGTAACAGAAAATAGCGCCCAAAGTTGAAAATGGCACTTTTTTGCCATTTTAAAACATATTAAACATTTTATAAAAAGTGATCAAAAGGTCGTAAAGTCCTAAAAAGCGAAGCATTGAAAACGTCATCAACGTCATCAAAAGCCGCAAAAAAATTACACCACCCACAGCTCAGTACACCAAAAGAAGATGGCAAAATATTTTTATTTTTTATTGTACAGGAAGTTTTAATTTTTGTAAATGTATGAAAACCAGGCTTGGACTGGCCTGCCGGGATACCGGTCAAAACCCCAGTGGGCCCTTATCATAAGTCACCATCTCCTGCCTGTGTCTGTGCAGGCACATTCAGCTGAGGCTGGAGGAGGGGGGTAGCAGGGGGGACTATGACGTCCTGCAGGAGGGAGAGACAGGTTCTCTGCTCTTCCCATAGCAGCGCTGGGGCAGTGAGTAAGACATTTCCTCCTCACTGCACTGAGCACCCCAGCCCCTGCGTCACTGCAGGAGAACATGGCCCCTGATTCACTGGAGGAGCAGACAGTGAGCTGTCACTAATTACAGACCAGAGGACGTGGGCCCCCTAGTAGTCACAGTGGGCCCCCTTCCTCCTGGTCATGCTGGAGTGTCCTCCCCCTAGCACAGCACAGGCTGCCCTTATGTGCAGGAGCTCAGGATGGATGAGGAGCTGCTGCTCTCCCCATGATGGCTTCCAGCACAAGAAAAAGGTACAAAATAAAAGTGCATCACATTTACACACACACAGTGCACCTCATTACATCCCTGCAATGTGTACATACGTATAGAATAACAGTGCACTCAAGAACTACAACTCCCAGCAGTTGAATGAGATGATGAAAGTTGTAGTTCTTCAATTGACTGTATTAAGTATTGATGTAGAATAAGGATTGATGTCACACGTAACGCTGACTCTGTTTAGAAATGGAATTAAAGTGCACAGGGGCAGGATGCGCTTCTATGCAGACGCATGTGATCGGTAACTCGCACCCAGTGTCTTGTATTGTCCAAATGCTGAAGGAATCCAAGCGTTACATGTGACCCCGTGTTACGTGTGACCGCAGCCTCAGTATTACCAGCATATCCCTTGTTACGTGTGACCGCAGCCTCGGTATAACCAGCATACCCTGCGTTACGTGTGACTGCAGCCTCAGTATTACCAGCATATCCCGTGTTACGTGTGACCGCAGCCTCTGTATTACCAGCATACCCTGCGTTACGTGTGACCGCAGCCTCTGTATTACCAGCATACCCCGCGTTACGTGTGACCGCAGCCTCTGTATTACCAGCATATCTCGCGTTACATGTGACCGCAGCCTCAGTATTACCAGCATACCCCGCGTTACGGGTGACCCCAGGCTCAGTATTACCAGCATACCCCACGTTACGGGTGACCCCAGGCTCAGTATTACCAGCATACCCCGCATTACGGGTGACCTCAGGCTCAGTATTACCAGCATACCCCGCGTTACGTGTGACCGCAGCCTCAGTATTACCAACGAAACCCCCCCACCCATCATGGTGTCCAAAATGCAGATTCATCACCATTTCAATGCACACAAAGATTTGAATAAAAAGTGATGAAAAGCTTTTTCACTTCACATATCACTGAAAATGTCAGCTTCTCCAGCTCAGTACATCAAAGTTTAAAAAAAAGTAAGAGGTGTGTGAAAGATGTAAAACTGAGCCTGTAATAAAAATAATGCAACCTTTTTGTCATTTATACCACATTTGGAATTTTTCTCCAGCTTCCTAGTACACTGCACGTAAAATTAACCCTTCAAGGGTTAAAGGCCAGACCATTTTCATCTTTGATTTTCCATTTTTACCTCCCGGTGTTATTTCCATGTACAGAGCTGTATGAGGCTTGTTTTCTGCATAACAAATTGTACTTCTTAGTGATGGTATTTTATATTCTATGTCACGGACTGGAAAGCAGGAAAAAATCCCAATGCGGTAAAATTAACAAAAAAAAAACCCACTTATGCCATTTTCTTGTGGGCTAAGTATGTTTGGCTTTCACTGTATGCTCCAAATCATACCTCCCCTTAATTCCTTGGGTACGTGTGATCACGAGGACACCGAAGTCATAAAGCTTTTATTCAGTTTTTATATAAAAAATGAAAACCTTTGGTACAAAAAAAAAAAAAAAATGTCTTAAAGGGGTTTTCCCACGAAGACGGGATAGGGCCTAACTTACTGATCAGTGGGGTCTCAGTGCTGAGGGGTCCGACCGACCTTTTTTTACTGTATTTTTAGACCGTAAGGGTTTCTCGTTCCTACCATTTACTGCAATATAACTGCATTGCAATATGTGACCACCAGGATGAAAGCCTGTATGCAAATGAGCCTGAGGGGCTCCAGGCTCCTCCACAAGTGTTATTGGAGCCTGGAGCCCCTCAGGCTTATTTGCTTACAGCCCTTCATCCTGGTGGTAGATGTCCTTTTACTGCTCACAGTGGCATTTTGTAGGTTAATACCTGTGATTGGTACCAGCAATCCATTTAGGGGGATATTCATCGGCCATGCCCCCATGTGTTGCCGGATACCTGGAGAGACTTGGGGTGTTGTCACACGTTGTCACATCGGAATCACAACCATAAGATGTGAGAGCGCCCTGAGGCCTCTTGATGTAACTGCTGTAAAAAGCAGCCGCCCGGCAAAACCATACCAGGTCCATCCTGGTATAATTTTGTGTAAAAACAGCAAACAAAAGTTTGCGGGTTTTTCAAAATAATTCAGGCATGCCCCGCGCATCAGCCTACACCCCTTCACGACCACATGTCATGGAGGTGGCGTAGTTGCTTTTATAATCGCAAATTCTTCATACAACCCCCTGGTGTATATGAAGAGGACTCAGCCTGTGAACCTTCTTCATATACAGGCAGTCCTTGGGTTATTTACAAGATAGGTTCCTTAGGTTTGTACTTAAGTTGAATTTGTATGTAAGTCGGAATTGTATATTTTATAATTGTAGATCCAGACAAAATTTTTTTGTCCCAGTGACAATTAGATTTTCTAAATTCTTTGCTGTAATGAAACCAAGGATTAATATCAATCAATAAAGCTTCATTACAGACACCTTACAGCTGATCATCTAGGACTATAGTAACATCCAGAGACTTCACCATAGGTCACAGTGGGCAGATGGGTCCATCTGTAACTAGGGGTTGTCTGTAAGTCGGGTGTCCTTAAGTAGGGGACCGCCTGTACCTGAAACCTGTTAAGGACATACATGTACCATGTGCAGTCCTTAAAGGACATCTATCACCAGATCAAGGATTGTAAACCAAGCACAATGACATACTCATGTGTGCCCCCTCTGGCAGGATCTGCTCTTCTTTTAGCTTCCTATTCCCTTGTTTTTACAAAAAAAAAGTTTTTAAATTATGCAAATGAGCCTGAAGGCTCAGGCTTCATAGGCCTTAATGGAACCTAGAGCCCCTCAGACTAATTTGCATAATTTTGAAAGCCCTTTTTTCTTAAAAACAAGGGCATAACAACCTTAAAGAAGAGCAGATCCTCTGCCAGAGGGGGCACACACCAGTATGTCTGTATGTTTGGTTTACAATCCTTGATCTGCTGATAGATCACACTTTGCAGTTCTTGATCTGTTTCAATTCCATTTAAAAACGCAACTGGGAGGGGCTCATTCCAGAACAAAAGCGTTTCAGTAGAAAGACATGTGTTCTGGCAAAGCCCCTCCCTTTTGCGGTTTCCAATGCAGTTAAAAACTCATCAAAAACAAAAAGTGTGCACGGGGCCTGAGGCTTGTTTTCTGCAGGACTGTTGTACACGTCCCCATTCACTTCTATGGGCTCATGCACATGGCTGTGAATTTCACAGCCCTGTTTATGAGCCGACTGCCTGAGCTGCAAATGACAGAGCAGGTCCTAATAATGTTTGCGATTCAGGCTATTATTATGTACTTACATCCAGATGACAAGCCACCCTCAAACAATGTTCCATGGGACCATTGTTTCCATCCCAAGAACTGCACAAGTGTAGTGTGCAGAAAGCCTGAGGCTGCGTTCACACATTACGTTTTTTTTGTTGCAGAAATTTAAAGTTTGTCTGCTGAATGGACATGCATTCAAATGGAAGAGGAACAGATCGTCTTTCCAAAGCATTGAATATGCAACAAAAAACGCAATGTGTGAACATGGCCACAGGCTCCATTCACGCAATGAAAATTTATATAAAAATACATGGGGGTGTATTTATAAAATACATGGGGGTGGCTAGCACGTATCAATGAAGCAGCTGGTGGGCCCCCAGAATTAATTTCACTGGTGGGCCCTTGGCACCCCAGTCCGACCCTGATCAAAACATTATAAAACCTATACAAATTTGGTATTTGGTATGTAATAAAGTAGACATGTCATTTGGGGCGTACAGTAAAATCCGCAAAATCCAAGCCCACAAGAAAATGGCACAAATGCTTTTTTTTAACAAATTGCATTGCATTTGGAATTTTTTTCCTGCTACCCAGTACATGGCATGGGATATTAAATACCACCATTTTGAAGTGCAATTTGTTACACAGAAAACAAGCCATCACACAGCTCTGTATATAGAAAAATAAAAAAGTTATAGATTGGGGAGTGAAAAATGAAAACGCAAAACCGAAAAAGGGCTACGGCGGGAAGGGTTTAAATCAGATTTGTATAATTGAGAAGAGTTATGAGGCGGGAGCGTGGCTAGTGAGTGGACGCATTGCAGGAGAGCTCTGCGATCTCACCCACAGAAGCGACCATAAGCACTCAGTATGTTACTGATCAAAATGCAGGGGAACCCGTTCCATAAAGCACCAGGGCCCACTGGAGACATCTGGTGACATGGGAAAGCCCAGGAGAAATGGTACGGCACCAGTAAAGCTGAGCTCCATGTTCCTGGCGCGCAGCCAAGATGGCGCCGATTCACCTCCACGCGACTCCCTGCTCCATATAAGCACAGTTGCCTTTCAATTCAGCCCCTCTATGCCATATTTGGGAGACAATTGAAACGTACCACCTCAGCGACTTCCTAATTGACTACTTTGTTGCCCTTATTCCAGAAGCAGAATAAAAGACCTTTTAATAGATAGGGCACACAGAATCCCTAAAACTAAAAGTGTGCCTGTCTCTGCACCAAGAGACGTCATCACAAGAATCCATTTCTTCCAATTCAAAGAAGCGATAGCTAAAGCCACAAGCAGCAAGAAAGATTTACCAAAACACGTAAAAAAAAAAATATCATAGTATTTTCTGACCTATCTGCAGCAACATTAAGCAGTCGAAGAGAATTCACCACAGCCACTATAGCAATGAAAGAACACAACATCGCCTACAAATGTGGATACCCAGTAACCCAGTAAAGCTGCTAATCTTCAGGAATGGAATCAACTACACTCTCAACTCCCCTAGAGAAGCCACCATCATTCTTCAAGAAGAAGACGACCTTGGGGAAGACTGCTACTCTGGAAAAGGAATGGAGCAGCGGTGCCTGAGAGGACCACTCTAATACTTCGCAATATCAGCGGAGTTAAGGAAAATCTCGCTCTATCCCCTTCGTACTACAAACTCTGTGATTCTTTTCACCTACGAATTTCTCCCTGGCACAACTTACTGTATAATGTTACCTGTTAATCCTGTTATATTCTACATGTGTAAAATTGTTTGTTTTCTGTATTTGCGACACAAATTTAGCTATTCAATAATGTATCTTGTATAGATGAAGCGTCACTGTCAGCATCTATTAACTCCATCCAAAATTACTTTTAACCTAACAACTATAAATACCAAAGGGTTAAATAGTCCCATGAAAAGACCTTTATTTTGGAAAGAGGCACTAGCCTTAAAAAGCGACATGATATGCACTCAAGAAACCCATCTCAATCCAGACGATACCGTTAGACTTAAACATAAAATATTCCTTCCTGTCTTTTCCGCTCCAACAGAAAATAAAAAAAGAGGGATCTCGATAGCCTTTAAAGACACTGTGGCCTTTCATCTTACAAAATCTGAAATAGATGCTGACGGACGCTATATCTTTATATGCTCCCAACAAAAAACAATACCCCTTTATCATAATAGATATTCATAAGATATTAACTTTACCAGGTATACCAAACCCAACTAGAATTAAATATAAGAAGAAGTGGAGCTAAGTATTACTGGCAGGGGAACAGAGCAGGCAAACTCCTTGCAAATAAAATAAAAAATAGACGCTTAACACAAAAAATACCTTACATTTTAGACCCAAACAACAAAAAAATCATTAACCCACAAGCAATTGCGAACGTCTTCAGCAACTACTATAATGCCATATACAACTTAAAAGATGATACCTCTACCCCACAACCATCAGAAACCCTACTCAAGGATTTCTTTGCACAAATACCACTGCCCCAAATCACAGAACAGCTGCAAATATTATATCGTCCCATTAACAGTGAGGAACTTGACTATGTAATAAAAAATGCGAAGAATAACAAAAACACCAGGCCCAGACGGGTTATCCAATAAAATACTTCAAGACATTCCATAACACCTTAAAACCCTATTTTCTCAAGACACTAAAGTCTATAGTAGAAAGAAAAGTGATCCCAGAAGAAATGCTGCAATCACTAATAATCACACTCCCAAAATCGGCAAATCCCCAGACCGTCCTATGAACTTTCGACCAATATCACTTCTCAACGCAGACTTAAAAATTTATGCCAAAATCATTGCTGATAGATTATCCGACATAATTCCACAACTTATCAATAAAGTACAGGGTTCATAAAGGGCAGGCAAAGTCTAGACAGCACCAGAAGAATGCTGGACATAATTCAAATCCAAATTCTCTGCTCATCTCTTTGGATGCTGAAAAGGCATTCGACCAGATCTATTGGAAATTCCTAAACGCAACTGAGGAAGGCAACATCTTGAACAGTATACACTTTTATACTCCAAACCAACAGCCCAGATCTACATGTCAGGTTTCCTCTCAGAGAAAATCAAAATTACAAACTTCACAAGACAGGGTTGTCCCCTTTCCCCTCTAATTTTCACATTGACCATAAAGCCCCCTGCTGAAATGATTAGGAAATCCCCACTAATTTCACTAATGAAAATAGGAGACACTGATCACTAAATAGGCCTCTTTGAAGATGATACAATTTTGATTCTCTCAAATTCCCTTCAATCCCTACCGGCAGCAATGCAAATCATAAACAATTACAGCCAGGTTTCTTAATACAAACTAAACACATCTAAATGCCAAGTACTAAATTCCTCTTTCACTTGTTAAACTATTAAAAATCGCATACAAATTTCACTGTGAAACTTCCATTATCACATACTGACATTTCCCTTTAAAGAAACCTCTAATATCAACTACAAACATATTTTAAGCAAAATTAAACAGGAACTTATAATTATTTTTTTTTTACCTGCATTATAAGTTTTTACCTTTACGTACATAGAGAATCTAATTATTTGCGCTGTCTGATGCACTTTACCCTGCAGCTTTCAATACATTTTTTGAACACTAAAGTGTTATATTTTATACAAATTTGCTTATTTATATAATCTTCTCTAATGTTTTCTAAACTATATGATGTGCAAACCTTTAGGGTCTGGAGAAGAGGGAGGTCCTTCCTCGAAATGCTTTACCCGTGGCTTTTCCACCACCCCTGGTTTTTGCCAATAAAAATCCTAAATTCCACCAATTGGATTGGCGCCTCGCGTCTGTTTTTTGCTCCTCATTGATGATCTACTACACTGGGCTTTCCATTTCCAGAATCTAGGACGCTGTGCTGCCTCCATTAATACAGGCTTTATTTAAGCCTGCCTCCGGTAACCTCCTTATCTCAGGGGACGAGTACTAGTGGGCCAACCTATATTTACTGTGTGATTACTACTCTATGGGAGTGCAATCTCGTTTTTATTTTTCTTATATAACTTTAGGTAATTATTGAATATTTCTTGTTAGATGGTATGTTTATCTATCACAATGGAAGAGGACTAGAACATTCAAAGTGAGAGGGATTGCTTTATCTAGAGAATTTTGAGTAATTTTTAGATGTAGCCATACACTTATTTTAATATTGTTTCTGATAGTACGCCAAGTTCCCCTGGGTTTCAAGTTCCTAATTTATAGATCTAATAGATCTCCCTTTTCGTCAGAGCTCTGAACCTATTATGGATATGTTTATTTATCTGATCGATCGGAGTGACTTTTATTCCCCGATCTGTGGGATCATGTTTTAGAGTGCAATGTGGCGTTGGCCGCGATTGAGTTTTTTATGAATGATATTATACCTATGTTGGTTCATTCAAAATGTATGAACCTTGAACTGTCTGCCTACATACTGCTTCCCACAGTTACATTGGATGAGGTAAATTACATAGTTACATTGGCAATTTAGATTTTGTTTTATTATGTACTTTTCTCCTGTGGTGTTGAACAGAAAGGTTTTTATATTACTTCCAAACCGTACCTATTGATTTCTCTACACCTTGTTTAAAATCTCTCCATACTGATTTATTTGGGGCCCAAGGAGAAGAAGGGTTACTGCGGCCTCCCTATACACTTCCAAGATGCACGTTGGCTTGGGGGTACCAAATATACTCAAATATTATTATGCCTCTAGGCTAGTGACTTTAGTAATGCTAAATAAGAAAAAGGCTTTAACCCAATGGGCCCTAATCAAGCAATATGCCTGCCCACAAGTGCCTCTGGACACTTTATTCTGGCTCCAAAGTTAGATCTGTGATCTTATGTCTACTCCTCTCTTCTCTACAAAGTTAGACCGTTGATCTTATGCCCACCCCTCTCTTCTCTGCAAAGTTAGACCAGTGATCTTATGCCCAATCCTTTCTGCTCTGCTTTATTATGGGATAGAAGTAAAAACAACCACAGCTTAAAATCTTCACTACTTCCCTTGTGGCTAGGCTTTTCAATAATCCAAGATTTCTTCTAGGACTCCAACCTCAGCAATTTCATTGGTGGATAGACAAGGGTCTATATCACATTGGTGACTTCTGCGATCAGCTGGGACTTAGATACTGTGAGTTTTTAAAATCCATGTATGCATTGCAAGACGCTGAAGTGTTTTAGTTCCACCAGATACATCACTACACAAAGAGCCTCAAAAACTCCTTCCCAGACATTACACTGCATACACCATTTGAAGGCCTTTGTTTAAACTCAACTGACACTGCCCATGCCCAGAGGGATCTGGGAACTTCTTGCTCACTGAGAAGTTTCTTTTAATATGACCTTGGTGGAAGCTAATTTTTTTTCACAATAAAGAATTTTTATTACTTACAATTACAAACTACATTACTAAAACAAAATTCCCATACAAACGCATTAATACCTTTAATAAACCGCAACACCTACCTCCTCCCCCTCCCTAATGCAAAGTCAGGGAGAAAAAAAAGTTTTAATCCTCTAATAACCATCTCTTCTGCCATACTGCCATCAACTTTTCCCATCTCTAAATATTTAATTTTTTCATCATTTTTAATTCACTCCAATCCATTCTCCCAATCCTTTATAGTAGAGGCTAAATCAGATTTCCATCTACAAACCAACAAATATGTAGGTCCTTATATCAACAGTGTTACCCAATATTAATACATCAGGAGAAGGGGTAATGTCAATCCGAATAATAGTATATTTCTTATTGTGTATTTCTTCCTAAAATTGGAGGACCTTTTTACAGTTCCATAGCATATGCAAATTATCAACATTTTCTTTACATTTCATACACTTAACATCTTTACCCTGGTTAAATATAGAGTTTTGGTCCATCTCAGGCGATGGACAAATACATTTTTGGAATCGGGGGAAGCCAGGGGATCATAGTGCCTAGTCTCCCTAGTTTCTAGCATGCCTGGACACAAAGATATAAATATCTTGGGATGGGACCATAGCAAATGGGTCAGGTTTGGATTCACCCGGATCAAATGATACCAGAACCCTGACCCTTTAGAAGCTATGACTTCTCCAAGGTTCTGGATTTAATACCAAGTAGAAGGGTCCTCAAAGCCCTCATGGGGGTGGGCAGTGGTGTATCTGCACCTAATATAAGCACAACACCACAGATGCCCATGGTCTTTGGCTTAGGTAACAATTCACTATCACAAAGCACAGGAAAAATCAGTGGCCTATCAGTTTCTATTAGGTCCACACAAGGTAACTAACATACTGAATTGCTAATGCTTATAGTCCTACCCTTGTATTGTACTCTGATAACTGTATAAATATCTATTGTGTGTACTGTTTGTGTAGTGTGCCCTTAAGACAATAAAATTTAAAGTTTAACCTTTCTTGCTGTTTTATCTCGATCCACGAATCCCCACCTCTGTGTCTAGGTTAAATGTATGCTGCCGGGTTGGTTCCTCACCCTATATAATCCCGCTAACGACCGGGCTTTTATTAAAGGAGGCAGCTTATTGGATTGATAAGATTCTTTTTCACTGAGGCTAATGAAAGGGGTCTTATAGCCATTCAGGGTTGTGATTTATTGTTGTGCCATATCCAGAGGTTGTGTGGGGAACTGGAAATCACTTCTCTCGCCTTCCAGATCCTGTGTGTTGTGGGAGTGTCTATAAAAGACAATTACTTGACCTTACGTACCCTTCAGGTAATTAAGGTAATTACATTTCTGTCCTAATCAGAGTGAATAACAAATAATCAGCATAGAACATCATTTTATCTCTCAAACCACTACATCCACAACCTTTAATGTCCTCAGTATGTCCTTTTATTCCTAAACATCCTATTTTTATAAGTTGCTCCTAGAATAGAGCAAATTATTTTAAAACTCTTAGACAGCCACTCAAGACACCACTCTAATCCTTGCTCTTGGATCTGGAAAGAACAATTGAATATTCTTTATAAAAGATACCCCCAAACCCCAAGATCTATTGACAGGAAGGGAGCGGGTCTCCCCCCAACCCAACTGTATTCCTGCAAACACCCTTCTCAAAATACTTTGAAGCATGTCTATTGAGAACAAAACCAGATTGATCTATGTGAATCAATTCTGTAATAACTGGTCTTAATCTCAGTGCCAATACCTGATTGTTTTTATTCTTTTTAAAAATTAATGAAATAACCACATCTATATGGTAAAGATTTATTTGAAGCGTCAACCAAAATTGGTAAAAGAATACTTTCAAACCTCCTATATATTTCAAATGCAAGCTATCTAATCCCGGAGCTGTATTACGAGAGACACTCTAAGTTCTTCCTCCCTAATGGGTTTATCCAGATTCTCCCTCTGTTTCACTGATAAACTTGGGTGCTCGATATTCGCCAAATATTCCCTAATTTTATTAACACAGATTCTTGCTGCATATTAACAAATCTTCCATAATTTCTGATTTCTCAGTAATAACTACACCCATAGCATTTTTAATGTAGTCAATTCCTGATTTTACATCTTGGCACTGAATAATGTTGGATAAAAGCTTACCGGGTTTACCCCCTTCAATAAATTTCTTATAACCCAAAAATTAGGCTGCATGTTGGGTCTAATCCATCAAAAAGCTATTATACTCCTCGTGTGCCCTTTTAAGTCCCCAAAGATCATACCTCTTGGATCTTTACTATATGCTTCTCTATTTTTCTATATATCATTTCTGAGGACTTCCTCTTGATTCGCCTTTGTTTTTTAGCCCAATGAATTTTATTATATAAACATCCCTGTATAAACTCTTCAGCTGCATCCCATGGAATTCTGTTATCCATATTTCCTTTATTACAAAGCCAAAAATGTTCTATTTCTGCCAATATTTTCTTATATTCATTTAATATTGTCAAACAATGTGATTTCATTCTAAATTGTATCTTAAACCTCTCTATTTCCCTTCTGTTTTTCAAATCTACCACCACAAAATAATGATCTGAGATAGAATATCCTTATAATCAGCAAGGTCTATCCTAGTGTATCCTTTATGTGTGTTAATAAATCATGAAAAGGCTTTTTTTCCTTAAATATTTCACCCTCCAAATAACACAAACATATTTTTGAAGTGGAGATTCCCCCACCATGTTACTTCTTTGATTAATACTTATTCTATTATGATTCAAATAGCATCCCATTATTAAATCTATTACACAGCTGCAGTCTCCACAAGATAATAATCTGGGCATTTATCCATAAAAAACTAATAAACGTCTCCTAACCTCATGAGAATATGAAGGTGGTATATGGTCTATTTTATGGTGAACCAACACATTAACTCCCCTGGATGTTGATGTGAAGTAGGTGTAAAACTCTTTTCCAGTTCACTTTTCCAGTCCATTTATCTTGATAGATCACTCACTTTTCCTTTTTATCTGTGTGGCTTTTGAAAAATCCAGGAAACACATAATTTTAGAGCCACTGAATAGGATTTCGGGTTTTCCTCCCATAGCCCTAAGAATCGAATCTCTATCTTTGGAGCATATCAACTTGACTAAGAGATGTCTTTTGGGCTCCCTGGTGGGAGGGGCTTGCTGAGTAATAATAATAATAATTCTTTATTTATATAGCGCACACAGATTACGCAGCGCTGCGCAGGCATGTCAAATTGGTCCCTGTCCCCATGGGGCTCACAATCTAAACAACCTAACAGTATGTTTTGAAGTGTGGGAGGAAACCGGAGTACCCGGAGGAAACCCACGCAAACACGGAGAGAACATACAAACTCTTTGCAGATGTTGACCTGGGTGGGATTCGAACCCAGGACCCCAGTGCTGCAAGGCAGATGTGCCACCGTGCCGCCCTACAACCCCCTGGACCACCGCGGACGATCACACAAGCTGACGCCTGGGACCGGAGTCTAAGTGGTGCACTGTCTTCACCAGCGTGCAAGACCACCAGGTCGTTCCACAGGTGCGACTTGCCCGTGGCAGCAGGTAAGGTCAAGGTACAGGAACGCTAGGCAGTCTTGAGGTCGGGAACAGGCAGATAGTCAGGGCAGGTTGCAACAGTGCAGAAACAGGATTTGAGCTGGAGGTCAAGGCTGGTAGAGGAGAAGCAAGGTCAGGGTCAGGTCTGTGGTCACAACAGGAGACCTGGAAACAAGGGATGCACATCGGAAGCTTTCTCAAAGGCTAGGAGCGCAAAGATCCGGCAGGGGTAGCTGGGAGAAGTCAGCTTTTAAGGAAACCTGGAAGCGGCCAGTGCCAATCAGCGGCATGCTGGCCCTTTGAATCTGCATGCGCAGGAATGAGGAGAGGTGCGGGAGCAGGAATGAGGATAGGTGAGTTCAGTGGTAAAGGGGTGCCGCCACGGAGAGGAGCGCGGGTGTGGATCGCAGGGGCACCCTCGACACTGGGTACTGAAAGTGCCCATTGAACAGGAAATACAGATAACAGATGCTCTTTTCCCATCTGATCCAACAACCATGATTTAAGAAAAGTCAGCAATTATTACAGTTATTACAGTTTTAATGCTTTTTTATCAACAGTTACCCTCATGTCACTATCATATACCACCAGAAACTTCAACTTTCAAATTAGCAAATCGAGATGCTTCACTACCTAGGCCCACCATATTGGCCTAAGCAATCCCCTGTAAGTCCCCTACTAATGTTTTGCGTACTTCAGTCTATTTTTTCAAGGGATTGCCACATTTTCTCCAATTTATTTTGCGCTCTATTTGCTGTTTTATCTATAGGTGATACACCGCCCTGTGATTTTCTCTTATCTGCCTTATCCGATTTAAGTGCCAGTTTGCAGTTCAATATATCACACTGATCCTGCCTTTGTTTCTCTTTTCACCCCAAACACTTCTGTAGATATAATCCTATCCCACTGCTAGGGGATGGTGACCAAAGGGTTAAACATGCAATTCAGCCATTTTGCCACACAGATATAAAGAATTCAAGCAAATGTCCCAGGGTCAACATCTGCAAAGAGTTTGTATGTGCTCTCCGTGTTTGCGAGGCTTTCCTCCGGGTTCTCTCCCACACTCCAAAACATACTGGTCGGTTGATTAGATTGTGAGCCCATTGGGGACAGGGACCGATTTGGCAAGCTCTGTGCAGCGCTGCGTAATCTGTGTACGCTATATAAATAAAGGAATTATTATTAGAATTATTATCAAGCAAAGAAAATATCCATACATAGATCCAAAATATAGTTACATCAATACCCCAAGTTTGTTTTTTTGATGACTCCCATGCAGATTGACAGATTCATAAGCCCCTAGTACCCTTCCTCCAACCACAGAGGAGAAAAAAGATAAGCTGTGACTCTAGTGGTGTGCAGCCTGGCCTGTGAGAACTCCAACAGCTGACATCTTTAGGCAGATCTTCATCCAGCTTGGCGTGCTGCAGGGGTCATGCAGCGAGGCTCCATGGACGGGGGAGAAGCAGTGAGCTGTACAACTACGTCAGGTTGAAGCTAACTATAAAGTTTTATTGCGGTGGTACATGGTCCCAGTATGAATAGCACAAGCTGTCTCTACATATTCTCCACAAAGCTTTAGAGGCTGTGGGGGTGATCAAAAAGGACGTACAGTCCTTAAAATGGTAGCATTCAAAACGTCATCAAAACTTGCAAAAAATGACACCACCCACAGCTCCATACACTGAAGTATGAAAAAGGTATTAGTGCAAGAAGATGGCAAAATGAAGAATTTTTTTGTACAGGTTTTAATTTTTCTAATTGTATGAAGAAAATATAAAACTTATATAAATTTTGGTATCCCTGTGATTGCAAATACCCAAGGAATGAAGGAGACATATCATTTGGGGCACACAGTGAAAGCATTAAAATCGTGACTGGATTTTTTTCCACCAATTTTACTGCATTTGGAATTTTTTTCCCGCTTCCCAGTATACATCATGGAATATTAAATACTGTCACTATGAAGTGCAATTTGTTACACAGAGTTAACAAGTTATCACACAGCTCTTCACATGGAAAAATAAAAAAAGTAATAGATTTTTGTAGGTGGGGAGTGAATAATGGAAACGCAAAAATCTGACACTGTGGGGCACACTTACTCCGTCCCAGGATTTCACGAAAGTGCATTGTCCAACGATAATGCACTGCCGCGCTTTTCACTAAGCCTGATATCTTGCTAAGCCTGATATCCCAGCTCCTTCAGCTTCCTGGTGCATGTAAGTGCTTGATCTTGCGAAACAATTTAAAAGTTAAATCCCGCACTCAGTCGGATCGTCCGGCGGCCCGCCCCCGATTTCTGCCGAATGAAGGCCAGTGCCACAATCTACCCGCCCCAATCCCCAGTTAAATACCTGTCCCAGCGGCGGAAATCGCGAAAATTTCAGAAGAACTGACAAAAGTGCGTCCACGGACCCTTAGTAAATAAGCCCCTTGTGTGTGTGCAGCTGAGATTTAGAAGTACTTAGAATTTTATATGCATCTCATGCTCATCATCTCTGATCTGTCTCATCTCTCTTTAGTGAATGTTGCAGGGCTAAATGATGTTTATATAAACCCTGAACCCTGATAATCTAACCACATTCTCAGCACACAGTATCTCGGCACTAGAGAAATCATAATGTGCCTGCTTGGAGAGTCCCCGTCCACATTTAGAATTTTAAAATTGCTCAGACAGCAATAAAACTGAGTCAAATTGTAAAGTAAGGGTTTAAAAATGATCTTTAATGTGTAAACATCACTAGGGTATTGAAATTTGAGAATTTTTTCATGGCCAAACGTCTTTAACTTTGGGCAGGCAAAAATTTCATCTTAGGCAAAAGATTGTCAATGTGGCCACCAAATTTTTTTTTTTGCAAAGAAGTAGAAAAGTAGAAAATGCACCCAACGATTTGTTATGCAATTTTTCCTGTACATGGAGAATGTGGAAAACCTGGTCAGAATGTGGTAGGAAACTGTTGTAGGAGCTTGGAGGCTATTTTTCTACAAATACACGGTTTTAGTAATCAGTATACTGTATCCAGATTGTGCCACTATGAAAAGCCAATGTTCTACTTATTATGTCGCAACCCGGGAGCGGAGTCTAATTGGCCCACTGGTATTCGCTAGAGTCCGCCGCAAAGCGGGATTGTCTTGCTGCATCCCACTTGACGGGTGCGACTGGTCACTCGACGGGTGCGACTAGGCCCACAGTGGCAGCCAAGGTAGGGACACAGGTAGGCAGGACCACGGGAAGGCAGGACCACGGGAAGGCAGGACCTCGGGATTGCCACGGGATACAGGACCACCACAGGAACACAGGACCGCCACAGGAACACAGGACCGCCACAGGAACACAAGACCGCCTCAGGAACACAAGACCGCCTGAGGAACACAAGACTTCCCCAGGAACACAGGACCGCCACAGGAACACGGGAAACACAGAGGCGTCTGGAAACGCACAGGAACACGGAGGTGTCTGGAAATGCTCAGGAAACATGGAGGGCTTTCTCTTCAGCAGAATGCCACCGGATTATACAGCAGAGCCGAGAATGCGAGTGCAAATTAGGAGGACGCTGGCCTGGACAGGACCACGACAGAGCCATCAGGAGCCGGGAGAGGTAAGTACCGACCTGGGGGAGCGGGGACAGCGGCAGCAGGCACGGGTGCACCCGCGATCCGTACCGAGGATCGCGGATGGAACCGTGACAGTACCCCCCCTTACGGCCCCTCTTCTCTATTTTTCTTCAGCCTTCTCTTCTTCCTTCGCTTCCTCCAATTCTTTCTGGTGATAAGACACCTGAGGAGGAGAGCAGGAACCGTGGCGACTGGACAAACCATGTGGCGCTTGAACCTGACATGGAACAGGCCGAGGGCATCTTGAGGACGTCTTGAACGTCTTTTGGCCGGAGGCTGGAGTGTCTCTTAGGAAACCGCAGGCTGGGTCAACTCTTGGGGAGCCGCTGGAGTGGCACTGGGAAGCTGCAGAGGCTGGGGCGACTCTTGGGGAGGCGCTGGCGCAGCACTGGGAAGCTGCTGAGGCTGTGGCGCCGCTGAAGCAGCACTGAGAAGCTGCGGAGGCCGGGGCGCTGCTGGAGCAGCACTGGCAAGCTGCGGAGCCGCTGGAGCAGCACTGGAAAGCTGGGGAGCCACTGGAGCAGCACTCGGAAGCTGCGGAGCCCCTGGAGCAGCACTGGGAAGCTGCGGAGCCAGTGGAGCCGCACTGGGAAGCTGCAGAGCCGCTGGAGCAGCACTGGGAAGCTGCGGAGCTGCTGGAGCAGCACCGGGAAGCTGTGGTGCTGCTGGAGCAGCACTGGGAAGATGCGGAGGACGGGGCGCCTCTTGGGGAGCCGCTGGAGCAGCACTGAGAAGCTGCAAAGGCTCTTGCCACACCGGAGACTGGAGTGGCTCTTGGCACACCGGAGCGGCCTCTGGGAAGGCCGGAGGAGACTCCGGAGCGGCCTCTGGGAAGGCCAAAGGAGATTCTGGAGCAGCCTCTGGAAAGACCGGAAGAGCTCTGGGAAGCTGAGGAGACACTGGGGACACTGGGGCCAAGCAGGACAGGTGTGGAAGCCGGACTTGTGGTTGTTCAAACCTGGACTGAATTTTTTTTCAGAAACGCGGTATAGGTAGCCATGTCTGGATCACCACTATCCCACAAAGGGGTAGCCCAGGTCAGGGCCTCTCCAGAGAGCAAAGAGAAAACAAATGCCAGCTTAGTGCGTTCGGTGGCGAACTGGGAGGACATCAGTTTAATGTGCAGCAAGCACTGGGCAACAAAGCTCCTGCAAAAATTGGGGTTGCCATCAAATTTGTTAGGCATAAAAAAATTTGGGTCCAGACTCTGCTGACGGAAAACATGGGGGGAGTGACTGGAGCTTACAGGAGGAGTCGCGGAGCCTGTTGCTGGGAGGTCGATGGGTGGCAGCGAGTTTGTCCAGGAGTTCTTTTTGGGCAGCATTCTCTTAGGCTGCTTGGCGATAGTGCTGGGAAGGTCAGCCAGTAGCTGGAGTGGGTTCTTAGCACAGTCCATGGCTTTAGCAGGATACAAGACCTTGGCAGAGTCCATGGCCGGATCTTACTGTCACGCGAGAGTCTGTGTATTCCCAGTTCACGGTTATCCCGAGATAACGATACTAGCCGCAACCCACGAGCGGAATCTAAGTGGACCCCTGGTCCTTACCAGAGCCCGCCGCAAAGCGCGGTGGTCTTGCTGCGGCAGGGTGCCACCAGCTCACTCCACGGGTGCGACTAGGCCCACGTTGGAAGCCAAGGTAGGGACAAAGGGTAGGCAGGACCACTTGAAGGCAGGACCATGGGAAGGCAGGACTGCGGGATGGCAGAACCTTGGGATGGCCACCGGGATACAGGACCACCGCAGGAACACAGGACCACCACAGGAACACAGGACCGCCACAGAAACACGGGAAACACAGAGGCTTCTGGAAACGCACAGGAACACGGAGGCGTCTGGAAATGCTCAGGAAACAAGGAGGGCTTTCTCTTCAGCAGAATGACCTGAAGATCCGTCCAGGGATGCTGGGAGCCGCCGCAGAGCAGAGCCGAGAATGCCAGCGCCAATTAGGAGGACGCTGGCCCTTTAAATTCTTGGAGAGTCGACGCGCTTGCCCTAGCAGCGGGTGCGTGCGGCCTAACCAGGAAGCAGACCCGCGGCCTGGGCGGGATCAGGAGCCAGGTGAGGTAAGTACAAACCTGGGGGAGCGGGGACAGCGGCAGCAGGCATGGGTGCATGTAATCGTGACATTCATTATATCCTGCCTCCTAAAATCAACTTGTAATATTATGCCAATGAGCCAGAAGTGCTACATGAGGTTGTTACATGAGCGACCCCAAGCTCTGTGGTAGGGAAATTAAGACTGGCATTCCAAATGCTTAAATTAATAGATTCCTATTGTTAAGTTTTTCCACTGATTTTCACTTTTTTCACATTATATATAGTTGTATGTAAAGGGGACATTTGAAGGAGTTATTTTTTATTATTGAATGTTTTTTTTAACAACCCTTTAGACCTTATATCAGCCTTAAACAAGGTATCTTGTTCCCACTTAAAAAAAATACACTGCAAGACAATTGTAAGTATATGCTGGCAGCAGCATCTAAAAGAGGTTTCCTGGAAAGGTAAGGGTTATTATACTTATAACACTTACCTTTGTGGGGAACCTCCTTTAGATGCGGTGGTTGCTTTGAACACTGCATCTAAAGAGTTAGTCACGGGCTTTAGTCTCCTAACTGGCTCCATGTATACTGCAACTACTGTACTAATAGAGGGAGAAGATTTGGGATTATGGGGTATATCATGGTATGGATTATCACATTCTAATAAAAACTGTGACATCTAATAAAAAGGTGAAAAAGCAGAGTGGTGGAACCAAGTGATTTATGAATCTCAAGTCATTCACTTTATGATAAAACACAACTTCACAATCTCAAAATAGTTGCTTAAAGAGAGCCTGCCACTGAAATTAACTCACCCAAAATAAATACTTAAAAAAACCTTTGATTAACTACTTGGCCCTTTTTTGTGGGTGGTGTCATTTTGTGCAACTTTCAATGACGTTTTCAGTGCTACCATTTTTAGGATTGTACGACCTTTTGATCACTTTATAATATTTTTCAAAATGGCAAAAAAAGTGTCATTTTTGACTTTGGGTGCTATTTTCCATTACGGGATTGAACGCAGTGAAAAACTGTTATTACGTTTTGATAGAACGGGCATTTTCGGAGGCGGCGATACCTAATGTGTTTAGGATTTTTACTGTTTATTTATATTTATGTCAGGATGATTTGGATTTTCCGAACAGGTTTACTTCATTAATCTCATATCTTCTCTATCTCACAACCCCAGACAATTATTTTCTACCTTTAATTCCCTTCTACATCCTCCTGCACTCCCCCCAACCTCTCTCATTTCAGATGAGGAATTTGCTACACACTTTAAAAACAAAACAGACAGCATAAGGGAAAGTTTCAACATTCATCCCCTGCAACCCACCTAAGATATCCAATCCCCGTCCCTGTTAACTAACTTCTCTTCCTTTACTGACGAGAAAGTTTCCTCCATGCTGTCAAGCTCACATTTCACTACTTGACTTGCACTTGACCCAATTCTGTCACATCAAATCCCCAACCTTACCACTGTGCTCAATCTATACTCATCTATTTAACCTTTCTGTATCCACTGGTATAGTTCTATTTTCCTTTGAACATGCAACTATCAAACCCATCCTAAAGAAGGCATCTTTGGACCCATCTACTCTTCTGAATTGTCTCCCTTTTTCAGTACTTCCATTTGCTTAAAATCTCCTGGAACAACATGTCCACCATGAACTATCTTACTACCTCTGGTCCAACTTGCTCCTTGACAAACTACAATCTAGTTTTCGACCCAATCACTCCACTAAGACTGCCCTGACCAAAGTCTTTAATGACCTGCTGTCAGCCAAGGGAGAACATCACTACTCTGTTCACCACCTCCTTGATCTGTCCTTTGACACAGTTGACCTTTCTCTTGTGCTGCAGACTCTATGTTCTCTTGGTATCACTGACCTGGCCCTCCAGGATCTTCTCATACCTCTCCAACCGGACGTTCAAAGTCTACCACTCCCATACCACCTCTTCACCTTGCCCCCTCTCTGTTGTGTCCCCCAAAATTCTGTTCCTGGGACCCCTACTCTTCATCCTCCACATCTCTGGCCCGGGACATCTAATTAGGTCCCATGGCTTCCAATACCATTCTAATGCAAATGACACACAGATCTATATTTCCAGATATCTCCTCTCTTCTAGCCAAAAAGTGTCTATCAGCTATATCCTTCATTTACCTTCCTGTTTTCTAAAACTTAACATGGACAAAATAGTTCTCATAGGGGCTTATTTACTAAGCGTCTGCAGACTGCACGACGGATATTCCGTCGATTTCTGTTTTGCGCCGCATTTAGCAGTGGTTTTCGGCGCATGCGACACAAAACGGGGGCGTGCCGTCGGACGATCCGACTGATTCAGACTAAGCACGGGATTTAACATTTAAATTGTGTCGCAAGTTATGCACTTACATGCACCGGGAAGAAGATGGTGAACTTCGACAGACTCCAGCGGGGAAGTGACACATGCAGGAAATCGGGCGCACAATCTCAGTGAATTGCGTCAGCTGTGCATTCTTGTCGGGGAACGCACCTCGGGAATGCATGGATGAGTAAGTAAATGTGCCCTATGGGGCACATTTACTTACTCATCCACCTAACACTTTTCTCCCACCAGACCTAACTGTCACAATTCATGGCTCCAAGTTCTTCCCAGTGCCTAAAGTGAAAGCCTTGGAGTCATCTTTGACTCTGCCTTATCCATTAAACCTCACATACAGGCCTACAACCTGCTGCCTCCATCTCAAGAACATAACTCGCATTTGAACCTTTCTCAATCCAGAGTTTACAAAATTACTAGTCCATGCCATTATCATCTCCTGCTTGGACTATTGCAACATTCTTCTCTATGGTCTCCCAGCTAACTCTCTAACGTCCCTTTAATCCATTCTATTTTTTACATACATACGTCCGCCCTAGGCGGCGCAAGGTTACCCATATCTGAACAACTAGCGTGATTCTAAAACGTAACTTTTATTAGTATAATTATTTAAAAATGGTAGTAGTGTGACTACTGACTGCTCAATCTGAGAAAAGGAAAATGTTAAAACCACAGGTGCCTCAGGTTAAAGAACAGTGAAGGGGAACCACTAATGTTTGTGGTATCCTAAAGCTGTAGCTATGGGCCCTTACTCCGACGGCCAGTAAGTCAGGACTGCAGGGTATGAGACCTGATGGTTGTCTGATGGGAGATATTCCCAAATAGGTGACCTGATGGGATGTATCACGTCAGTTAACAGGGATAAGAATCAAGGAGTCTATACAGGCGGAGTGACTGTATAATATCAACAAAGTGTAATGCAGAGGGTTATTATCATCTAAACCCAATGCATTGGGTACTGTGATCAGAGATCAGGCACAATCCCAATTGCACACAGTCCCTGTCACTCTGCTCGTAATATAGATAGGTACGTACCCATTATGTTATTACCTTTAGGTGATACAAGCAGCCGTGAGCTGGGTAGTGTTAGATGTTGTCAGGGAGCACAGGGTTGATCACTTACATAGTAATGGGTGCGTACCTATCTATATTACGAGCAGAGTGACAGGGACTGTGTACAATTGGGATCGTGCCTGATCTCTGATCACAGTACCAATGCGCAGTACAATGCATTGGTTTTAGATGATAATAACCCTCTGCATTACACTTTGTTGATATTATACAGTCACTCTGCCTGTATAGACTCCTTGATTCTTATCCCTGCTCCCTGACGTGAAACATCCCATCAGGTGACCTATTTGTCTGGGAATATCTCCTATCAGACAGCCATCAGGTCTCATACCCTGCAGTCCTGACTCACTGGCCGTCGGAGTAAGGGCCCATAGCTACAGCTTTAGGATACCACAAACATTAATGGTTCCCCTTCACTGTTCTTTAACCTGAGGCACCTGTGGTTTTAACATTTTCCTTTTCTCAGATTGAGCAGTCAGTAGTCACACTACTACCATTTTTAAATAATTATACTAATAAAAGTGACGTTTTAGAATCACGCAAGTTGTCCGCATATGGGTAACCTTGCGCAGCCTAGGGCGGACGTATGTATGTAAAAAGTTGTTATTAAATCCCTGCTGTAACAATAGGTCCATTGTTTAGAATAATTTAATCCATTCTAAACTCTGCTGCCGAGCTAATCCGTCAACTTGTTTCTCCCCTGCCTCTCCATGACTAACCATGGCATACAAAGCCGTCCACAACCTTTGCCCTCTTTATATCTCTGAACTCATCAGCCAATACTGTCACACGCATAATCTCCATTCCTCACAGGACCTTCAGCTTCACTATTACCATTCACTCTTCTCACAACCGTAATCAGGACTTCTCCCGTGCTCCCATACACAGGAACTCTCTACAAAAATGTGCCAGACTGCCCCCCACTTTCCAAACCTTCAAACATAATCTGAAAACCCACCTGTTCAGGATTGCCTTCAATGTGCAATAACTGCTCTGCTCCATCAACTTGTGTCTCTATCTTCCATCCCATATAGATTGTGAGCCCTCACGGGCAGGATCCTCCTTCCACTTGTCTCCAGATCACTGCAGTTTTTTTTGTATTTGTACTTGCATTTGTTTTAATATAATATAAGTAAACTCCTTACTGATTGTACAACACCATGGAATTATTTAAATAAATAATAATATAAGAGGACCTTAGATGACATCACTCTGGTCACATGACAAGAATCGCTGAATACTTAGAAGATACATGGGGCATGGGGAGGAGTTAATAGGAGGGCCCACTGTGCAGGACAACCCCCTCTGATGCCAGGGAATATAAGAAGTTGATTTGTAGAGATGTAAAGGAAACAATTTTTAGCCAAATTTTAGCATCAGTTAGTTAAAAGGCCTCTATGAGAGCCTGTCACTAGCTGTATTTGTGAAAATGTGGTGACAGGTTCCCTTTAAACATGGGGTAAAATGGAAGTGACAAGCAAGGGGACAGTAAATTTGAAGGGGGCACTAAAGTGGAGACGCAACCTAAGGCCCCTGTACATGAACATTGTTTTAGGAAGTGTTCTAGGAATTTTCCCCAGGGACCTGAGGAACCTAGTTATGACACTGACCTTTTTCATTATATTAAAAAGGTGCCCTCTTTACTTCATGTTTTTTGTATTTTGTGTGTATTAGCGTGCGGGAAGGTTATTAGATAATTTACTAACATATCAAAAGTTCTGCACCTCATCAAATTCCGATCCTGTCCTTAAAGGGCACCTACCACCACAAATCTACCTATAAAGGTAGATTGGGTGGTAGGTGGATCAATGGGACGTGAGGATAGCCCTTTTAAGGGCTAATCCTCACGTCCCCACACTTTTTTGATAACTTTTATTACACATATATTCAAATTTACTTATGCGGCTACTAGGGCGTGGAGTAGCCGCATCTGAGGTTACACGAGGCGGCTACTCCACGCCCCGGTAGCCACTTTACCCCTCCTACTCACCCATCTTCGGCGCGCAGCTCCGCGTAGCTGCGCGCCCTCGTCCTGCGATCCTGCCGCGCCTGTTTCGGAGCAGTGACCGCGCAGGCGCGGGCCTGCTCTTTTGCGCATGCGCAGACGGCAGGATCGCAGGACGAGGGCGTGCAGCTACGCGGAGCTGCGCGCCGAAGATGGGTGAGTAGGAGGGGTAAAGTGGCTACCGGGGCGTGGAGTAGCCGCCTCGTGTAACCTCAGATGCGGCTACTCCATGCCCCAGTAGCCGCATAAGTAAATTTGAATATATGTGTAATAAAAGTTATCGAAAAAGTGTGGGGACGTGAGGATTAGCCCTTAAAAGGGCTATCCTCACGTCCCATTGATCCACCTACCACCCAATCTACCTTTATAGGTAGATTTGTGGTGGTAGGTTTCCTTTAAATTGGTGGATGATTGAGGGTCCTGTGATCTGTAACTGTTCATGACCAATTTATCTTCCAGGATCTTATGACAGTATTCGTGAATACAAGTTTAAAGGGAACAGGTCACCAGATATCCACTAATAAACATTGTGGGGCTCATTTACTAAGGGTCCGCGGAGTGCATTTTCATCGGGTTTCCCGACAATTTAGGTTGTGCGCCGCATTTAACAGGGGTTTTGGCGCATCAGCGCCAACTTGCACGCAACAGAAATCGGGGGCGGGCCGTCGGACAACCCAACAGATTCGGACAACGCGCAAGATTTAACATTTAGAATTGTGTCGCAAGACAAGAACTTACTAGCACTGGGTAGAAGAAGGTGAACTCCGGTGGAACTCGGCAGGGAAACGATGGATGCAGGAACTCGGGCGCACAATCTTCATGAACCGCACCAGACTTCATCCTCGTAGGACCGTCCAAATCGGGGATCGCGACTGGACCAGGTGAGTAAATTTGCACCAATATTCTAAATATTGCCCACGCTGTTTTTATTTGACTCGTCTGAGACTCTAGACGTCAGACGGGCTCAGGTCCCAAGTCTGCAGTGACGTCTTTAGCCGTGGGATCAGGACCCAGTCTCTGGGTGTGAGAGAAGGGAGATGTGCTTTATTACTGCTTCTCCGCTCCACACAGCATTGCACTGAATGAGCGTGATCAATAGAGGAATAGAGCCGGCTCTATAGACTCACATGAACGCTGGGTCTTGAGGAGTTAACCAGAGCTGCTGGGTCTAATTAGACGGGTGGTGGTTTTACTCTGTAATTGGGGCTTTGATAGATGCCCCAGTTACAGGGGAATGCTTGTAAAAAAAATAAATTAACGCCGAAGCCACTTTTCACCTTCCTTACAGGGTCCATTTTTTTCAAATTTGCCCTGTGTCACTTTAAATGGTTAGAACTTTGAAACGCTTTAACCGGTTAAGGACCGGGCCCTTTCCCGTTTTTTCATTTCCATTTTTCACTCCCCACCTTCAAAAATCTATAACTTTTTCATTTTTTCACGTAAAAAGCTATAAGATGGCTCGTTTTTTGCGTAACAAATTGCACTTCATAGTGATCGCATTGAATATTCCATGCCATGTACTGGGAAGCGGGAAATAAATTCCAAATGCAGTGAAAATGGTGAAAAAACGCATTTGTGTCGTATTCTTGTGGGCTTGGGTATTACGGCTTTCACTTCACGCCACAAATGACGCATCTAATTTATTCTTTGGGTCAGTACGATTACAGGGATACCAAATTTGTATAGGTTTTATAATGTTTTCATACATTTACAAAAATTAAAACCTCATGAACAAAATTTTTTTTTTTTTTTGCCGTCTTCTTGTGCTTATAACTTTTCCATACTTCGTTGTATGGAGTTGAGGGTGGTGTCATCTTTTGCGACTTTTGATGATGTTTTCAATGATATTATTTTTAGGACTGTACGACCTTTTGATCACTTTTTATAGAATTTTAAATTTTTTTTTAAATGGCAAAAAAGTGCCAGTTTTGACTTTGGACGCGATTTTCCGTTACGGGGTTAAACGCAGTGAAAAACCGTTATTATATTTTGATAGATCAGGCATTTTCGGACGCGGCGATACCTAATGTGTTTATGATTTTTACTGTTTATTTATATTTATATCAGTTCTATGGAAAGAGGGGTGATTAGAATTTTTAGGTTTTTTTATTATAATCTTTTTTTTAACTTTTTTTTTTTTTACTATTTTTCAGACTCCCTAGGGTACTTTAACCCTAGGTTGTCTGATCGATCCTACCATATACTGCCATAGTATGGCAGTATATGGGGATTTTACTCCTCATACATTACAATGTGCTGATAGCACATTGTAATGAATGGGTTAACCCGAAGTAGCTTCGGGTCTTCGTGAGACCCGAAGCTACCATGGCGACGGATCCTCGCCCATGCGCCGCCATCTGTTTGAAGCCACCGGCAGCTTTGCCGGCGGCGATCAGCAATATGCAGCAGAGACTTACCGGCTATGGAGAGGGCTCGGCCCGCGAGCCCTTTCCATGCATCGGAACGCGACCGCCGCCGTGAATAGACGGCGGGCGGTCGCGAACCGGTTAACATATGCAAGTGATTTTAAAATTGTTTTGTCGTGACACTTTGTACTTCATACCAAATTTTCATGGTATGTTTTGCATTTATTTATGAGAAAATCAGATATTTGGTGAAAATTTGGAAAAATTCTTGATTTTCGAACTTCAAAATGTTCTACTTTTTCCATACATAGTCATAACCGCAAAAATACTTAATAACTAACATTCACTAAGTCTCTTCTATATGTGGACATGGAATTTTATGCATACTCTTATTTTTGTAGGATGTTATGGGGCTTTGAACGTTTGCAATTTTTCACATTTTCATAAAAAAACCAAAATCCTGCTATTGAGTGACCTGCTCAGGTTTCAAATCACTTTGAGAGGCCTAAATAAAAGTAAAACCCCATAAAAAATTTTTGACTAAATTAATGTGTGTACAAATTCTCAGTGGATGAAATACCAAAACGCTCCACAAAATTTGATACCCAATCCCTCCCGCGTATAACAGTACACCACATGTGGTGGTAACCTGCTGTATGGGCACACGCCAGGGCATCAAAGGGAAGCTGCGCCATTCAGAGCAGATTATGCATTGTCACTTTTTATTGGCTATACAATCTTTATTTTTTTGGCAATTTGGACATGTAAGGGCTTATTTTTTGCGTCATGAGATGCACTTTACAAATACTTCATTTTAGTGGGTCATTAGCTTATTGATGACATTTTATTAACTCTTGAATGTATGGTTGAAAAGAAAATTGTAAATTTTGGTTTACTTTCTTTTCGTATTTTTTGGTGGTCGTACACCGTACACTAAAAATACTATATTATCTTTATTCTATAGGTCACTACAATTCCGGTGATGCCTCATTTATAAAGTTTTTCATTTATTTTTACAATTTTACTGGATAAAAACTAACAGGAAATCTCATTTGTTTTTGCATCGCCATCTTTTCGGAGACGTAACTTTAATATTTTTTGGTTGCAGAGCTAGTTTAGGGCTTATTTTTTACGTGTTGAGTTGTTCTTTTCAGTGGTACCATTTTGGCACACATAACTTTTTGATCGCTTTTTGATCGGGTTTTGCTTTTACGGCGTTCACCAAGCTGGCCCAATAATGTTTCTGAGTTATTGTACGGATTGTTACGGACGCGGCGATACCAAATATGTGGGGGGTTTTGGCGATTTTGTGGCTTTTTTCACTATATTGCATGTGTATAGGGAATGTTTGTGTTTATGGGACTTTTACTTTATTTAACCCCTTAAGGACGCAGCCATTTTACAGCTTAAAGGAAACCTACCACTTAAAGTGGCAGGTTTCCGATGGCAATACCGAGCACCAGCTCAGGGAGAGCTGGTGCCGGAGCTTATTTTAGTTAGTGTTTTAAACCGCGGTATCGCGG
This sequence comes from Engystomops pustulosus, assembly GCF_040894005.1. Lineage (NCBI taxonomy): Eukaryota > Metazoa > Chordata > Amphibia > Anura > Leptodactylidae > Engystomops > Engystomops pustulosus. The sequence continues at coordinate 167,232,455 of NC_092412.1, read as the reverse complement.
TTTAAAACACTTTTTAAACTTTATAGCCGGCGCAGGCAGGTACGCGCTCGGCGCTTACCGTGCGCACGGCTACATAGGAAGTGAATGAGAGCCGCGCGCATGGTAAGCGCAGAGCATGTACCTCCATGCGCCGGCTATAAAGTTTAAAAAGTGTTTTAAACCGCGATACCGCGGTTTAAAACACTAACTAAAATAAGCTCCGGCACCAGCTCACCCTGAGCTGGTGCTCGGTATTGCCATCGGAAACCTGCCACTTCAAGTGGTAGGTTTCCTTTAAGGCTCAGTCCCATTTTTTGGATTCTGACCTGCGTCTCTTTATATGGTTATAACTTTTGAACACTGTTACTTATCAAAGCGATTCTGAGATTGTTTTTTCCCCACATGTTGTACTTCATTTTAGTGGTAAATTTTGGCTGATAAGTTTTGCGTTTATTTACAAAAAAAAAGAAAAAAATGATGAATTTTTAGAAAAATTTGCCATTTTCGAAATTCAAAATCACAGCGTTTTCAGGCAGATCGATTTACCACCTAAATAACTTGCCGAATAACATTTCCCATTTGTCTACTTTACATTTTCATAATTTTTGAAATGTTTGGATAATTTATTTTGACGTCACGCGGCCTACAAATCGAATAGCGATTTTTCGTATTTTCAGAATTGACTATTTTGGGGATAAATACTGTTTGAAATTAAATTTTACATATTTAGCATCAAAAAACCCCTATATAATCTACCCATTTTCAAATCTGCACCCCTCAAACTATCAGAAACAGCATTTACAAAGATTGTTCACTCTCTTCATAGTAATTGAATCAAAATGGCGGTGAAATTTAGAATGGTCAAATTTTGTCAGTTACACGTTCATTTAGCCCTAAAATTTACACATTTACAAAAGATAAAAAGAGAAAACCCACCATAAAATTTGTTCTACAATTTCTCCTGAGTGCAGCAACCCCCCACATGTGGACATTACTTGTGTTATTGGGGCACACGAGGCGCAGAAGGGAAGGAGCACCCTGCAGCCGCCAGGATTTTAGTTTTCTCGTTGCCCCATTTTGAAGGCTATAAAATTTTCGCTTTTCCGTTATTTGGCCCATGTGACGGCATTTTTTTTGCGTGATGAGATGCTTTTTCCAGTGTTACCATTTTGGGGTTGGTATCACCTATTGTTGAAAATTTAGGAACTTTTTTTGAGGTCATGAGTAGAAAAGCATCAATTCTGTACTGGATTTTTTACTTTTTTTTTGTGTTTACCGTATATCCTAATAATCCTGTTATCTTTATTCTATGGGTCGATACGATTACGTGGATACCACACATGAATATTTTTTCTTATGTTTTACTAAATTTGCCAAATAAAACCCTAATGTGGGGAAAAATCTATCATTTTTGCATCGCCGTCTTCCAAGAGGCATAGCATTGATACATTTTTGGCTACAGAGCTGGCTGATGACTTGTTTTTTGCGGGACATGTTGTTCTTTGCAACAGTATCATTCTGGAGTACATATGTTTTGTTGATCACTTTTTATTGCAATTTTAGTGGGATATAATAGGTAAAAATCATAATTTTTGGCGGTTTTTTAACTTTTTATTTTTACAGCGTTCATCATATGGATTCAATAGTTATTTAGTTTTATTCTATGGATTGTTACGGATGCGGTGATACTATATATGTGGGGTTTGTGTTATGATTTAGACTTTTTTGAGCGTTATATGTCTCTTTATATGTTTTGGGGCTTATGGGCATTTTTAGTGATTTATAAAGTTATTTTTTATTGAAAAACATTTTTTTTTTACATTTTTTATTTGATCCACCATGGGATATGAACAAGCAATCATCTGATTGCTTGTTCATGATAATACTCTGCAATACTGATGTATTGCAGGGTATTAGCAGTGCCAGCCTATGCAGATGCATAGGCTGACACTTTGCCTTTAAGATGACGTCACAGACGCCATCTTAAAGGCACTGCCTTCAGGCTTCTCTGGGGTCCCGATCGGACCCCAGAGGTGCCTTAGCAGCGATCGGCCCCCCCGAAAACGGCGCGGGGGGGGTGGGCCATCGTGGGGTAAAGACCCCCGGAAGGCATGTGAAATGCTGCGGTCGCGTTGACCGCGGCATTTAACGGTTTAACCCGCCCGCGATCGGAGCCCACTCCGACCGCGGGTGTTAGCCGGGGATGTCAGCGGTAGATTACCGTTGAAATCCCGTGGCTAACGATGCCGGTTCGGGTGCTGTGCAGCGCTGAATCAGCATCGGCTCTGCGCAGTAGCTGTACTGCGCTGAGCGCTATTCGCGGGACTCAGCGCAGTACAGCTACGGCGCAGAGCGCTAAGGGGTTAATTAATTCTTTTTATTAAAAATGTTTTTATTTAATGTTTTTAACTTTTTTTATTTACTTTTACAGGTTAGCTTGAACAAGCGATCAACTGATCACTTGTTCAAGCTATTCTTCACCTTACACAGTGTAATACAGGTGTATTACACTGTGTAATGTAACACACTGAGCACGCTGTACAGCGTACAGCCGGGTCCTGCGACCGCGGCGTGTTAGGGGTTAACACCCGCGATCGGAGAAATAGCTTGAAGCTTGACGTAATAGTACTACATTTTGCGTGAACACACCTCTCGCAATGCAGTACGTCAAATGTCGGTAAGGGGTTAATAAACAAAATTTTCAAAAAAGTGAAAATGTGCCCCAGGGGTCTTTTATGACCTCATGGGGGGGCATATAAAGTAAAAACACTTACACAAAAAAATATTCATAAACATTCAGATAAATACATAGACATTTCCCCATATAATAAAAATCCCCCGCTACACTACAAAAAACATAGTCTCCCCATTTGCCTGAGACTATACATATTGGGGCAGATTTACTTTTCCTGCCGCGATCCAGCGGCGCGCTCTGTGTGGAGGATTCGGGTCTTCCGGCGATTCACTAAGGCAGTTCCTCCTACGTCCACCAGGTGTCTCTGCTGCGCTGAAGTTCATCGGATTGCACTGAACTTCACCAAGCCAGGCCGAGTGCAGGTAAGCGCGTGGCCAGCGACACTTTTTTTTTTTTTAAATGCGGCGGTTTCTCCGAATCCGTCTGTTTTTTGTTCGGCCACGGCCCCGATTTCCGTCACGTGCACGCCGGCGCCGATACGCCACAATCCAATCGCGTGTGCCAAAAACCCAGGGCAATTCAGGGAAAAATCTACGCAAAACGGAAAAATTTGGGTAACCTGGGAATAGGGAATTCATTAATAATGTTCATTTTGAGTTGATTTGCAAATTTAAAAAACTATGTACCATAAATTACAAAAAAGCTCCTTTTTTCCCACTTTTAACCACAAATAAAAATGAAAAGAAATGTTTACATTTTATCCTCTTTTTAACCAGCTCTATGTGTCCTGAAAAAAAACACTGCAACAAATTTCAAGGTAGTATGCAAAAAAGTTATGGCCCTTAAACCGGCGCTTATGAAAATTGGTTAAAAATTCCCAGTCACTAGAGCTTTTTCAGGCCACGTCACTAAGGGGTTAAAGAATGAATACTCCCGGTCATTGAGTCACTGTGCATTACTTGGCACATGTCTCTGACATCTCTCTCATTTCCTCTTTGACTGATGTCACCTTCTGCTCTGCCAAAGGGAGGGGGAAGAGGGAGATGGCAGAGACATGGGCTGAATCAGAGAGTGACTCACATGAATAACAAATGCCCCTTGTGACTCGCTGCTCTTTAAGGCAGGGTGCCAGGTAGGCTTACAAAGTTCATTTTCTGGAGATAGGTAGTATGCCCTTCTTAGCTAAAATCAATGTGGGCAATAGTTAGCATAGTGCTATGGGAACTTATTATCAGGTTAATGAGGGAAAAACCGGTGACAGGTTCCCTTTGGGGTTCTAGAACGTAGACTGGTCATGGAGAGTTAGGATCACTGGATAGAAATGACTTACAGGTGGTGTTAAATCCATTTTAGAAACAAGCTTTACTTTACATTTCAAGAAAGCAATGTAAAACATTTAATAAGTGTATAATGGTGAATTACCTAATAGACCTGCCCCCATACATTCCAAAAACTTGATTTAAAGTGAAAAATTCCTTTAGGGTGCAATCACACTTCTAGCACTGCGTTTACAAACAATGCAAGGCAGCGGTTTCTGGTTACCATATGCAATAGGGCCGAGGCCTGCCCCTGTACACTAATGCCAGAAGATTAAGGCCCCTTTCACACTTGCGTTGCAGATCATGTCAGAGTTTGTTCAGTCTCAGTTTTTAAAGCTTTTTTTTTATGGTATTTTCATGATTGTGGTCTATCTTTTGTATGGCAATTGATCAGTGAAAAAAGCATTGCACTTGCATGTGTCTCAGAGTGCAATGCGTTTTTGACGCATCTCCATAGAGTTGCATGGCGCTTTTTTCATGCACGTGTATCCGTGAAAAAAAAAGTGTGACAACACCCATTGAGTACAATGGGGCAGATTTACTTACCCGGTCCTGTTGCGATCCCCGAGGTGCGTTCTCTGACGAGGATGAAGTCCGGCGCGATTCTTCAAGATTGTGCGTCCACTTTCCAGCATCTGTTGCTTCCACGCTGAGGTCCGCCGGAGTTTACCTTCTTCTTCCTGGTGTATGTGAGTGCATTGTCTTGCGACACATTTTGAATTGTAAATCCCGCGCTTAGTCTGAATCAGTCGGGTTGTCCATCGGCCACGCTCCCTGATTTATGTCGAATGCAAGTCGGCGCAATTGCGCCAAAATATGATCGCATGCGCCAAAAACCCCATTTAAATGGGCGCAAATAGTGGGGAAGCCCGACGAAAATGCGCCGTGCGGACCCTTAGTAAATGTGCCCCAATGGGTCAGAGTGCAATGCAATTTCTGCAAAAACCCAAGTGTAAAAGGGGCCTCGGGCTTTCAGTGTGACATCGCTTCAATTACATTCAATTACATTCAATTACAATGACTACATTCAATTACAAAATGACTACAATACAAGTACTTAAATTACTACTTCATTTGTTTCAATTCAATTTCATGGATGAGGGTGCTGTCACACAGTGCATTCTTGGACAGTTCTAGGTGTGTTTTAACCCCTTCACGTTCTGCAAAGGATATATCCGCCGCAGAGCTAAGAAGGGCGTTTGAAGAGGGCTCACAGGCTGAGCCCTGTTCATACAGAGATGGGCTTTGCTGCATATTGAAACAAAGACCCACCGCTATCACTCGCGGTCGGTGCTTGCACTGATCGCAGGTGTTAACCTCTTCCTTCCCGCCGTCAAAGTCGTCGGCAGCACTGAAAGCATGGCGGCGCATGGGCTTTGCCATCTTCCTTCAGATCGTCATCGGGGGGCGGCGATCGGTTGCCATGACAGACTCACTAGCCCCACATCACTTAGAGAAGGGGCAGGGGACTGTAGGGGGGTGGAGATTTAATTTTAAAAAGTGCTCTTGCAGCGATTGGCCCCCTCTTCAAGGGGAGGTTTGGGCGGGCCTATGGGGGCCCGCCCCGGTGGTTTATAAGTTATGTGGGCACGTGGAGGGGGCCTCTTTCCTTCTACCCTCAACCCAGAGAGTGTGAAGTCTGAGACCCCCTCCTAGCTTACCTCCACCCTTGAAGATGTCCTCACTCGAGACCCAGGTGCTCGAGCGCGTTGCCTCTGAGGGTTCTGCATGGCTCCAGGAGTTATTACAGCGGGGCGCAGCTGCATCGGATGCCCAGCAGCAGCGTGCGCCTGAAGCTTCCACTCCCGACGTCATCAATAGCTGGCCCGCTACCCTGTCTCTTCCTCCAGCCCAGAGCTCCTCACAGACACCTGTTCCTGCCACTGGAACATCGGGGGAGCTGCTGGCCAGCGAGCGCGGGAGGCCCGCGCGAAGAACAAGGCCTCCGCTTCGTCTCAGCCCCGGGTCCCCATCTGCAAGCAGGCGGCGCGGCTCGGCTTTGAAGAAAAGAGCATCGGCGCCACGTGCGGGAGCTGCCTCCCGCTACCGACAAGAACAGCGTGGGACAGATCCTGACGCTCCTCAAGGTAAGCAGCGCTGCCATGCGCTTCAATCCCCCCTCCCCCGCACCCCCCCCCCCCCGCGCGACCCCCCCGCTCCCCCCCCTAAGTCCAGATCCACTGCCCTCCCACCCCTACCCCTAGTATCCACCAGGTCACTGTCCCATAGCCATCAGGCAGCAGCTCACCTTTCTCCTTCGGTGCTCTCCCCTCATGCTGCGCAGCCACCTCCTGCTATGAGCTCTCTCTCCCCTCATGTGTCGCAGCCTCCTCCTGCTACGAGCTCTATCTCCCCCTATGTGCCGCATAATGTGTCGCTTCCTCCTCCTGCAGTGAGCTCTGTCTCCCCCTATGTGTCGCATAATGTGTCGCAGCCTCCTTCTGCAATGAGCTCTTTCAGAGGGAGCAGATCCCCCTCCCCCCATACATCTCTCAATGTAACACTCCAAACTATTGATGTTACCCCAGTACTACCTAGGGAGCCTAGGGCCACCCCCACTTCACATACTCATCGCCATGGCAGCAAAAAGTACCCTCGAAGGCCGTACCGCGACTATACCGTTGATACTGGCTCCGAGTTTTCCTCTTCAGGTCACAGCCGTAGGAAGCATCATTACCGCCACGACCGTTATTCAAGCTCCTCTTCTGGTTCAAGCGGCCGTAATGCGGCGCGCTTCCACGATCGCATGCATGGCAGCCGCGAAAGCGAACCTTCACGCTACCGCTCAAAACGCTCCAGAAGGTCCAGATCTCCATCTCATCGATCTGCTACTAGCAATCGTCACCAAGCATCACCAGCGTCTGCATCCTCTCATCCGGCAAGCTCACGCTACGAAAGACCAACATCATCCGCCCCTCATCCATCAATTTCCCGCAATGAAAGGCAAGCATCAGCAGCCAATCACCAGTCATCCGACCGTGGCCAGGGAACATCGCCTACACCTTCGCATCATTCTCCGCAGATCAACCCGTCGGCCCAGCCAGCACAGTTGACAGCATCGGGTGAGTCCAGTGGCCTTCCTTCTTGGTCGGCCATTACCTCCACACACGGGAACAACACAGACATGATTTCAGCAGTAAAATCTTTTTTAGCACATCTCGAGGGTAGTCAGGAACAACCTAGGGGTCCCACGGGTAGTCAGGAACACCCTAGGGGTCCCACGGGAGTACAAATTCTAGATAATCCAGGGTCGGGATCGACTTTTAAAAAACACAATGTTTTGCGCAGTATCCCCCCTAGGTACGCACGTGTCCGAGGAAGTTAAAGAAAAAATAAAGAAGGGTGATTTCGTAGATATTTGGGCACTTTTAAATGTCGATCATGTGACGGTTGATAAGGAGAGAGTTTTTGAAAAGGGATCGGAAAAGAAGGTTAAAGTGTCCAAAACCTTCAATAATTGGCTGCAGGCATTTGCTGTTATGGGACACATCATAACACAGAAGTCTCCAGCCACAGCCCCCGATCTTTTCGTTTACCTGGACACAATTATTAGTGCATTTAAGATACACGGGGGAACAGCCTGGTGGCGGTATGACGAGGAATTTCGTCGCTGCCTCTCAAACAATCAGAGTATAGGTTGGGCTTCTAGAGCCACAGATATTTGGCTTCAACTTATTTTGGCGCAGCGCTCTCAACGCCCCTTTCTTGGGACCCCCACAGGGACATCGCAGCAGCCGGCTCCCTCCTCTCACAAGTCAACCGGCGCATGCTGGTTATACAACGAGGGCCACTGCAGGTTCTATTCTTCGTGCAAATTTAGGCACGAATGTTCGATCTGCGGGGGCAATCATCCAGCCCTGCGCTGTTTCCGCCGAAATAAGCAAAACCCTGTCCCCCAACCCGAGAACGCCAGTGAACGTCCTCAGATTAAGCCCATGGCTAAGTCTGTACCCAAAGAAACGGGAGGCAAACCTTCTTGAAGAAGGTTTCCGTTTCGGTTTTTATATCCCGCACCATCCCACTACGGCGGTTTTCAAATGTAGCAATTTAGTGTCGGTGCGGGAGAACCCGTCTTTAGCCCTTGAGAAAGTTCTTAAGGAAGTTAGTTTAGGCCGAATGGCTGGCCCCTTTTCAGAACCACCCTTTGCAAACCTTAGAATTTCTCCTCTTGGCCTAGTCCCCAAAAAAGAACCCGGAAAATTTAGGCTGATTCAACATCTCTCTTTCCCGAAGGGATCCTCTGTCAACGACGCCATATCAAAGGAGGAGGCATCTGTCTCTTACGTCTCCTTTGATAGGGCGGTTAACTTGGTCAGACAGGCTGGCCCAGGAGCGTCCTTGGCTAAATCAGACATTGAATCAGCTTTCAGGTTATTGCCTGTTCACCCTACCTGTTATCATCTCTTGGGGTGCTGCCTCGAGGACCGTTTTTTCTATGATATGTGTCTTCCCATGGGTTGCTCCATTTCGTGCTACTACTTTGAGGTTTTCAGCACGTTTTTGGAATGGCTCCTGGGGTATGAGACGGGTATCTATTCCACCACTCACTACTTGGACGACTTCTTGTTTGTCGGTCAACGGGACACCAACACTTGTTCCCGTTTGTTGGAAACCTTCACAATTTTAATGAGGTTTGTCGGTGTCCCCTTGTCCGCCGACAAGACGGTCGGCCCGGTTTCCAAATTGTCTTTCCTAGGTATCGAGCTTGATACGGAAAATATGACTTTTAGATTACCAGAAGAAAAAGTGTACAGACTCCGCCAAGAGATTGAGTCACTTATTGGGAAGAAAAAAGCCACTTTGCATCAGTTCCAGGTCCTCCTGGGACTGCTAAATTTCGCCTGTAGAGTTATTCCCATGGGGCGAGCTTTCTCTCGCCGCCTCTCTTTAGCTACAAAAGGCACTTGTAATCCAAACCATTTTATCAGGGTTACTAATCCCCTGAGGGAGGACTTGTCAGTCTGGCAGGTTTTTCTCCAGGATTTTAATGGTACGGGCATACTCCAAGAGGCTGAGAAGGATAACTCCTCACTAAACCTTTTCACGGCTTGTTCCCTCTCTCACGGTTTCGCCTCTATTTATGGCTCAAATTGGTGCAGGAGTGATTGGCCCTCCATGTGGTTAAACACGGGTCTGACAAATAATTTAACCCTTTTGCATTTATTCCCATTGGTGGTAGCGATTGAACTTTGGGGCCCCCTCTTGGCGGATAATAGGATAAGGTTTTGGTCAGACAATATTTCAGTGGTTCAGGCCCTTAATAGCCTCTCTTCCTCCTCCTACCCGGTCCTTGCGCTGCTTCGACACTTGGTGCTACGCTGCCTTCAGTCAAACATTTGGCTGAGGGCACGATACGTTACTGATCCTGCGAACGGCATGGCTAATGCCTTGTCTCGTTCCCAGTTTCAGGTATTCAAAGAGCTCCACGGGTCAGCGGACGTGGCGGGGACGGAATGCCCGCAGTGCTTATGGAACCTGGTCGTGAGCAGTTGCAACAGCTAATAAGAAGTTCACTGTCTGAATCCACTTGGCAAAAATATACAGCAGCGTGGAAGCAATGGCTTATTGTCTCTGGCGGTTACTTACCCGTGGAGAAACCTGCTATCCTCAAATTTACCCTAGATTTTCTAGTCTCATTGAAACACCAAGAGGCATCCTTTCACAAGGCAAAGGCTAGTTTAGCAGGAATAGCGTTTATGTTAAAATTACATGATCGGCCGGATGTCACAAAGACGTTTGTGATAAAACAATTATTAAAAGGGTGGAAGCGCCAGCGTCACACGCAGGATTCCCGGCGGCCGGTTTCCCTTCCTCTGCTGAAGCGGATTCGTGAAGTCGTGGACAGCATCTGTAGCTCAAATTTTGAGGCATATTTATTTAAAGCGGCTTTTTCCGTTGCCTTTTTTGGTGCTCTCCGCATCGGCGAGTTAGTCCCTTTTAGCCGGAAAAAACAAGGGGGTTTGCTGCGTTCCGACGTTATCCTTGCCCATTCTTCGGTCAAAATTCGGATTCGTTATTCAAAAAACGATACCTTTGGACGAGGCACTTGGATATCCATCTTACCAATGGGATCTGTCCCCTGCCCCGTTACTCACGTTTGTAATTACGCTCGTTGCAGGCCAGAGGGTTTTGATAATTTCTTTATACATGAATCAGGTTCTCCTCTCACACGTTTTCAATTTAGTTCCGTATTTAAAAGAACCCTTCTTTATCTTGGGCTTAACCCTACAGAATTTGGGACCCACTCTTTCCGCATCGGTGCGGCTACCACTGCCCACTCTTGCGGTATGAGTACTGAAGCTATAAAGCATCTGGGTCGGTGGAAATCCGAGTGCTTTAAATCCTATATTCGCCCAGACCTTAACCCCTTATTTTAATTTTCACCCTCTTATAGTAGATTTAATCATATTATATATAAATTAATAAAATATAAAAAAAAAAAAAAAAAAAAAAAAATAATAATAATTTTGTATTCCTTAGTCTAACTGTTATATTTGCAGGTCCCATCAACCATATCTGGATAGTGGGCCATTCTTTCGTGCACTGGGCTGAGCGGAGAGCGGCGGTTCGGCCATGCGGTCAGGATTTAGGAATTCCAAACGCACGCGTGCACTGGCGCGGGTCCCGCGGGATGAGGTGGTCTAAAGTCCTTGCCGAGGTGGTGCAGATTAGTCAGGTCTGTCGGGAGCCGGCGGTCTTGATTATTCATGCAGGTGGAAATGACTTGGGGCAGGTCAAGTTAGGGGAACTTGTTTCACTTATGAAGCAAGACCTGTCCCGTTTTCCTTCCTTTTTTAATTCGGTGGTGCTTGCTTGGTCGGAAATAATTCCCCGATGTTTTTGGAGGGGTGCCAGAGACTATGTGGCAATTGAGAGGGCTCGCAAGAGCTTAAATATAAGAATTTCCAAGCATGTAGCAACGCTTGGAGGAGTTTCTTTCCGGCACAAGGATCTGGAAGGGGACAACCGTCACCTGCTGATAGGGGACGGTGTTCACCTTAACCCAATTGGCACAGATATTTTTTTGTTAGGTCTCCAGGAATTAGCCGAAAAAGCTATTGCCTTGGGCCGTGTGGGGGGTCGCAGCCGGGTTTAGTATTTTCTAAAGAGGGCTGCTCCGTGGCGGTCTGTCACATGCCCGAAGGCAAAACGGAGGTGCCCTCATGATGTCTGCCGGCCAGCAGCCGCCATTCGGGCGAAGGTTTTGTTTCAGAAGAAACGTAGGGCCCGTATGGGCAGAAATTTTTGTGTTTTTTGGTCGTTGGTTTTGAAGTTTATACTGTTATTTATTAAATTCAAGGTTAATTATAAAATAAAGCTGTGGCCTACCCACATACCCACAACAAGCACGGTGTGGTTTCCCTTAATGTTCGGTTTGGTGAAAATGGCGTTTTTTCCTGTGGAAACGCTGGGTCAAGAGCGGAGATTTTAACATCATGGTTTATTTTGCTAAGTCCCTACAGTCTCACTAGCCCCACATCACTTAGAGAAGGGGCAGGGGACTGTAGGGGGGTGGAGATTTAATTTTAAAAAGTGCTCTTGCAGCGATTGGCCCCCTCTTCAAGGGGAGGTTTGGGCGGGCCTATGGGGGCCCGCCCCGGTGGTTTATAAGTTATGTGGGCACGTGGAGGGGGCCTCTTTCCTTCTACCCTCAACCCAGAGAGTGTGAAGTCTCCCACCCACCCTGCCCTCCGGTTTAAAATTTTCTTTCAGGTATTTTTCTCGTCAATTCCTTTTTTCTGCCGGTTGTTTCTGTTTCTTTTACAGAAGTCACAGCTTTGGCGGTCTGTCACATGCCCGAAGGCAAAACGGAGGTGCCCTCATGATGTCTGCCGGCCAGCAGCCGCCATTCGGGCGAAGGTTTTGTTTCAGAAGAAACGTAGGGCCCGTATGGGCAGAAATTTTTGTGTTTTTTGGTCGTTGGTTTTGAAGTTTATACTGTTATTTATTAAATTCAAGGTTAATTATAAAATAAAGCTGTGGCCTACCCACATACCCACAACAAGCACGGTGTGGTTTCCCTTAATGTTCGGTTTGGTGAAAATGGCGTTTTTTCCTGTGGAAACGCTGGGTCAAGAGCGGAGATTTTAACATCATGGTTTATTTTGCTAAGTCCCTACAGTCCCGAGGCTGCATGGTTACCGCAGATTTGTTACAATGAATCATAAGCAAAAATGCCATATACTGCAATATAGTTGTATTGCAGCATATGGTAGGAACGATCTGACCATCTAGGGTTAATGTACCCTAGGGGGTCTAAGAAATAGTAAATAAAGAGAAAAAAAAAGTTTCAAAAATGTAAAAAATATCAAAATATAACAACGGTTATTGCCGGCAGTGATCTCCAAAACGGAAAATGGCGCCCTAATGTCCAAAATGCGACTTTTACACCTTTTTACATGACATAAAAAATCTAATAAAAAGTGATCAAAATGTCACACAGTCCTCAAAATGGTAGCAATGAAAAGGTTGATTAATTAAAGTTATTAGCGTCATAAGATGGCAATTTTTTTTTCTTTTTTCTACACATTTGTTTCTTTTTTGAAAATGTATTAAAACTAAAAAAAACCTGTATAAATTTGGTATCACCGTGATCGTACCGAACCAAGGAATAAAGTAGAGGTGTTATTTGGAGCACAGAGTGAAAGTCGTAAAAACTGAGCCCACAAGAAAGCACATGCCCTTTTTTTCAATTTTTCCACATTCGGAATTTTTTTCCCTCACACCGCTCTGTACACGTAAAAATGAAAAAGTTATGGATTTTTGAAGGTGGAGTGCAAGAAATGAGCTGAAAAACCCTGCCTTCTTAAGGGGTTAATACGTATGCATTTTTGCATGTAATGCATGTGTTTGGCTGGTTTGAATTAGTGTTTCTTCAATTCTGGAAGTGTACACAGCAGTGAAAATGTTAACACAGCTGCTTTCATTACCAGAAATGAAGAAAACTGTTTCAAACCAACCAAACATGCAAAAACGTTCAAAACACCTCAAGAACGGTCCAAGAACGCACCATGTGACCACACCCTCAAGTTTTTAGTGGACATTATGGTTAAGCCATATATAAAGTAACTTGTTACCTGCCCGCCAGATCCCTTCATATCCTTCATGTTCAGTGCATTTTTCATCCCTTTTCCTTTTTCTTTCTTCCCTTTCTTTTTTTTGCAGCAGCATTTCTTACATATACAGAAGCAGCAAGTGATGATCAATAACCCAGCTACCACCGCTATAGCTATAATGGCCCATGGAGGCACTGTAAGTAAAAAAGTTATGGTGAAAACAAAATCAGAATTTGTAGTCATATTAGCCAAATAAAACAGTTTTTTACATGAATCAATGACTGATTTCATTAATTTATCATATCACTCTTCACAGGCAGATTTACCAAAAGTGCTTTAAAGAGAAATCTACCATGAAAATAAAGCATGATAAACAAGGAACACATACCGGTACTCATATATATAGACCTTATGACTATGTAAAGTCAAGCAATGTAGAGCAGCACTGTGTGCATAAGAAGTCGGGTGCAGGTCTTCTTAACAACAGTTTGATGGTGGAATAAATCACTTTTTTTTATCATTACGGAGTGCTGCTTCATCGCTTGCTACAGCCCTATGACTATGGTAATCTTATATTTGTTATCCTTCCTTCTAAAGTCAACTTTTATAATTATTTTAATGAGCCGTAGATGTGCGTTCTTCTGGCCGTTATAAAAGTCATCACTCAAGATTCTGTTAAAAAAGGCTCATATTTATTTGAGCAAAAATAAATAAAACAGACAAGAACAAAATCCTGAAAATGCAGGGGTCATTCAGGTTGTAGCTACCTTTGAACAAGCAGTTCAGTTCAGTATGGTCACTTCAGACTCAACTCATAGTTTAGCGTTACAAAGTGATTTGTGGAAGCTTGAGGAGTGGGTAGAGAAATGGTTGATGAGGTTTAATGTAGATACATCTAAAGTTATGCACTTGGGCCATGGAAACATAAAGGTACAATTATGTTCAGCCAATTTCTTGGTAAAACTGCAGCTGAAAAAGACTTGGGGGTATTGGTGGATGGTGAAATTAATTTTAGTGACCAGAGCTAGGCATCTGCTGCTAAAGCCAATAAAATTATGGGATGTATCAAAAGAGGAATGGATTCTCATGATAAGGACATGGTTTTGCCCCTACAAATCACTGGTCAGACCACACATGGAATATTGTGGCACATTTACTTACCCCATCCCTGTTCGATCCCCGATCCGGACTGTCCGACAAGGCTGAACTCTGACGCGATTCATGAAGATCGTGCGCCCGATATCCTGCATGTGTAGCTTCCCCGATCAAGTCCACTGGAGTTCTCCTTCTTCTTCCCAGTGTATGTAAGTGCATGGCTTGCAACACAATTTTTAAGTTAAATCCTGCAGTTTGTCCAAATCCGTCAGATCGTCCGACAGCCCGACCCCCGATTTGTGTTGCATGAAAGCCGGGGCAATTGCTCCAAAATCCAAAAACCCCTTTTAAATCCCTGTCCCAGCTGTGCAAAATGGAAATTGTCGGGATGTCCGACGAAAGTGCAGTCCACAGGGCCATTAGTAAATGAGCCCCATTGTGTACAGTTTTGGGCACCAGTATATAAAAAGGACATAGTAGAACTGGAACGAGTGCAGAAGAGAGCAAACAAGATTATAAGGGGAATTGGGGACTAAACTAAATATACAGATTACAAAATTTGGGGTTTTTCAGTTTAGAAAAAAGACATCTGAGGGGAGACCTCATTACAATGTACAAATACCGGAACGGGCAGTACAAGGATTTCTACAAAGATCTTTTTATACCTAGGCCAGTGACCAGGACAAGGGGGCATCCTCTTAAGCCTAGAGGAGAGGTAGTTCTACCATTGCCATAGACGAGGAATCTTTACTGTAAAAGCTGTGAGAATATGGAACACCACAGGAGGTTGTTATAGCAAACTCTATGTAAATGTTCAAAGGCCTAGAAGTCTTTCTGGAGAGCAAAGATATCATGGGTTATGGGAAAAAAACATTTGTTTAATTCTTAAAGGTTGGACATGATAGACTTGTGTCTTTTTCCAGCCTTATATACTATGATACTATAAAAATAATTACCACACCTAAAATATATTTCATACATAATAAAGGAGAGGCCTGGAATAAGGGAATGGTAGCTAATGATAGTTCCAGTGGAACAGCATCAATCTATGAGTCATACTCCAAGTATAAGACGTAGTTTAATCAAACTACATATTTTGAAGCCAAAGGAATCCACCAGGGCTCCCTATGTCCTAGGTAAGATATGTAGACAGAGGGCCTCTGACTTATCCATGTTTACCTCTAGCCCCGAAACAGTATTAAAGTTATTAATGAAATGCAGAAGGTTCGGAAGGAGCGTATGGGGACTAGTGAGTGACAGGAGCAAATTGTCTGCAAAAAGGCTGTCCCTATAGGTGTCGTGGGTAGTGGAATAGCCCTGGATATCATGGTTAACCTGTATCGCTGCGTCTAAGGCTTCCATAGCTAAAACGCTGGTGACAGGAGGCAGCCCTGCATGCATTGGGCATGCATTGGGCTAAGAAGGAGGTTAATAGCTTTAAGTCCAAATTTAATAGAGAGATGGTTCTATAATTACTGGTTTGGAGAGGGTCTTTATTTGTCTTTGAAATTATCATTACATACGCTAAGTAAAAATGTTGGGGCATTTGTTTGCTCCAGAGAAGAGAGTTGCAGTAAAATCGAATATTTGAGAGGAAAACGTGGAGGAATTTTTTTTATAGTAAGCGGCTGAGACGCTGTCAGGGCCTGTGGATTTGCCCAGTGTAAGATATTTTACCTTCTGTATAATTTTTTCATCAGTGATTGTTGTCAAGAGAGTCTCTTCTGCTGCTGCTGTTGATGGGAGTGATGGTACGTTAATTAAGTGAAGAAAGCTTTCTATGTTAGAGTGGTTGGGCTGGGCAAATGAGGCATAGAGTGATAAAGAAGATGTCAGCTTCCTCCAAGATATGCTGGATATAAAAAATATTTCTTTTTAAGTGCTTCTAATGGTGCCTGGCTGCGTGCAAAACACCCTGACTCTTTGAAATTTCACTAGCTAAAGTAGCCATGTGTTAAAATTAGAAAAGGTGTGTAAAATAGCAAATATACACTATGTAAAGTATGCATTAAGAACTGATCAGTAACCTATCAAATGTATGAAACTCTTGTATTAAAAGTTGGATTGAAAAGTAACCAGAGGTGTTATTTTAATAGCCAAGCATAAGCTATTGCGCAAAGATAACATAAGACATTACACCCTGCTTAAACAAGTATAAATTCCCATTTTGGGGGGCGTGGCCACACTAGAGCCTCTCCTGCCCGAACCCCACTTTAGCACCGCTATCCAAACCAATCCGGTGGGACAGTTAATTTCAGATGGGAGCAAAGAGAAAGGGGGGTACTCGGACCCCAGCGGTACCCCTGAATCGCGCCGCGGCGCGAGGCATCAGTCGGTTTTTAACCGACATGGCGGCGGTGTGCGCCACGCGGCCACCTACCCCGTCCAACGATCCGACCCTGCGGCAGGAACCGCAGCTAGCCCCGCAGAAAACAGACAGGCCGATGGCGAGACTCCTCTGAAGCCCCGGGATGGCACCGATTCCGCGCCGGTAGCGGAGGAACAGGCCGCGTTGCCCCAGCGACACGCAGCCAAGATGGCGGAGGCCCGCATGGCGGGGACTTCCGCAGCACAAGCGGGCTTCCCGCCGCCACCCTCCACAGACGCCGGTCTCCAGGAGGAAGTCGCTTCGGGACCCGATGCACAGAGTCACAGTCCTGACAAGACGGAGAAGGATGCGCCAGCGGAGGGGACCTCCGCTTCAAGCATCCACCCACCGCAGCAGGGGGCAAAGATGGAGGTCAGCCGCATCTCCCCAGGTACTGAGGGGCCCACGCCAGGGATCCACCGGGCTTGCACCCTATATGTGGAGGCCCAGGTTCATGCTGTTCCACGGGTCCCAGTGAAGGGGCCACAGCGGAAGGTTTACCAGCACCAACCTCTTGGGCCAAGTGTGGCCTTGTACCTTTCTCCCCCGGTGCACACCCCTGGGCTAGTGGAGGTCCCTGGGGAGTTCTCGGGGTCAGCTCAGCGGCCCCTGCATGAGCCTTCTTCCCCCTGTACAGCTGGGCCATTGTGGGCTGAGGAAGAGGAGCTCCAGCTGGGGAGGAATAAGGGTCAGGATGATCCACAGTGGCTGGAGGTAGGGGAGGCGATGCCATCTGCGCCCCACTCCCCCGTTCTTTGGTCGGACACCGGGGAAGAATGGTCGGTGACACCTGTTGTGCACACTCCATGTCCCTCCCCCATGTCATCAGCGGTTTTCCCCTCGGGGCAATCGGGGCAATACCGCGCGAAGGCTTCTGTTGGCCATTCTGCATCTAATATGCCCTTTTCCCAGGATAGAGTGTCTGAGCCTCAACGGGTCACACGGTCCCAGGATTTTGGTGCCCTGGCTGAATTACGTGCCCTCAGCTCCCATCTTCATACCTTTCCCACTAGGGATGACATGGAAAGCTATGTAGCCAGGTTGGAACCGTCTTTCACCGCTGAAATACATGCGGTTTGGGAGGAAGTCCAGCAGCTTGACTCGCGAGTAACGGCCACTGAAGTGTCCCAAAATGATCTTAGCACCCGTCTTGAGGCACAGGCTGCTACCATTGCCTCTCATTCCCTACAGCTCCACCTACTGACCGACCAAATGGACGATGCAGAGAATAGGGGGAGGCGCAACAATATTAGAGTTCGAGATCTGTCCGAATTGGTGGAAACCTCTGATCTCCATAGCACTCTACGTCAGCTGTTTAACTCCATACTGGAAGTTCCAGCAGATACGCCTGTAGAATTAGACAGGGCTCATCGGTCACTACAACCCAAACCGGCTGCAACTGAGCAGCCAAGAGACGTCATATGCAGGGTGCACCGGTATCAATTGAAGGAGGCAATTATGTCTAAGGCGAGATCAGCTGGAGATATTACATTCCAAAGATCCCGTATCCAGCTTTTACCTGATTTGTCTAGGTTGACCTTACTAAAACGTAGGGCGCTGAAGCCCTTTCTAGAAGAGCTGCGGCTCCGAAACATACTCTACTCCTGGGGGTTTCCTTTTCGCCCCCAGATCCGCCAGGCGGATCGCAGATTTGTCATCAGACATCCCGGGGAGATTCCTGCCGTGGCTGCAGCATTAAATATCCCTCCTCCCGCTATCCCGGAGTGGCTGGGCCTCCCTGTTCCTCCACAGCAGGGGGCCGTTCCTCAACATGGGAGACCCCCCCAGACGCCGTGCCAGGCGAGGACCGGGCCGGAGGGGGGGGCAAGGGCGGGCCATGACATTGGTAGGGTAGGTGTTTGGTTCCTTCTCTTCATTTAGACCTTCTCGGGGGGGGAGAATGATGGCATGTATCGTATCTTGATGCACTGCAGGGGCCCCCAGGAGGGTCAACCAGGAGTGCCATAATGCTATTTGTGTACCATGCCAGGGATAGACCCCCTCTGGGCTTTTAAGACAGTTGAAAGGCTCACAGTTCCTATAGCAGAATAGATTTTTTTATCCTGAGCCACAACGCACCGTCACTGCCCATGGAGGTGGAGATTGAACGACAATCTCCTCAGGGACTCTGTTTGCACGGAAGAGATCAGGGAGTGCATTGCCTCCGCTACCGGTGACCAGGGGGGGGACGGGTCGGCACACATTCCTCAGAGCTAGGAACGCCTCAAGGGGAATCTGCGGGATATCTTTGTCCGCCATGGCACTCGCCTTAAGTCAGAAAACAATGTACGGATTGTGGCCCTTACCACGCAGATCCAACAGTTGGAACTGCGCCACAAATCCTCCCTAACAGCTGCCGACTTGGCAGAGTTGTCAGGGGCCAGGGAATCCCTGCGGTCCCTCCTGGACCAAAAATATCTCCAACATAGGGCTAGGTTCCAGAGCTATTTGTACGATCACGCGGACAAATGCGGTAGACCATTGTCCCGTTTGTTACACCCCCGCGCCCAGACCTCTTATATCCCCAAAATTAAAGGCCCCAAGGGCACGGATGTTTTTCATCCAGACGAGATGTGCGATAGCGTCGCATCTTTTTACACCTCCCTGTATGACATTAGGGGCACTGAGGCACACGCTCCAGACTCTCTCCACACAGCTCAGATTGATTTGTACGTGTCTGAGACGGGCCTGCCCACCCTGCCCCCAGAAGTCAGTGAATCTTTGGAACAGGAGATTGAAGCAGCAGAAGTTTCTGCAGTGATTAAGGATACCCCCGCAGGTAAAAGCCTCGGCCCTGATGGGTTTACCCCTGCCTTTTTCAAACAATATAGGGAACTCCTATTCCCGCTGCTAGCTAAGGTCTTCGACGCTGTGTCCTCGGTCTCCGGTTTTCCTCACAGTAGCCTGGAGGCCCACATAAGTGTAGTGCTCAAACCGGGTAAAGACCCATTGCTGCCGGGCAGCTATAGGCCTATTTCCCTTATCAACGTGGACGTCAAATTGTTTTCTAAGGTCCTGGCAGAGATATTCGGCAGTGATACACACTGATCATGTCGGGTTCATACCTGGCCGGGAGGCTCGGGACAACTTGAATAAAACCATCCTTCTGATGTCCCATGCACAGGCACGATCCATCCCCTCCTGTCTGGTATCCATTGACGCGGAAAAGGCCTTTGACCGGGTCCACTGGAGCTTCATGGCGGCGGCTCTAAGGCAGATTGGAATAAGACGCAGGTTTATGGGAAAAGTTATGGCTCTGTACTCCAGCCCCACCGCCAGGGTAAGGATCAATGGAAACCTTTCCAGGTCCTTCCCGATCAAAAATGGTACCAGGCAGGGGTGCCCACTCTCACCCTTATTCTATGTTATAGTTATGGAGCATTTGGCAACTGCCATTCGAAATAACCCTAACATTCACGGGATTTCAATGGGCTCCAGACATTGCAAGGCTGCCTTATATGACAACTTGTTATTATATGTATCCCAACCTAGGATCTCCCTCCCTTCGCTCATTCAGGAACTCAAAAAGTACAGCGAGGTTAGTGACTTTAAAATCAACTACTCCAAGACCGAGGCCCTCAACATCTCTCTTCCAATTTCAGAAGTACAGCACATTAAAGATAACTTCCCCTTCCAGTGGGGGCGGGCTTCTCTCGGATATCTGGGAGTCACGATTCCGACTGATTTGACAAAGTTATACGCCCTAAACTACACACCCTTGTTGGAGCGTACATTAAAGGACCTCCAAACATATGACCTCATGGTTCAGGAGGATCAACGCCTTAAAAATGGATGTACTTCCCCGCTTCTTGTATATTTTTCAGGGTGTGCCAATCCTTCCACCCCTGGGCTTTTTTCGCACTCTATGATGCAATTTATTTGGGGATCCAAGCGACCGAGGATAGCCTGGAAGACTTTGATCAGACCTAAGACAATGGGGAGGGTGGGCCTCCCTGATCTCAGACTGTACCATCAAGCCTCCATACTCCTTAGACTGCTAGACTGGACATATAACTCGGTATCCAAGCAATGGGTTGCGCTGGAGCAGACGTGCTCCTCGGCACTCCTCAAACTTTTGCCGTGGGTCCCGTCGGGGACCTTCCCTGCCCCTGCACCTCAGGCGACCTTGCTTAAGGATGCTTTGCGCTTGTGGAGATCGTTGATAGTCCCTGTCTCATGAAAATAGCCCACTCACCCCGATTTTCCGTAACCCGGCGCTCCAGTCGGGAATGGCCAGGTTGTCTTTCTTAGGCTGGGGGGTTCTTGAGGATCCACGGATGTATGACCTCCTGCAGGGCTCCCCTCTGCCTCTTCATGGAGACTTCAATCCGCGCCAGGGTCACACGGGTAGCTCCTGGTTTGAGTACTCGCAACTGCGGTCCTTCATAGTTAGGGCCGGGGATGAAGCAGCCTTCGCTAGTTCTCTCACAGCTTTTAAGGGGTTGTTCCGATTAGAGTCAGCTCCTCCACATGCCATTTCACAAATTTACTCCATCCTGACGAATGACTCTAAGACTCCACTGACACAGGAAGACTGGGACAAATCTTTCATTTTCATACATAAGATGTCCTCGGCCTGCTCAGCCCAGGAAAAGGGTTATAAGATTGTGTCGCGATGGTACCGGGTTCCGACTGTACTGCATTTAGCCTTTCCCTCCGTTTCAGATGCATGCTGGCGCTGCGGAACCAGCAAGGGAGACATGTTACATGTGTGGTGGAGCTGTGAAGCACTGAAACCTTTCTGGCACCAGGTGCTCGAAGCGTACCAACGAATCTCAGGCAAACAAGTGAATGATAGCCCAGATGTCGTCCCTTTTGTCGATGCTCCCTGGCCAGATTGGAGCGCAAAAAAGAGACATTCTGCGCTTTTATTTAATCGTAGCCAGGGCGGTAATCCCACGCCATTGGCGCTCCTCTACTTGCCCCTCCATGGCCGAATGGGCCCAGGAAATGTCCCACGTCTTTCGCATAGAGGAATTGGCCGTAATATCTCCAGAAGCTCACGAAAGGTTCCTTCGTGTGTGGTCTCCTTGGATGAGCTTTAGAGAGTCTCAGGACTTTAGGTCACTCTTTGAAACTCAGGCCACGTGATGCTCGTTACTATTTTTCCCCTAATGGCACAGATAGCCTAGCTACAGGGGACCGGGAATATCTGCACTCACCGTTCCCCCATGACCCGAGTGGTTATTCCTGATAAGATTTCTTCCCTGCGTGTCCTTCCCTGAGTGTTTTTGTCTAACGTCTTGTTTTGTCTTGTTTCGTATTTTAGTATTCTTATTTGTTTCATAGTTACGCTCCAGGCAAACAGCTCATAACCGCCTTCTGACTCCTCCTTGGCCCCTTTCAGGTTCGGAAGAGGGGAATATGCCTCGGTGGGTAGGGAGAGGATCACTATTCCCTATATACCTGTTTAGGGTTTAATTATCTTATATGTATTCCGCCTTGCCCGAGAGGCTACCTCACTAAGATAGAGCCGTAGCAACGTGCTTGTCCTGGATAATTGTATTTATACTTTGTACTCCTTGATATTTGCTTTGTTTCATTAGCTTTATTGAGTGCATTGTAACACATGTTTGTTTTTTTTCTTGCACTGTTCGTTGTTCAATAAACTGATTCAACATAAATTCCCGTTTTGTAAAACCGTATTAATGTCTTCTTTCTGTTGCAAGTGTTATGCCATCATGTATTTGTAAAATAACGCTTGTGTCCATTTTAGTCCTCTCTCTGCGAGAAGAGCTTTTAACTGCAGTTTGGTGTCATACATTTATTAAGGTGTAGGGTGGGTTGGAGCTGGTTTGCCAGTTCCAGCCTGTGTGGCTGATTTTCTAGTTCGAGCTGTGTGCGCTCTCTCCTATGTTTCGCTGAAAACTTTTGTATGGCATTTGAAATAAACTGCCCAACCAGCAGCTATTCACCGGTTGATTAGTGGATAAGAAGGAGTTAAGTTTGGCCTCTATTTGTGAGTGGATATTAGGGTCTACTAATAGGGCTTAGTTTAGCCACCAACGGTAAAAGATGGATATCTGGAGGCAGATAATATCAGGGTGGTGGTTCATGGCCCTGCGATGTTTGGAGGGGGAATTAAGTTCCCCCCACATTATGGGATAACAGTCTACTCAATGGGGTCATTTACTAAGGGTCCGAATTGCGCACTTTCCGATTTCCGATTTGCCCTGAATTGCCCCGGGATTTTGGCGCATGGGATCGGATTTTGGCGCATCGGCGCCGGCTTTCACGCAACAGAAATCAGAAAGCGTGGCCGTCGGACAACCCGACGGATTCAGAAAAACCGCGGAATTTAAAAAATAATTTGTGTCGCAAGATCAGCACTTACATGCAGCAAGGAGAAGAAGGTGAACTCCGGCGAACCTCGGCGCAGCAGCGACACCTGGTGGACATCGGCCGCACGGACCTTAGTGAACCTAGGCAGAACCCGAATCCTCGTCGGAGAACGCGCCGCTGGATCGAAACTGGACCGGGTAAGTAAATGAGCCCCAATGTGGAAAAGAGCCAAAGAGCACACAAGGACTAAACATTATCAGGTTAGACATATATATGCAATCTTGTAGTGACTAATAAGTGTTAGGATTCGGGATCAGTGGATCCTCTGGACCTCCGTGGGAGGGGGTACTAGCCAACAACGGGGACCGGAATCTAAGTGGCACCTGGTCTTCAGCAGAGCCTGCTGCAAAGCAGGATGGTCTTGCTGCGTACCACCAGGGGTACCACCAGGTCGCTCCACAGGTGCGACTAGCCCGCAGTGGCAGCCAATGTCGAGGTACCTTTGCAGGAGACAGTCTCATGGTCAAGTTCAGGCACAGGGTCAGGGCAGGCGGCAGAGATGCAAGGTCAAGTCCAATACGGGGTCAGCAACGGGAGGTCCAGGCAGAAGGGAAACAGGAACAGACAGGAACACACATGAGCACGGGAACAGGAACACAGGTACAGGAACATGGGAACAGGAATCCAGGAACACACAAAGGAACGCAGGAATACTCAGGGATAATGCAGGGGACCTTACTCTATGGCATAAGCTCAACGATCCGGTAGGGGACACAGGAAGGGGTTGGAATTCATCAGGGAAGAAAGCTGGCCAGGCGTCATTTATTGGCGTGCTGGCCCTTTAAACTTTTCCAGATCCGGAGCATGCGCGCCCTAGGGGACGGGAGCGCGTGGACCAGGACAGGCAAGCTGGCTGGCTGGCAGGCAGGATCCGGCAGTGTAATGCACACGCGTGCGTCTGCAACCCGGGATATGGGTCGTAGGGGCACCCGTACCCGTGACAGTACCCCCTCCGGCCTCTCCCTCTTCTTGGACTGGAGGAACCTGTTAAGAAGTGCACAATCCAGGATGTTCTCCTCAGGTTCCCAGGACCTCTCCTCTGGGCCGAACCCCTTCCAGTCGACAAGATAGAATTGTCTCCCTCTGACGATCTTCATATCAAGGACCTCTTTCACCTCGAAGACATCAGAAGAATCACCTTTAGGATCAGGAGGAGGTACTTGCTGGGAAAATCGATTCAGGATGACAGGTATCAGCAGGGAGACGTGGAAAGAATTCGGGATGCGCATGGTAAGAGGAAGGTGGAGCCTATACGCCACTGGATTAATGCACTGTAACACCTCGAACGGTCCCAGGAAACGTGGACCCAGTTGTAACTGAGGATCTTCAACCGAACATATCTGGAGGACAGCCACACTATATCTCCTGGAGAGAAGATGGGAGGAGACCTCCGTTTCTTATCAGCCTGAGTTTTGGTGCGGGCGGACGCCCGAAGCAGAGACTGACGAGTCTGTTCAAAGATGGATTTAAGGTCTTCTACCAACTCTTCCACAGCAGGAACATCAGCAGACACGGAGAGAAGTAGGTGTGGACATGGATGTCTCCCATACACAACAAGGAAAGGGGCGCCATCAGCAGAGTACAGGGAGTTGTAGGAGAACTCTGGAGCGTAGATGCGTGTTCATACCCACGATGTGCACCACCAAAGGATTAAAGTATATATGAAGGGGGGTTTTTGGCGAAGAGGGAAAAGTTGTGAGTGTATCACCTTAAAATGTAACTTTTATTTGTTCTTATATTAAAATAACCAAGACTGGTGTGCATCTACATACACCATGAGGTTCCAGTGTGGCAATACAAACCACATTTAATCAATGTCACCGTGGCTATATACTGTAAGCCTGGGACTGTAATACAGGAGGAGGTCCCCTTAGTTTGAACAGTCCTCCTGTAATCCAATGCCATGTCCTCTTAATAATTTTTTATAAGAGGACAAGAGGAGAGTGGTATATCGTTTTGATCATCCAGCGGCAGGTGCCAGTATTCTGTAGGCCGCCTGAGAGCACAATGCCTCTATGTGTGAATCAAGAAACAGTGGAGCGCTGTGTCAGATTCCTTGCTGGCATCGATGCGCTGCGCCGCATGTGTCTAGACCAGTGATTTTCAACCTTTTTTGAGCCGCGGCACACTTTTTATACTTAGAAAATCCTGGGGCACACCACCAACCAAAATAGCACAAAATTACACTAAAACAGTCATAAAAGGCCTCCCTTTACTAATAAAAAACCCCTAGCGGCCTCCCTTTACTAATAAAAACCTCTAGCGGCCTCCCTTTACTAATTAAAAGACCTTAGCAGCCTCCCTTTACTAATTAAGAGCCCCTAGCGGCCTCCCTTTACTAATTAAGAGCCCCTAGCGGCCTCCCTTTACTAATTAGAGCCCCTAGCGGCCTCCCTTTACTAATAAAAAGTCCCTAGCTGCCTCACTTTACTAATAAATTGCCCCTAGCAGCCTCCCTTTACTAATAAAAAGTCCCTAGCGGCCTCCCTTTACTAATAAAAAGGCCCTAGCTGCCTCCCTTTACTAATAAAAAGGCCCTAGCGGCCTCCCTTTACTAATTAAAAGACCCTAGCGGCCTCCCTTTACTAATTAAAAGACCCTAGCGGCCTCCCTTTACAAATTAAGAGCCCCTAGAGGCCTCCCTTTACAAATTAAGAGCCTGTAGCGGCCTCCCTTTACTAGTTAAAAGGCCCTAGAGCCCCCCCTTTACTAATTAAAAGGCCCCAGAGGCCACCCTTTTCTAATTAAAAGGCCCTAAAGGCCTCCCTTAACAAATAAAAAGCCCCAGCCTACCTTTACTAATTAAAAAAAGACCCTAGCTGCCTTCCCTATACAAATAATAACCCTATATACTTACCCTTGATGTCTTCTTCCACGTACCTTCACTCCTAATGGCGATCCGCCTACCTTCTGTAGCTCCTGCACCACGCGCGTCAGTCACGTGACAAGGGCCGCGCAGTGCAGGAGCTACAGAAGACGGGCGGATCGCCGACGCGGGGCTTGGAGGTAAGTATGGGCGCAGAAATACGGGGCAGCTCTACACAGGGGCAGCGTAGTTCGGGGAACTTTCCCCGCGGCACACTCAACCGCGGCACACAGGTTGAAAATCACTGGTCTAGACACAGTGCAACAGCAGCTTGCTGTAGCTAGTCTCCGCGCACTCACACGTGCTATGAATTGTATCAGCTGCAGGAACCTAGCGCTGACTGGCTCACTATTGGTATGTATGCTAACACTGTCCCTCAGTTAATTGTCCCTATTCTGTGAACATTGATTAGTGATAAGTGTCCCGACAAGTGTTTCGCCATGTCACCCCGGCTTCTTCTAGGGGCCTGCCCGTGGGAGCAGAGTGGACTAGTGGTCCTGTCGGGCGGAGACAAAATGACGGATATAATAGCCTAGGATCTGATTAACCCTCTCGAGTTGTCCATTAGACTGACGGTGATATGCTGAAGAAAAGTCCAATTTCACCTAGAGTTAGCTGCACAAAGAAAGCCAGAACCGGGAAACAAACTGCACCCCATGGTCAGATACAATAGGGGGAGACCATGAAGCTGGAAGATGTGAGTGAAGAATAGGCTGGCAAGGCGAGGAGCACACGGCAGACCTGGCAGCGGGACAAAATAAGACATTTTGGAGAACCAGTCGGTTAGTCCGGTGAGTCCACAGGAAGCTGGGTATTGGCAACACCATCAGGAGACCAGTGGGTTTGAGGCATGATGGCTTATTACAAGCACAGGAGGTGCAGGAACCCACAAAATCCAGTACATCTTGTACCAGATCCAGCCACCAATAGTAGTGGGAAATGAGGGCTACAGAGCGCTGCACCCCAGGCTGCTCAGCCACACGAGAGCAATGTCTCCAAGTCAAAATGTTCTTCCAAAGGGCAGGTCAGACAGGTGGGAGCTGCTGATATGCCCCTACTGGAGCGGCCACAACCAGCCGTTCCAGAGGGATGATATGCTGAGGACGCGGTTCTTCCCCAATAACATCAGAGGCACGAGAGAGAGCATCTGCCTTGACTTTTTTATTGACAGGAATGTGAAAAGAAAAGGGACCAGCAGGCTTGTCGTGGATTGAGACACTGAGCAGTCTGGAGGTACAGGAGATTCTTGTGGTCAGAATGTACACTGACCGAGTGATGAGCTCCTTCCAGAAGATAGTGCCACTTTTCCAAGACTGGTTTAATAGCCAGGAGTTCCCGATCACCTATGGAGTAATTCCTCTAAGCCGCAGAGAAGGTTTTAGAAAAAAAACACAGGTAAGCGTTCGGCCTTTGTGCCCTTTCTGACTGAGCACAGCTCCAGCACCTACCAAGAAGGCATCAACCTCAAGCTGGAACAGTTTCTCTAAATCTGGCCGAGTCAGTACAGGAGCAGAAGCAAAGGTAGTTTTGAGAATGCTTCCTCAGTCTCCGGAGGCCAGAAACTGGGATCAGCACCTTTTCTAGTTAAGGACACAATGGGAGATATGAGGGAAGAGAAGTGAGGAATGAATTGCCGGTATTAATTTGCAAAGCCCAGGAATTGCTGTATGGCACAAAGTCCTACTGGGCGAGGCCACTGAAGTACCACAGACAACTTGGTTGGATCCATCTGCAGGCCTTTATCGGAGATGATGTATTCGAGAAACAGAAGGCTCTACTGATGGAACTGGCACTTCTCCAGTTTGGCATATAGACGATTGACCCTTAGGCACCTAAGAACTTTTCGTACGTGGACTTGATGAGACTCCAGATCAGCAGAGAACACCAAGATGTCATCTAAGTAGACTACGACACAGGTGTATAGTAGGTCTCTTAAAATATCATTAACAAATTTCTGAAATACTGCAGGCACATTGGACAGTCCAAAGGGGTCTACTACTCATCGTCCTCCTGGATGTGGATGAGATGATATGCCCCTAAGATGAGCGACCACAGCAACACAGGAACATGGGACACAGGAATGCAGGAACACAGGGACTCAGGAGCAGGTACACACAGGAATGCAGGAATACTCAGGGATATCGCAGGGGAGCTTTCTCTATGGCATATGCTCAAAGATCCAGCAGGGGACACAGGAATGGGCTGGAATTTATCAGGGAAGGAAGCTGGCCAGGAGCCAATTATTGGCGTGGTGGTCCTTTAAATTTTACAGAGCGAGGACAGAGGACATCGCGGGGACCGCCGCTGGAGTTGAGACAGGTGAGTTGGCTGGCAGGCAGGCTCCGAGGGCAGTGTAAGGCACACGGGTGCGCCTGCGACCCGGAATATGGGTCGCATGGGCAACCTTGGCAGTGACAATAAGCCACCATGTGTGCATTTCAACCTTAGGAAAAATAGGGAGGGAAGGGAGAGGAGAAAAGGGGTAAATAGTCATGTTTGACTCATTCAATATGTATAACCATACAAATTACAATTACCCTTTAGATATCCAAAACCTTGGATATTTTTATAAAAACATAGAAAATAAAACAAGAGAAAAATAAAATGTAATATGCTATGTTGGTTATGAGTAGACAATAGACATTATAGATAGTGAAATGCCATAATTAGGCACAACAACCTCGATTTGAGGCAAAAAATCTGTGTCCAGACATGGGGCCACATTTATCACTTTTGTGCG
Source organism: Engystomops pustulosus (assembly GCF_040894005.1). Lineage (NCBI taxonomy): Eukaryota > Metazoa > Chordata > Amphibia > Anura > Leptodactylidae > Engystomops > Engystomops pustulosus. The sequence goes on along the minus strand of NC_092412.1, from coordinate 167,204,055 downwards.
CCTAAGTGTAGTAGTTGCACCTAAATTCTGGTGCTCTGTTTTGCCAGAATTATCACAAGCTACAACCATCCGTAATAAGTATATTTTCTGCCTCTTATTAATCACTTTACTTTAAAGCAGTTTAGGCGCAATGTTAGATTCAGGCACTTACATGTGATCCTGTTACAAGCTCCTCTCTGCTTCTCCCACATCCCAGAATTAAGATAACACTCACAGCAGCATCCAGGTGTGTGACACCCTGCACCCAGTGACCTTCTCAGCAGTGGCTTCTCCTGGTCTACTGCTGCACCCCTGTAACTCTGCACAGTATCCTCCTCAGAAACACTGGTGTCTGAGGGGGATTCTGTGCAGAATTAGGGCTCATTCACACGGCCGTCTGCGGGGACGTACATGCGGCCGCAAATTTGCGGCCGCATGTACGTCCCCATAGACGGCAATAGCGGCACGGCGGGGATCCGGTGCCACACATGTGTGGCACCGATCCGGGCCGCACACTGCAAAAAGATAGAGCATGCTCTATCTTTTGGCGTGTGTGCGGCCGTGCGCCGCTATTCTCTATGGAGGGAGGAGGGGTCACCTCCTCCTCTCCAGCACACGGCGGTATGTCCGCACGGCGGGCATACCGCTGTGTGAATGTACCCTTACATGGGGGACACTTGTATGTCGTATGTGCAACATTCTCCAAACTTGTGCAAACTTCTTAGCTCTCTTGCTGTGAGCTCAGCGTTTTGCAGAATGTTTTGTAAATAGAAGGTGATGAACTGTAAATAGAGTCTGCAGCTCCTGTCTGCAGTGTATGTAATGTATCTATTATCTGTCCTAGTGTCTGGCTGAGCTCTGCTGCTAGAAATGAGCTGTTCTGCAAAGGGGCTCAGTGCTTTCTTCTCAGATAACGCCACCTTCGGGTTGGAGTGTTTTTGCGCCCGTTTTTGCGCCTAAATGAAAACGTTGCAAGTGATGAATATCATTAGGCGCAGCAAAACATCTGGATTGGTAAGATAGATAAGGGAAAGCTGGTTATTTTTGCTGCGCGGCTAGTTTGGCGTTTAATCGCAAGAATGGTGCAAAAACTGTGCGCCTGAATGAAAAGGCGCAAAAACAACAGAAAAAACGAGTGATACATGTGGCCCATGGTACTCTAAAATGTCCAGGCACAGTCATATATAGAAACACATCCAAAGTGTAGAATGGAAAATAAAGTTTACTATATATTCCACTATTGTCCAGAGCAAAATAAAACGGTAAAATGTGCTATATACCGTGACTAATATGTGGCAAGTTTAAAACTCACCAAAAACTCACAAAAACATGTTTTATACGACCCCCATTTTTCTTCTGGCATTGTTGTGTAGAGTCTTGTGCTGGGTTCTACCGGAACCTTATATAGATAGAAGTTACTGCACATGCATATTGCTTGTTTGTGGCACACCACTGGTCACAGAAGACCAAATTCACAGAAGTCCTTCCAGCAAGTTTGTTACTGGTTTGTGGCGCGCGTGTCATTGATTTGTTGCGCGGTTTGTGACGCACATGTTGTTAATTTGTTGTTAGTAGTGCGGTTAGTGGCGCACCACTGATCCCAGGAGTATGATTCAGCGACAGAACACAAAGGGCCACATTTACTTACCCGATCCTGCGCGATCCCCGATCCGGAATGTCCGCCAGAATGCACACCTGCCACGATTCAAGAAGATTGTGTGCCTGATTTCCTGCTTGTGTTGCTTCCCCGATCAGGTCAGCCGGAGTTCACCATCTTCTTCACGGAGTATGTAAGTGCATTGGATGCGACACAAATGTAAATGTTATATCACGCACTTAGTCCGAATCGGATCGTCCGACGGCCCACCCCCGATTTCGCTTGAAAGCCGGTACCGATGCGTCAAAATCCGATCACGTGCGACACAATCCACGGCGCGATCCCTGATAAGTTGGGAAACCCGGAGAAAATGCGGCCGTGGGACCCTTAGTAAATAAGCCCCAATGTCTGCAGTAGTGAAGACCGATATAGTATTTAATCCAATTGCGAGTATAAATGCTGCATTCACCACATCTTCAATTTGTATAAAATTGTGGACCCGACGGTCCTTATAGTGTGTAGAAGGTATATTATCGCTAGACGCTTTTCCAACTTCTTCCTCAGTAGCATATGCTACTGAGCGTGTTTGTGGTGCGTTTTGTGGCACACTTGTTGTTAGTTTGTGGCGAGTTAATAGCGAGGTTAATGGAGCACCACTGATCCAATTGTTTCGTAGTTTGGGTACCGGCTATTTAAGTCTGTTGCACAGTAAACTTATACCAAATCTAGGTAGGATTATGCATGGGTTGTCCTTTTCCAATTATTAGTTTATAAATATGAAACACTTTCATATTTAGTTTTTATTAGTTATACAGTTGACATCCAGGCTCATAATATTATGTCCATTACACTGACACTGGGGCACATTTACTTACCCAGTCCCTGCGCAATCCCCAAACCGGACTGTCTGACGAGGATGAACACTGCCGTGATTCATGAAGATCGGGCGCCCGATATCCTGCATGTGTCGCTTCCCCGATCAGGTCCGCCGGACCTGAAAACTTACTGCAGCTATTAAGAACCACTGGTTTGAGGAGAGAAACATGGAAGAATTTAGGCATTTTGTGGTTTGGGGAAGGCGGAGCTTGTAGGTTACTGGGTTAATTTGTTGCAGTACTTCAAACAGTCCAAGGAATCTAAGGGCAAACTTATAGGAAGGCACCTTCAGAGGGGTGTTTCTTGAGGATAACCAGACCTTTGTTCAGGGAGAAAGCTGAGGAGGTATATCGCTTTCTATCAGCATTTTTCTTCATGCGAGCTATCGCCTTTAAGATGGAAAATTTAGTTTGCTGCCAGATAGGCAGGAATGAACCATAAGCCTAATTAGCTGCAGAAACCTCAGAGTTACTAGTAGAGGAAGAGGCACATGAGGATGGTGGCTACATACAATGAAGAATGAGGATGCAGTAGTAGATTCACTTGTATGGTTGTACGAGAATTCCACCTGTAGAGCAGAAATGAAGTGTTGGAGGTATCCCTCAAGGATCTAATTGACACATTCAACTTGGCATTGGATTGCAGGTGGTATGCAGAGGAGAGATCGAAGATTACACAGAGCTGTCCAGAACTTTGATGTGAACTGAACACCACAGTCAGAGACTAACAGGAGACACACTTTTTCTAAAACATGAGGCTCAAAGATCCGGCAGGGGACACAGGAAGGGGCTGGCAATTTAACAGGGAAGAAAAGCCAGTCAGTGCCAATCATCGGCGCGCTGGCCCATTAAATCTTAGAGAGTGTGGGAAGAAACTTCCACTTTCCATGTGCTGCTTATGATATTTTACTCTACTTGCAAGTTCTTAAAAAAAAAAATCACAGACACTGCTGCAAGATTCAGTAAAGTGCCATGCAATCCTTTAATTACATTTTAAAACTGGGTGTAGACAAGTTGAGGGATATTTAACATACGCCAGCAGGCTCGGACTGGCCGGAATACTGGTCAAAACCCCAGTGGGCCCTTATCATAAGTCATCATCTCCTGCCTGTGTCTGTGCAGGCACATTCAGCTGAGGCTGGAGAAGGGGGGTAGCAGGGGAGACTATGACGTCCTGCAAGAGGGAGAGACAGGTTCTCTGCTCTTCTCACAGCAGCGCTGGGGTAGGGAGTAAGACATTTCCTCCTCACTGCACTGAGCACCCCAGCCCCTGCGTCGCTGCAGGAGAACATGGCCCCTGATTCACTGGAGGAGCAGACAGTGAGCTGTCACTAATTACAGACCAGAGGACGTGGGCCCCATAGTAGTCACAGTGGGCCCCCTTCCTCCTGGTCATGCTGGAGTGTCCTCCCCCTGGCACAGCACAGGCTGCCCTTGTGTGCAGGAGCTCAGGATGGATGATGAGCTGCTGCTCTCCCCATGATGGCATCCAGCACAAGAGAAAGGTACAAAATAAAAGTGCATCACATTTACACACACACAGTGCACCTCATTACATCCCTGCAATGTGTACATACATATAGAATAACAGTGCACTCAAGAACTACAACTCCCAGCAGTTGAATGAGATGATGAAAGTTGTAGTTCTTCAATTGACTGTATTAAGTATTGATGTAGAATAAGGATTGATGTCACACGTAACGCTGACTCTGTTTAGAAATGGAATTAAAGCGCACAGGGGCAGGATGCGCTTCTATGCAGACGCATGTGATCGGTAACTCGCACCCAGTGTCTTGTATTGTCCAAATGCTGAAGGAATCCAAGCGTTACATGTGACCCCGTGTTACGTGTGACCGCAGCCTCAGTATTACCAGCATATCCCGTGTTATGTGTGACCGCAACCTCGGTATAACCAGCATACCCTGCGTTACGTGTGACTGCAGCCTCAGTATTACCAGCATATCCCGTGTTACGTGTGACCGCAGCCTCTGTATTACCAGCATACCCTGTGTTACGTGTGACCGCAGCCTCTGTATTACCAGCATACCCCGCGTTACGTGTGACCGCAGCCTCTGTATTACCAGCATATCTCGCGTTACATGTGACCGCAGCCTCTGTATTACCAGCATATCTCGCGTTACGTGTGACCGCAGCCTCAGTATTACCAGCATACCCCGCGTTACGGGTGACCCCACGCTCAGTATTACCAGCATACCCCGCGTTACGGGTGACCCCAGGCTCAGTATTACCAGCATACCCCGCGTTACGTGTGACCGCAGCCTCAGTATTAACAACGAAACCCCCCACCTGTCATGGTGTCCAAAATGCAGATTCATCACCATTTAAATGCACACAAAAATTTGAATAAAAAGTGATGAAAAGCTTCTTCACTTCACATATCACTGAAAATGTCAGCTTCTCCAGCTCCGTACATCAAAGTTGAAAAAAAAGTAAGAGGTGTGTGAAAGATGTAAAACTGAGCCTGTAATAAAAATAATGCAACTTTTTTTGTCATTTATACCACATTTGGAATTTTTCTCCAGCTTCCTAGTACACTGCACGTAAAATTAACCCTTCAAGGGTTAAAGGCCAGACCATTTTCATCTTTGATTTTCCATTTTTACCTCCCCGTCTTTAAATATCCATAACGGTGTTATTTCCATGTACAGAGCTGTATGAGGCTTGTTTTCTGCATAGCAAATTGTACTTCTTAGTGATGGTATTTTATATTCTATGTCACGGACTGGAAAGCAGGAAAAAATCCCAATGCGGTAAAATTAACAAAAAAAACCCCACTTATGCCATTTTCTTGTGGGCTAAGTATGTATGGCTTTCACTGTATGTTCCAAATCATACCTCCCCTTAATTCCTTGGGTAAGTGTGATCACGAGGACACCGAAGTCATAAAGCTTTTATTCAGTTTTTATATAAAAAATGAAAACCTTTGGTACAGAAAAAAAAATGTCTTAAAGGGGTTTTCCCACGAAGACGGGATAGGGCCTAACTTACTGATCAGTGGGGTCTCAGTGCTGAGGGGTCCGACCGACCTTTTTTTACTGTATTTTTAGACCGTAAGGGTTTCTCGTTCCTACCATTTACTGCAATATAACTGCTTTGCAATATGTGGCCACCAGGATGAAAGCCTGTATGCAAATGAGCCTGAGAGCTCAGGCTTATTTGCTAACAGCCCTTCATCCTGGTGGTAGATGTCCTTTTACTGCGTTTTGTAGGTTAATACCTGTGATTGGTACCAGCAATCCATTTAGGGGGATATTCATCGGCCATGCCCCCATGTGTTGCCGGATATCTGGAGAGACTTGGGGTGTTGTCACACGTTGTCACATCGGAATCACAACCATAAGATGTGAGAGCGCCCTGAGGCCTCTTGATGTATCTGCTGGCAAAAGCAGCCGCCCGGCAAAACCATACCAGGTCCATCCTGGTATAATTTTGTTTAAAAACAGCAAACAAAAGTTTGCAGGTTTTTCAAAATAATTCAGGCATGCCCCGCGCCCAGCCTACACCCCTTCACGCCCACATGTCATGGAGGTGGCGTAGTTGCTTTTATAATCGCAAATTTTTCATACAACCCCCTGGTGTATATGAAGAGGACTCAGCCTGTGAACCTTCTTCATATACAGGCAGTCCTTGGGTTATTTACAAGATAGGTTCCTTAGGTTTGTACTTAAGTTGAATTTGTATGTAAGTCGGAATTGTATATTTTATAATTGTAGATCCAGACAAAATTTTTTTGTCCCAGTGACAATTAGATTTTCTAAATTCTTTGCTGTAATGAAACCAAGGATTAATATCAATCAATAAAGCTTCATTACAGACACCTTACAGCTGATCATCTAGGACTATAGTAACATCCAGAGACTTCACCATAGGTCACAGTGGGCAGATGGGTCCGTCTGTAAATAGGGGTTGTCTGTAAGTCGGGTGTCCTTAAGTAGGGGACCGCCTGTACCTGAAACCTGTTAAGGACATACATGTACCATGTGCAGTCCTTAAATGACATCTATCACCAGATCAAGGATTGTAAACCAAGCACAATGACATACTCATGTGTGCCCCCTCTGGCAGGATCTGCACTTCTTTTAGCTTCTTATTCCCATGTTTTTACAAAAAAAAAGGTTTTTTAAATTATGCAAATGAGCCCCTCAGGCTAATTTGCATACTTTTGAAAGCCCTTTTTTCTTAAAAACAAGGGCATAACAACCTTAAAAAAGAGCAGATCCTGCCAGAGGGGGCACACACCAGTATGTCTGTATGTTTGGTTTACAATCCTTGATCTGCTGATAGATGTCCTTTAAGAGGTTAAATACTGATTCCAGGAAGTTAAACTAGCCTCAGCCCCCATTCACACGGTGCAGTTCTTGATCTGTTTTAATTCCATTTAAAAACGCAACAGGGAGGGGCTCAGAACAAAAGCGTTTCAGTAGAAAGACATGTGTTCTGGCAAAGCCCCTCCCTTTTGCGGTTTCCAATGCAGTTAAAACTCATCAAAAAAAAAAAAAGTGTGCACGGGGCCTGAGGCTTGTTTTCTGCAGGACTGTTGTACACGTCCCCATTCACTTCTATGGGCTCATGCACATGGCTGTGAATTTCACAGCCCTGTTTATGAGCTGACTGCCTGAGCTGCAAATGACAGAGCAGGTCCTAACCATGTTTGCGGTTCAGGCTATTATTATGTACTTACATCCAGATGACAAGCCACCCTCAAACAATGTTCCATGGGACCATTGTTTCCATCCCAAGAACTGCACAAGTGTAGTGTGCAGAAAGCCTGAGGCTGCGTTCACACATTACGTTTTTTTTGTTGCAGAAATTTAAAGTTTGTCTGCTGAATGGATATGCATTCAAATGGAAGAGGAACAGATTGGGGCACATTTACTTACCCGGCCCATTCGCGATCCAGCGGCGCATTCTCTGCACAGGATTCGGGTCCGGCCGGGATTTGTGAAGGTAGTTCCTCCGCCGTCCACCAGGTGGCGCTGCTGCGTTGAAAATCATCTCAACGCGCCGGAATGCACCACCTCGGACCAGGTGAAGGTAAGCGCTTCCCGAGCGACACTTTTTCGGTTTTTAAATGCAGCGGTTTTTCCGAATACGTCGGGTTTTCGTTCGACCACGCCCCCCCGATTTCCGTCGCGCGCATGCCGGCGCCGATGCGTCATAATCCGATCGCGTGCGCCAAAAACCCGGGGCAATTCAGGTACAATCGGTGCAAATCGGAAATATTCGGGTAACACGTCGGGAAAACGCGAATCGGGCCCTTAGTAAATGACCCCCATTGTCTTTCCAAAGCATTGAATATGCAACAAAAAACGCAATGTGTGAACATGACCACAGGCTCCATTCACACCTTGCATTTGCTGCATTTGCAGCACGTTCAGAAACGCAATGAAAATATACATGGGGGTGGCTAGCACGTATCAATGAAGCAGCTGGTGGGCCCCCAGAATTAATTTCACTGGTGGGCCCTTGGCACACCAGTCCGACCCTGTACGCCAGTGCTTGATTTTTGCAGTGTGATACATCATCAGCCGGCCCCACCACTTCCCACCCTACTGGCGTGAAGGTGGCAGAATAGGGCAATTTCCAGCAATAAGCTTTGCGATTATTTTATGTAATCCATTTTAGCCAGGAAGCCTTTCCCGCAGGAACGATCCACATAGAGGGTGGTAGATCAAAAGTGGACTCAAGAAATAAGATAGATTTATATAAAGACTTTATCCCAAATGTCCCTCTACCATCTGTGTTTCCACTGTCACATGAATAGCACATGTTTATTAATGCAGACTTTCTGTAACCAAATGCCATGTGTGTGCCAAGTCCATTAAAATGGTTGTTAAGACGCTAGTGTGTAGTAGGACTCAGGCAGTAAACTTGCAGGAGTGCCTGCATGTAGAGGTAACTGGGATTGGTTGATTCTGGAGGGTGCCTATTGGTTGCAGCAGAAGGTGGATCATATTTTTTTTTGAAGAATATGCCTTCTCTTACCTATAATAGTACATAAGGTCTGAAAAATGTGCGACTCCATCAAATGTTTTTTTTCCCATTACCCGTGATGTTTTTTCTCTCCAGAAAGCCATCCAGGCCTCTCTTGAACATGAACAAAGAGTCCGCCATAACAACCTCCTGCGGCAGAGAGTTCCATAGTCTCACTGCTCTTACAGTAAAGAATACCCATCTATGGTGGTGGTAGAATCGTTTCTTTTCTATTTTGATGTCCCCTTGTCCTGGCCGTCGGAGTCAGGCAGGTGCAGGACATGTGATATGGACATATGACCAGCAGCCATCTTCTGTCCTGTGTCTGCTTCACGCAGGAAATCAACGGACAGATTAAAGTACCAGTACCATTTTAATTTTCCATTACACTTTATGTCAACAGCATTTTCTGGTAAGGGGAGCAATATTTCAAATAACAGCTAAATACTAATTGACTTATACATACCTCACCGGACTCAGTGGGACAGTCCCGGTTTTTGGACTCTGTCCCGCCTTCACGGGTGACTGGGAAAATGTCCTACGCCCCCCCCCCCCCTCCCCTGCATTGTGCCCCTGTTACCTCCTCAAAGGATGTCTGCACGAATCATGTGAGGAGGTAGCCCCTCCCCTCGCCTGTCCCCGCCCCCTCCACAACTCAGAGTGTGGGAGAAGAAGTCACTGCAGCGGGGGAATGAGGTAAGGTAAGAAACAGGGTTTTAATACCAGGGGACAGGGGGCCAATAAGAGGAGGTCAAGAGGAGGATAGAGGACAGGGGGGGCATGAGGCTACAGGAGGAGGCTGCTAGAGGACAGGAGGAGGCTGGGGGACAGAATGAGGATAGAGGACAAGGGAGGCTGGAGTAAAGGAGGCTGGAGTACAGGAGGAGGATAGAGGACAGGAGGGACTGGAGGACAGGAGGCTGGAAGACAGAAGCAGGATAGAGTGCTGGAGGACAGGAGAAGGATAGAGGACGAGGGGGGCTGGAGGACAGAAGGAGGATGCTGGGGGACAGGAGGAGGATAAAGGACAGGGGGGCTGGAGTTTAGGAGGAGGCTGGGAGACAGGAGGAGGATGCTGGAGGACAGGAGGAGGCTGGAAGAAAGGAGGAGGATGTTGGAGGAAGAGAAGGCTGGAGTACAGGAGAAGGATAGAGGACTGGGGGGATGAATGAGAGGAGGAAACTTGAGGACACGAGGAGAAGGCCGGAGGACAGAAGAATGCTGGAAGAGGCTCGGGGACAGGAGAAAGACAGGGGGCTGAAAGGTAGGAGGCTGGGGGACAGGAGGAGGAGGCTGGAGGACAGGAGGATGCTGGGGGACAGGAGGCTGGAGGGCAGGAGGAGGCTGGAGGACAGGAAAAGGATAGTGGACAGTGTGGCTGATTGACAGGAGGAGGCTGGGGGACAGGAGGAAGGAGCTGGAGAAGGTGGAGGCTGGAGGACAAAAGGAGGATAAAGAACAGGGGTGCTGGAGGACAGGAGGCTGGGGAACAAGATGGAGGACAGGAGGATGCTGGAGCAGGCTGAGGGACAGGAGTAGAATGCCAGAGGAGGAGGACAGGAGGATGCTGGAGGAGACTCGAAAACAGGAGGATGCTGGAGGACAGGAGGAGGGTAGAGGACAGGGGGCTGGAGGACAGGAGGAGGAGGCTGGAAGACAGGAGGATGCTGGAGCAGGCCAGAGGACAGGATGAGGATGCTGGAGGAGGCTGGGGGACAGGAGGAGGAGACTGAGGGATAGGAAGATGCTGGGGGAGGAGAAGTATGCTGGAGGACAGGAGGAGGATAGAGGACAGGGGGCTGGTGGACAGGAGGATGCTAGAGCAGGCATGAGGGACAGGAGGAGGATGCTGGAGGAGGACAGGAGGAGGCTGGGGTACAGGAGGCTGGAGGGCAGGAGGAGGCTGGAGGACAGGAAAAGGATAGAGGACAGGGGGGCTGGAAGGTAGGAGGCTAGGGGAAGGGAACATGCTTGGGGACAGGGGGAGGATGCTGGAGGACAGGAGGCTGGAGAAGGATAGAGGACAGTGTGGCTGAATGACAGGAGGAGGCTTGAGGACAGGAGGAGGCTGGGGGACAGGAGGCTGGAGGGCAGGAGGAGGTTGGAGGACAGGAAAAGGATAGAGGACAGTGTGGCTGAATGACAGGAGGCGGCTGGAGGACAGGAGGAGGCTAGGGGACAGGAGAAGGATAGAGGACAGGGGGTCTGGAAGGTAGGAGGCTAGGGGAAGGGAACATGCTTGGGGACAGGAGGAGGATGCTGGAGGAGGCTGGAGGACAGGAGGAGGCTGGGCGACAGGAGGCTGGAGGGCAGGAGAAGGGTAGAGGACAGGGGGCTGGAGGACAGGAGGAGGAGGCTGGAAGACAGGAGGATGCTGGAGCAGGCTGGGGGACAGGAGGAGGATGCTGGAGGAGGCTAGGGCACAGGAGGAGGAGACTGGGGGAAAGGAGGATGCTGGGGGAAGAGAAGGATGCTGGAGGACAGGAAGAGGATGGAGGACAGGGGGCTGAAGAACAGGAGGATGCTAGAGCAGGCATAGGGGACAGGAGGAGGATGCTGGAGGACAGGAGGAGGCTGGGGGACAAGAGGTGGAGGCTGGAGGGCAGGAAGAGGAGGCTAGAGGACATGGGCCACAGGAGGAGGCTAGAGGACAGGAGGTCAAAAGAGGAGGAGGCTAGGGTACAGGAGGAGACTAGAGGACATGGGCCACAGGAGACAGCTAGAGGACAGGAGGCCACAGGATGAGGAGACTGGAGGAAAGGGGGGCTACTGAAGTAGGCAGTAGGACATAGGGCCACAGGAGGAGGCTGGAGGACAGGAGCTACAGGTGTAGGATAGAGGGCAGTAGGCCACAGAATGAGGCTGGAGGAGGATAGTGGACAGGAGGGCTACAAGAGGAGGCTGGAGGACAGGAGCTACAGGAGGAGGATGGAGGACAGGAGCAATGGGAGGAGGCTGGAGGACGGGAGACCACATAATGAGGAGGATAGAGGACAGGGACCACACCATGTGAGAAGGGGTGGGGGTAGGAATACAGATCGTATTGTGTATGTTTGGGGAGATAAATAAAAGTGGAAAACCAAATGTAAAGGATGAATAAAATTAAAGATGGGTTTTATAAATTGCAGAGTTGCATTAAGGGGTATTATATGGGTCCGTGGTAGGGGTTGGCAAAAGTAAGGGGCATTGTACCATGTACCATCAAGAGCATTATTATAGTATGCTTTTGGGTGGGACAACGTGCGTGGTTTAAAAAGGGGGAGGGGCTTTGTCTCTCTTTCTCGCCCAAAAGTTTGGAGGTATGGCTTATATTGTAAGTACCCATTTGTATATGAATTATGCTGATTCTTGGAATACCACTTTAAGGAATGATACCTTTATTGACTATCCAGAAAAATTAGATTTGCTGCAAGCTTTCAAAGCACAAAGGACCTCTTCAACAGGCAAGGTTACAATGTTTTCTTAGCCAACATGGTACTTCTCATATATATATATATATATATATATATATATATATATATATATATACATACACTCACCGGCCACTTTATTAGGTACACCTGTCCAACTGCTCATTAACACTTAATTTCTAATCAGCCAATCACATGGCGGCAACTCAGTGCATTTAGGCATGTAGACATGGTCAAGGCAATCTCCTGCAGTTCAAACTGAGCATCAGTATGGGGAAGAAAGGTGATTTCAGTGCCTTTGAACGTGGCATAGTTGTTGGTGCCAGAAGGGCTGGTCTGAGTATAGAAAGGTGATTTCAGTGCCTTTGAACGTGGCATGGTTGTTGGTGCCAGAAGGGCTGATAGAAAGGCAACAGTGACTCAAATCGCCACCCGTTACAACCAAGGTAGGCAGAAGAGCATCTCTGAACGCACAGTACGTCAAACTTTGAGGCAGATGGGCTACAGCAGCAGAAGACCACACCGGGTGCCACTCCTTTCAGCTAAGAACAGGAAACTAAGGCTACAATTTGCACAAGCTCATCAAAATTTGACAGTAGAAGATTGGAAAAACGTTGCCTGGTCTGATGAGTCTCGATTTCTGCTGCGACATTCTGATGGTAGGGTCAGAATTTGGCGTGAACAACATGAAAGCATGGATCCATCCTGCCTTGTATCAACAGTTCAGGCTGGTGGTGGTGGTGTCATGGTGTGGGGAATATTTTCTTGGCACTCTTTGGGCCCCTTGGTACCAATTGAGCATCGTTGCAACGCTGAGTATTGTTGCTGACCATGTCCATCCTTTTATGACCACAATGTACCCAACATCTGATGGCTACTTTCAGCAGGATAATGCGCCGTGTCATAAAGCTGGAATCATCTCAGACTGGTTTCTTGAACATGACAATGAGTTCACTGTACTCAAATGGCCTCCACAGTCACCAGATCTCAATCCAATAGAGCATCTTTGGGATGTGGTGGAACGGGAGATTCGCATCATGGATGTGCAGCCGACAAATCTGCGGCAACTGTGTGATGCCATCATGTCAATATGGACCAAAATCTCTGAGGAATGCTTCCAGCACTTTGTTGAATCTATGCCACAAAGAATTGAGGCAGTTCTGAAGGCAAAAGGGGGTCCAACCCGTTACTAGCATGGTGTACCTAATAAAGTGGCCGGTGAGTGTATATATATAGTAAGGCAGTGGCTAAAAAGGTCATCAAGTGCGTGTTCGTTATGCGCCTGTACAAGTTGAACTTGTAACCACAACTGACAATAGAGACTGGAAGTCGAACCAGTGTTTGGAACTAAAAGTCGGACTGGCCATTGTACCCACTTTGGTCCAGGCGCCTCCCTCCCTAAAATTTTTAAGATAATCTATTGTACCTGCATCGTACAGGTACTATTAATTAGTGCATAGACGTCATTGTGCGAACTGTGTCGCGTGGAGGATCGCTGACAAGTACCACGTCAGCTGTAAGGTCTCTGGGCCACGTCAGCTTGCTTGGTATGAGAGGCGCGGAGTAGTGACGTCACTGTTCTGCGTCTCTACTACAAACTACTGAAGACTGAGGACAGGAAGAAACATCCCCAGAGGGAGAAGAGGTGAGTATTATGATTTTTTTTTTTTTTAATTATAGAGTGGAGGCATTATATGTATGAATGGGGAAGTCATGGCATAAATAAGACAGGCTGGGGACATTAATTCTATATCTGGCACAGGCTAGGAGCATTCACTTTATGGCTGTGAGCATTCATTTTACTGCTGGGGTAGGCTGGGGCCATTAATTCTATTTCTGGGGTAGGCTGGGGCCATTAATTATATTTCTGCGGCTGGCTGGGGGCATTAATCCTATGTTTGGGGCGGACTGGGGGCATTATCCTGTGTCTGGGGCAATTAATTCTCTGTCTTTGACGGGCTGGGGCCATTAATTCTATGTCTGGGGAAGGCAGGGAGCATTAATTGTATGAGTGGGCTGCAGCCATTAATTCTATGTCTGGGACGTGCTGGGGCCAGACATGGAATTAATATTCCATGTCTGGGGCGTGCTGGGGCCAGACATGGAATTAATATTCCATGTCTGGGGCAGGCTGGGGCCATTAATTCCATGTCTGGGGCGGGCTGGGGCCATTAATTCCATGTCTGGGGCGGGCTGGGGCCATTAATTCCATGTCTGGGGCGGGCTGGGGCCATTAATTCCATGTCTGGTGCGGGCTGGGGCCATTAATTCCATGTCTGGTGCGGGCTGGGGCCATTAATTCCATGTCTGGTGCGGGCTGGGGCCATTAATTCCATGTCTGGTGCGGGCTGGGGCCATTAATTCCATGTCTGGTGCGGGCTGGGGCCATTAATTCCATGTCTGGGGCGGGCTGTGAGCCTTCATTTTATGACTGGGGAAGGCTGGGGCCATAATTATTAAGCCTGGGTTATAGTAGGAGCTCTATCAATACTGGGGTAGGGGGTTAGAGGAGAGAAAGAAGAAATAAATTATCCTTACCATTACAGTATGTTACATTATGGGGCACTATTTGTGTGGTACTAATATTTCAGTGTCAGGCTTAGAGGTTGTGGATCCTCTGAACCACTGCGGACGATGGCACAAGCCACTACCTGGGACCGGAGTCTAAGTGGCACCCGGTTTTCACCAGAGCCCGCCGCAAAGCGGGTTGGACTTGCTGCGGCGTGGTACCACCAGGTCGTTCCACAGGCGTGACTTGTCCGCAGTGGCAGCCAAGGTCGAGGTACAGAATCGGCAGGCAATCTCGTAGTCGGGGTCAGGCAGGAGGTCAGGACGGGCAGCACAGGTTCGTAGTCAGAGTCGTAGCAACAGGTCAGGACAGGCGGCAAAGGAGCGTAGTCAGAAACGGAACTGGGGTCACAACAGGAAATCTCAAGAACAGCACAAGGCATCAAAATACAGCTTTCTCTAGGGCGCAAGGCACAAAGATCCGGCAAGGGTAACAGGAAGAGGCAGGGTTAAATAATTAAAGGGAAAAGGCCAGCGCCAATTAGTGGCGCGCTGGCCCTTTAAATTTACAGAACTTGCCGCGCGCGCGCCCTAGCTGTCGGGGACGCGCGCGCACAGCCGAAGGGGACAAGGAAGCTGCGGACAGAGCCGACGCCGGAGGGGCAGGAGCCGGGACCCGTGAGTAGCGCTTGCGGTGCGCTGGCGGGGGACCGACGGCACGGGTGAGCCCGCGATCCGTGACGGGGATCGCGGGACCACCCGTGACAGTACCCACCCCCTTCGGCCTCCCCCTCTTTCTGGGCTGGAGGAATCTCTGCAGGAGATCCTGGTCCAGGATATTGTCCTCGGGCTCCCAGGATCTCTCCTCAGGCCCGAACCCCTTCCAGTCAACCAAGAAGAACCGCTTACCTCTTACAGTCTTAGCATCAAGGATCTCCTTTACCTCATAGATGTCAGAGGAGTCGGCCACTGGAGCAGGAGGAGACAGCTGTCGGGAGAAGCGGTTCAAGATGACAGGCTTGAGCAGGGATACATGGAAGGAGTTCGGGATGCGCATGGTAGGAGGAAGGCGCAGCTTATATGAGACTGGATTGATGCGATGCATCACCTCGAAGGGACCCAGGAAACGAGGACCGAGCTTGTAGCCAGGAATTTTAAGCCGGACATATTTGGAGGACAGCCAAACCTTGTCACCAGGAGAGAAGACGGGGGAAGGTCTGCGTCTTTTATCGGCTTGAATCTTAGTTTGCGTCGAAGCCTGTAATAAGGAAAGGCGGGTCTGCTCCCAGATGGTTTTTAAGTCCTGTACCAACTCCTCAACAGCAGGAACATCAGAAGCCACGGGTAGAGGTAGAGGCGGGCGAGGATGGAGTCCATAGTTGACAAAAAATGGAGCGGAACCCGCTGATGCAGAGTCCAAGGAGTTATAGGAGAACTCCGCCCAAGGCAACAATTGGGACCAATCGTCCTGATGGGCAGAAACAAAGTGGCGTAGATAGCAGCCCAAAGTCTGGTTAACTCTCTCCACCTGCCCGTTCGACTGGGGATGATAGGCAGAAGAGAAGTCCAACTTCACCTGTAGTTGGTTACAGAGAGAACGCCAAAATTTCGAGACAAACTGTACTCCACGGTCAGAGACTATGTGTCGTGGAAGTCCATGGAGTCGGAAGATGTGGTGAAAGAACTGTTCGGCAAGACATGGAGCAGCTGGCAAACCTGGCAGAGGAATAAAATGGGCCATCTTAGAGAACCGGTCAGTCACCACCCAGATGACAGTATTGCCTGAAGAAGATGGTAGATCCGTGATGAAATCCATAGCAATATGAGTCCATGGACAGCTGGGTATTGGCAACGGCAGAAGAAGACCAGCAGGCTTAAGACGTGAAGGCTTATTCCGGGCACAGGAAGTACAGGCACCCACAAAATCCCGGACATCTCTGGCCAGGTCTGGCCACCAGTAGAATCGGGTAATGAGGGCGATAGAACGCTGCACCCCAGGATGCCCAGCCACACGGGAGCAATGTCCCCAAGACAGAATTCTCCTCCGTAGCGCAGGTCGTACGTATGTCTTGCCAGGAGGTAATAGACGAAGATCCACTGGCGCGGCCAGTACAAGTCGGTCAGGAGAAATAACATGACGAGGAACCGGTTCTTCCCCAACGACATCCGAAGCACGAGAAAGGGCGTCTGCCTCGATGTTCTTCTCGGCCGGACGAAAATGAATGAGAAAATCGAACCGGGCGAAGAAGAGTGACCAACGAGCTTGGCGTGGGTTGAGTCGCTGAGCAGTCTGGAGATAGAGGAGGTTTTTGTGGTCTGTATAGATGCTGACCGGAAACCGAGCTCCCTCCAGGAGATAACGCCACTCTTCTAGGGCAAGCTTGATCGCCAATAATTCTCGATCTCCTATCCCGTAATTCCTCTCCGCGGAGAAAAAAGACTTGGAGAAGAATCCACAGGTGACTGTGCGGCCTTTGGGACCCTTCTGCGTGAGCACTGCTCCGGCCCCTACAGAGGAGGCATCCACTTCCAGATGAAAAGGCTTTTCAACGTCGGGACGCACCAGGACTGGAGCCGAGGCAAACAAAGATTTTAAGTTCTTAAAGGCCTCCTCAGCTGCCGAAGGCCAGAGTCGGGGATTGGCACCCTTCTTGGTAAGTGCCACAATTGGAGACACCAGAGAGGAAAAACGTGGAATGAACTGGCGGTAATAATTCGCAAAGCCCAGAAATCGCTGTATAGCGCGCAGTCCCACTGGGCGGGGCCACTGAAGAACCGCCGACAGCTTGGCAGGATCCATACGAAGGCCTTTGTCCGAGATGACATAGCCGAGAAATGGAATACTCTGCTGATGGAACAGACACTTTTCCAGCTTGGCATAGAGACGATTGGTCCTTAATCGACTGAGTACTTGCCGTACTTGGACTTGGTGGGTCTCAAGGTCCGGAGAAAACACGAGGATATCGTCCAGATAGACCACCACACAGACATAAAGCAAGTCTCTAAAGATGTCATTCACGAACTCCTGAAAGACGGCTGGTGCATTACAGAGTCCGAACGGCATCACCAGATATTCGAAGTGTCCATCTCGGGTATTAAAAGCGGTCTTCCATTCATCCCCTTGGCGGATACGAATGAGGTTGTAAGCCCCACGAAGATCCAACTTGGAGAAGACCTTGGCTCCACGAAGGCAGTCAAACAACTCAGTGACCAATGGCAACGGATAACGGTTCTTAACCGTGATTTTGTTAAGACCGCGATAGTCTATGCATGGTCGGAGTGACCCGTCCTTTTTGGTCACAAAGAAAAAACCTGCACCAGCCGGGGAGGAAGACTTGCGTATAAATCCCCTCTGCAGATTTTCTCGGATATAGTCCGACATGGCTGAGGTTTCTGGTACAGAAAGCGGATACACACGACCCCGTGGGGGAGAAGTGCCCGGCAACAGATCCACAGGACAATCGTAGGGACGGTGAGGTGGCAACGTCTCAGCTTGCTTATTTGAGAAGACATCACGAAAGTCCTTATAACATGCCGGCAGGCAGGTGCAGGACATGTGATATGGACATATGACCAGCAGCCATCTTCTGTCCTGTGTCTGCTTCACGCAGGAAATCAACGGACAGATTAAAGTACCAGTACCATTTTAATTTTCCATTACACTTTATGTCAACAGCATTTTCTGGTAAGGGGAGCAATATTTCAAATAACAGCTAAATACTAATTGACTTATACATACCTCACCGGACTCAGTGGGACAGTCCCGGTTTTTGGACTCTGTCCCGCCTTCACGGGTGACTGGGAAAATGTCCTACGCCCCCCCCCCCTCCCCTGCATTGTGCCCCTGTTACCTCCTCAAAGGATGTCTGCACGAATCATGTGAGGAGGTAGCCCCTCCCCTCGCCTGTCCCCGCCCCCTCCACAACTCAGAGTGTGGGAGAAGAAGTCACTGCAGCGGGGGAATGAGGTAAGGTAAGAAACAGGGTTTTAATACCAGGGGACAGGGGGCCAATAAGAGGAGGTCAAGAGGAGGATAGAGGACAGGGGGGGCATGAGGCTACAGGAGGAGGCTGCTAGAGGACAGGAGGAGGCTGGGGGACAGAATGAGGATAGAGGACAAGGGAGGCTGGAGTAAAGGAGGCTGGAGTACAGGAGGAGGATAGAGGACAGGAGGGACTGGAGGACAGGAGGCTGGAAGACAGAAGCAGGATAGAGTGCTGGAGGACAGGAGAAGGATAGAGGACGAGGGGGGCTGGAGGACAGAAGGAGGATGCTGGGGGACAGGAGGAGGATAAAGGACAGGGGGGCTGGAGTTTAGGAGGAGGCTGGGAGACAGGAGGAGGATGCTGGAGGACAGGAGGAGGCTGGAAGAAAGGAGGAGGATGTTGGAGGAAGAGAAGGCTGGAGTACAGGAGAAGGATAGAGGACTGGGGGGATGAATGAGAGGAGGAAACTTGAGGACACGAGGAGAAGGCCGGAGGACAGAAGAATGCTGGAAGAGGCTCGGGGACAGGAGAAAGACAGGGGGCTGAAAGGTAGGAGGCTGGGGGACAGGAGGAGGAGGCTGGAGGACAGGAGGATGCTGGGGGACAGGAGGCTGGAGGGCAGGAGGAGGCTGGAGGACAGGAAAAGGATAGTGGACAGTGTGGCTGATTGACAGGAGGAGGCTGGGGGACAGGAGGAAGGAGCTGGAGAAGGTGGAGGCTGGAGGACAAAAGGAGGATAAAGAACAGGGGTGCTGGAGGACAGGAGGCTGGGGAACAAGATGGAGGACAGGAGGATGCTGGAGCAGGCTGAGGGACAGGAGTAGAATGCCAGAGGAGGAGGACAGGAGGATGCTGGAGGAGACTCGAAAACAGGAGGATGCTGGAGGACAGGAGGAGGGTAGAGGACAGGGGGCTGGAGGACAGGAGGAGGAGGCTGGAAGACAGGAGGATGCTGGAGCAGGCCAGAGGACAGGATGAGGATGCTGGAGGAGGCTGGGGGACAGGAGGAGGAGACTGAGGGATAGGAAGATGCTGGGGGAGGAGAAGTATGCTGGAGGACAGGAGGAGGATAGAGGACAGGGGGCTGGTGGACAGGAGGATGCTAGAGCAGGCATGAGGGACAGGAGGAGGATGCTGGAGGAGGACAGGAGGAGGCTGGGGTACAGGAGGCTGGAGGGCAGGAGGAGGCTGGAGGACAGGAAAAGGATAGAGGACAGGGGGGCTGGAAGGTAGGAGGCTAGGGGAAGGGAACATGCTTGGGGACAGGGGGAGGATGCTGGAGGACAGGAGGCTGGAGAAGGATAGAGGACAGTGTGGCTGAATGACAGGAGGAGGCTTGAGGACAGGAGGAGGCTGGGGGACAGGAGGCTGGAGGGCAGGAGGAGGTTGGAGGACAGGAAAAGGATAGAGGACAGTGTGGCTGAATGACAGGAGGCGGCTGGAGGACAGGAGGAGGCTAGGGGACAGGAGAAGGATAGAGGACAGGGGGTCTGGAAGGTAGGAGGCTAGGGGAAGGGAACATGCTTGGGGACAGGAGGAGGATGCTGGAGGAGGCTGGAGGACAGGAGGAGGCTGGGCGACAGGAGGCTGGAGGGCAGGAGAAGGGTAGAGGACAGGGGGCTGGAGGACAGGAGGAGGAGGCTGGAAGACAGGAGGATGCTGGAGCAGGCTGGGGGACAGGAGGAGGATGCTGGAGGAGGCTAGGGCACAGGAGGAGGAGACTGGGGGAAAGGAGGATGCTGGGGGAAGAGAAGGATGCTGGAGGACAGGAAGAGGATGGAGGACAGGGGGCTGAAGAACAGGAGGATGCTAGAGCAGGCATAGGGGACAGGAGGAGGATGCTGGAGGACAGGAGGAGGCTGGGGGACAAGAGGTGGAGGCTGGAGGGCAGGAAGAGGAGGCTAGAGGACATGGGCCACAGGAGGAGGCTAGAGGACAGGAGGTCAAAAGAGGAGGAGGCTAGGGTACAGGAGGAGACTAGAGGACATGGGCCACAGGAGACAGCTAGAGGACAGGAGGCCACAGGATGAGGAGACTGGAGGAAAGGGGGGCTACTGAAGTAGGCAGTAGGACATAGGGCCACAGGAGGAGGCTGGAGGACAGGAGCTACAGGTGTAGGATAGAGGGCAGTAGGCCACAGAATGAGGCTGGAGGAGGATAGTGGACAGGAGGGCTACAAGAGGAGGCTGGAGGACAGGAGCTACAGGAGGAGGATGGAGGACAGGAGCAATGGGAGGAGGCTGGAGGACGGGAGACCACATAATGAGGAGGATAGAGGACAGGGACCACACCATGTGAGAAGGGGTGGGGGTAGGAATACAGATCGTATTGTGTATGTTTGGGGAGATAAATAAAAGTGGAAAACCAAATGTAAAGGATGAATAAAATTAAAGATGGGTTTTATAAATTGCAGAGTTGCATTAAGGGGTATTATATGGGTCCGTGGTAGGGGTTGGCAAAAGTAAGGGGCATTGTACCATGTACCATCAAGAGCATTATTATAGTATGCTTTTGGGTGGGACAACGTGCGTGGTTTAAAAAGGGGGAGGGGCTTTGTCTCTCTTTCTCGCCCAAAAGTTTGGAGGTATGGCTTATATTGTAAGTACCCATTTGTATATGAATTATGCTGATTCTTGGAATACCACTTTAAGGAATGATACCTTTATTGACTATCCAGAAAAATTAGATTTGCTGCAAGCTTTCAAAGCACAAAGGACCTCTTCAACAGGCAAGGTTACAATGTTTTCTTAGCCAACATGGTACTTCTCATATATATATATATATATATATATATATATATATATATATATATACATACACTCACCGGCCACTTTATTAGGTACACCTGTCCAACTGCTCATTAACACTTAATTTCTAATCAGCCAATCACATGGCGGCAACTCAGTGCATTTAGGCATGTAGACATGGTCAAGGCAATCTCCTGCAGTTCAAACTGAGCATCAGTATGGGGAAGAAAGGTGATTTCAGTGCCTTTGAACGTGGCATAGTTGTTGGTGCCAGAAGGGCTGGTCTGAGTATAGAAAGGTGATTTCAGTGCCTTTGAACGTGGCATGGTTGTTGGTGCCAGAAGGGCTGATAGAAAGGCAACAGTGACTCAAATCGCCACCCGTTACAACCAAGGTAGGCAGAAGAGCATCTCTGAACGCACAGTACGTCAAACTTTGAGGCAGATGGGCTACAGCAGCAGAAGACCACACCGGGTGCCACTCCTTTCAGCTAAGAACAGGAAACTAAGGCTACAATTTGCACAAGCTCATCAAAATTTGACAGTAGAAGATTGGAAAAACGTTGCCTGGTCTGATGAGTCTCGATTTCTGCTGCGACATTCTGATGGTAGGGTCAGAATTTGGCGTGAACAACATGAAAGCATGGATCCATCCTGCCTTGTATCAACAGTTCAGGCTGGTGGTGGTGGTGTCATGGTGTGGGGAATATTTTCTTGGCACTCTTTGGGCCCCTTGGTACCAATTGAGCATCGTTGCAACGCTGAGTATTGTTGCTGACCATGTCCATCCTTTTATGACCACAATGTACCCAACATCTGATGGCTACTTTCAGCAGGATAATGCGCCGTGTCATAAAGCTGGAATCATCTCAGACTGGTTTCTTGAACATGACAATGAGTTCACTGTACTCAAATGGCCTCCACAGTCACCAGATCTCAATCCAATAGAGCATCTTTGGGATGTGGTGGAACGGGAGATTCGCATCATGGATGTGCAGCCGACAAATCTGCGGCAACTGTGTGATGCCATCATGTCAATATGGACCAAAATCTCTGAGGAATGCTTCCAGCACTTTGTTGAATCTATGCCACAAAGAATTGAGGCAGTTCTGAAGGCAAAAGGGGGTCCAACCCGTTACTAGCATGGTGTACCTAATAAAGTGGCCGGTGAGTGTATATATATAGTAAGGCAGTGGCTAAAAAGGTCATCAAGTGCGTGTTCGTTATGCGCCTGTACAAGTTGAACTTGTAACCACAACTGACAATAGAGACTGGAAGTCGAACCAGTGTTTGGAACTAAAAGTCGGACTGGCCATTGTACCCACTTTGGTCCAGGCGCCTCCCTCCCTAAAATTTTTAAGATAATCTATTGTACCTGCATCGTACAGGTACTATTAATTAGTGCATAGACGTCATTGTGCGAACTGTGTCGCGTGGAGGATCGCTGACAAGTACCACGTCAGCTGTAAGGTCTCTGGGCCACGTCAGCTTGCTTGGTATGAGAGGCGCGGAGTAGTGACGTCACTGTTCTGCGTCTCTACTACAAACTACTGAAGACTGAGGACAGGAAGAAACATCCCCAGAGGGAGAAGAGGTGAGTATTATGATTTTTTTTTTTTTTAATTATAGAGTGGAGGCATTATATGTATGAATGGGGAAGTCATGGCATAAATAAGACAGGCTGGGGACATTAATTCTATATCTGGCACAGGCTAGGAGCATTCACTTTATGGCTGTGAGCATTCATTTTACTGCTGGGGTAGGCTGGGGCCATTAATTCTATTTCTGGGGTAGGCTGGGGCCATTAATTATATTTCTGCGGCTGGCTGGGGGCATTAATCCTATGTTTGGGGCGGACTGGGGGCATTATCCTGTGTCTGGGGCAATTAATTCTCTGTCTTTGACGGGCTGGGGCCATTAATTCTATGTCTGGGGAAGGCAGGGAGCATTAATTGTATGAGTGGGCTGCAGCCATTAATTCTATGTCTGGGACGTGCTGGGGCCAGACATGGAATTAATATTCCATGTCTGGGGCGTGCTGGGGCCAGACATGGAATTAATATTCCATGTCTGGGGCAGGCTGGGGCCATTAATTCCATGTCTGGGGCGGGCTGGGGCCATTAATTCCATGTCTGGGGCGGGCTGGGGCCATTAATTCCATGTCTGGGGCGGGCTGGGGCCATTAATTCCATGTCTGGTGCGGGCTGGGGCCATTAATTCCATGTCTGGTGCGGGCTGGGGCCATTAATTCCATGTCTGGTGCGGGCTGGGGCCATTAATTCCATGTCTGGTGCGGGCTGGGGCCATTAATTCCATGTCTGGTGCGGGCTGGGGCCATTAATTCCATGTCTGGGGCGGGCTGTGAGCCTTCATTTTATGACTGGGGAAGGCTGGGGCCATAATTATTAAGCCTGGGTTATAGTAGGAGCTCTATCAATACTGGGGTAGGGGGTTAGAGGAGAGAAAGAAGAAATAAATTATCCTTACCATTACAGTATGTTACATTATGGGGCACTATTTGTGTGGTACTAATATTTCAGTGTCAGGCTTAGAGGTTGTGGATCCTCTGAACCACTGCGGACGATGGCACAAGCCACTACCTGGGACCGGAGTCTAAGTGGCACCCGGTTTTCACCAGAGCCCGCCGCAAAGCGGGTTGGACTTGCTGCGGCGTGGTACCACCAGGTCGTTCCACAGGCGTGACTTGTCCGCAGTGGCAGCCAAGGTCGAGGTACAGAATCGGCAGGCAATCTCGTAGTCGGGGTCAGGCAGGAGGTCAGGACGGGCAGCACAGGTTCGTAGTCAGAGTCGTAGCAACAGGTCAGGACAGGCGGCAAAGGAGCGTAGTCAGAAACGGAACTGGGGTCACAACAGGAAATCTCAAGAACAGCACAAGGCATCAAAATACAGCTTTCTCTAGGGCGCAAGGCACAAAGATCCGGCAAGGGTAACAGGAAGAGGCAGGGTTAAATAATTAAAGGGAAAAGGCCAGCGCCAATTAGTGGCGCGCTGGCCCTTTAAATTTACAGAACTTGCCGCGCGCGCGCCCTAGCTGTCGGGGACGCGCGCGCACAGCCGAAGGGGACAAGGAAGCTGCGGACAGAGCCGACGCCGGAGGGGCAGGAGCCGGGACCCGTGAGTAGCGCTTGCGGTGCGCTGGCGGGGGACCGACGGCACGGGTGAGCCCGCGATCCGTGACGGGGATCGCGGGACCACCCGTGACAGTACCCACCCCCTTCGGCCTCCCCCTCTTTCTGGGCTGGAGGAATCTCTGCAGGAGATCCTGGTCCAGGATATTGTCCTCGGGCTCCCAGGATCTCTCCTCAGGCCCGAACCCCTTCCAGTCAACCAAGAAGAACCGCTTACCTCTTACAGTCTTAGCATCAAGGATCTCCTTTACCTCATAGATGTCAGAGGAGTCGGCCACTGGAGCAGGAGGAGACAGCTGTCGGGAGAAGCGGTTCAAGATGACAGGCTTGAGCAGGGATACATGGAAGGAGTTCGGGATGCGCATGGTAGGAGGAAGGCGCAGCTTATATGAGACTGGATTGATGCGATGCATCACCTCGAAGGGACCCAGGAAACGAGGACCGAGCTTGTAGCCAGGAATTTTAAGCCGGACATATTTGGAGGACAGCCAAACCTTGTCACCAGGAGAGAAGACGGGGGAAGGTCTGCGTCTTTTATCGGCTTGAATCTTAGTTTGCGTCGAAGCCTGTAATAAGGAAAGGCGGGTCTGCTCCCAGATGGTTTTTAAGTCCTGTACCAACTCCTCAACAGCAGGAACATCAGAAGCCACGGGTAGAGGTAGAGGCGGGCGAGGATGGAGTCCATAGTTGACAAAAAATGGAGCGGAACCCGCTGATGCAGAGTCCAAGGAGTTATAGGAGAACTCCGCCCAAGGCAACAATTGGGACCAATCGTCCTGATGGGCAGAAACAAAGTGGCGTAGATAGCAGCCCAAAGTCTGGTTAACTCTCTCCACCTGCCCGTTCGACTGGGGATGATAGGCAGAAGAGAAGTCCAACTTCACCTGTAGTTGGTTACAGAGAGAACGCCAAAATTTCGAGACAAACTGTACTCCACGGTCAGAGACTATGTGTCGTGGAAGTCCATGGAGTCGGAAGATGTGGTGAAAGAACTGTTCGGCAAGACATGGAGCAGCTGGCAAACCTGGCAGAGGAATAAAATGGGCCATCTTAGAGAACCGGTCAGTCACCACCCAGATGACAGTATTGCCTGAAGAAGATGGTAGATCCGTGATGAAATCCATAGCAATATGAGTCCATGGACAGCTGGGTATTGGCAACGGCAGAAGAAGACCAGCAGGCTTAAGACGTGAAGGCTTATTCCGGGCACAGGAAGTACAGGCACCCACAAAATCCCGGACATCTCTGGCCAGGTCTGGCCACCAGTAGAATCGGGTAATGAGGGCGATAGAACGCTGCACCCCAGGATGCCCAGCCACACGGGAGCAATGTCCCCAAGACAGAATTCTCCTCCGTAGCGCAGGTCGTACGTATGTCTTGCCAGGAGGTAATAGACGAAGATCCACTGGCGCGGCCAGTACAAGTCGGTCAGGAGAAATAACATGACGAGGAACCGGTTCTTCCCCAACGACATCCGAAGCACGAGAAAGGGCGTCTGCCTCGATGTTCTTCTCGGCCGGACGAAAATGAATGAGAAAATCGAACCGGGCGAAGAAGAGTGACCAACGAGCTTGGCGTGGGTTGAGTCGCTGAGCAGTCTGGAGATAGAGGAGGTTTTTGTGGTCTGTATAGATGCTGACCGGAAACCGAGCTCCCTCCAGGAGATAACGCCACTCTTCTAGGGCAAGCTTGATCGCCAATAATTCTCGATCTCCTATCCCGTAATTCCTCTCCGCGGAGAAAAAAGACTTGGAGAAGAATCCACAGGTGACTGTGCGGCCTTTGGGACCCTTCTGCGTGAGCACTGCTCCGGCCCCTACAGAGGAGGCATCCACTTCCAGATGAAAAGGCTTTTCAACGTCGGGACGCACCAGGACTGGAGCCGAGGCAAACAAAGATTTTAAGTTCTTAAAGGCCTCCTCAGCTGCCGAAGGCCAGAGTCGGGGATTGGCACCCTTCTTGGTAAGTGCCACAATTGGAGACACCAGAGAGGAAAAACGTGGAATGAACTGGCGGTAATAATTCGCAAAGCCCAGAAATCGCTGTATAGCGCGCAGTCCCACTGGGCGGGGCCACTGAAGAACCGCCGACAGCTTGGCAGGATCCATACGAAGGCCTTTGTCCGAGATGACATAGCCGAGAAATGGAATACTCTGCTGATGGAACAGACACTTTTCCAGCTTGGCATAGAGACGATTGGTCCTTAATCGACTGAGTACTTGCCGTACTTGGACTTGGTGGGTCTCAAGGTCCGGAGAAAACACGAGGATATCGTCCAGATAGACCACCACACAGACATAAAGCAAGTCTCTAAAGATGTCATTCACGAACTCCTGAAAGACGGCTGGTGCATTACAGAGTCCGAACGGCATCACCAGATATTCGAAGTGTCCATCTCGGGTATTAAAAGCGGTCTTCCATTCATCCCCTTGGCGGATACGAATGAGGTTGTAAGCCCCACGAAGATCCAACTTGGAGAAGACCTTGGCTCCACGAAGGCAGTCAAACAACTCAGTGACCAATGGCAACGGATAACGGTTCTTAACCGTGATTTTGTTAAGACCGCGATAGTCTATGCATGGTCGGAGTGACCCGTCCTTTTTGGTCACAAAGAAAAAACCTGCACCAGCCGGGGAGGAAGACTTGCGTATAAATCCCCTCTGCAGATTTTCTCGGATATAGTCCGACATGGCTGAGGTTTCTGGTACAGAAAGCGGATACACACGACCCCGTGGGGGAGAAGTGCCCGGCAACAGATCCACAGGACAATCGTAGGGACGGTGAGGTGGCAACGTCTCAGCTTGCTTATTTGAGAAGACATCACGAAAGTCCTTATAACATGCCGGAAGACCCTCCAGGGCCTTAAGGGACACAGAAGAGACCAGAACTGGCACAGGACGAGGCAAATCCACACAACGAGATTGGCAGTCGGGTCCCCACCGAAGGATCTCCCCCGTCTTCCAGTCAAGAACGGGTGCGTGGAACTGCAACCAAGGTAGACCCAACAGGATGGAGGATGTGGAACGTGGAAGCACATAAAAGGACAGGTTCTCCTTGTGCAGCACACCGACTTGCATAGACAGTGGCTTGGTGCGGTAGTGGACCGGGTCAGAAAGGATTTGTCCACTGACGGAGGAGATGACCAACGGCCTTTCAAGACGGACCACAGGAAGGTGATGCCGGGAGACCAAGGCGGCATCCACGAAGTTCCCCGCGGAGCCTGAGTCCAAGAAGGCAGAGACCTGGATCTGGGTGCCGGTGCCCACGCTGAGAAGCACCGGTATCATCAAACGTGGAGAAGCTTTGCTCACACCTAGGGACGCTTCTCCCAAGAACCCTAGGTGCTGGCGTTTCCCGAGGGTTGGGGACGGATTGGGCAAGACCCCAGGAAGTGTCCAGGACTGGCACAGTAGAAGCAGAGGTTTCCCTGACGCCTTCTGATACGCTCCTGGGGAGAGAGTCTGAGCCTGTCCACCTCCATAGGCTCCCCCACGGGTGGTACATCAGGGGGTTGGAGCGGTCTTTGAAAAGCTGGAGCCAGGCGAGGAAATCGTCGTGGGCGAACTTGCGGTTGCTCTAGGCGTAATTCCTCAGCACGTTCTCTAAATCGCACATCAATCCGGGTGGCTAAGGTGATAAGACCACCCAGGGTAGACGGCAGATCCCGAGCGGCCAGAGCGTCTTTAATATGAGGGGCAAGTCCCTTCTTAAAGGCTGCGGACAGAGCCGCATCGTTCCAGGAGAGTTCCGTGGCCAAGGTACGGAACTGGACCGCATATTCTCCCACGGATGAGCCCCCCTGGCGGAGATTCAACAGCGCAGTCTCGGCAGAAGAGGCCCGTGCAGGTTCCTCAAAAACGGACCGGAACTCCGCCAGAAATGCAGTGAGATTGTCTGTGACCGGGTCGTCTCTGTCCCAGAGAGGAGTAGCCCAGGCCAGGGCCTTACCAGAGAGAAGGCTGACGATGAAGGCCACCTTGGAACGTTCCGTGGAGAATTGAGACGGCATCAACTCAAAATGCAGGGAGCACTGGGTTATGAAGCCCCTGCAAGACTTGGGATCACCATCATACTTCCCGGGCATAGACAGCCGTAGCCTCGGTTCAGCGGCGGGAAGAGAAGCCGGGATAGCGGGAGCCACTGGAGCGGCCTCAGGAACCTGTTGTTGCTGCTGGGTGGCCAGCAGCTGCTGCAGCATGGCGGTAACCTGTTCCAGCTGTTGGCGTTGAGCGGCAATCTCTCGGGATTGTTGACCCACGATGGCAGCCAGAGTCGGCCGAGTAGGAAGCGGCACCTCAGCGGGATCCATGGCCGGATCTTACTGTCAGGCTTAGAGGTTGTGGATCCTCTGAACCACTGCGGACGATGGCACAAGCCACTACCTGGGACCGGAGTCTAAGTGGCACCCGGTTTTCACCAGAGCCCGCCGCAAAGCGGGTTGGACTTGCTGCGGCGTGGTACCACCAGGTCGTTCCACAGGCGTGACTTGTCCGCAGTGGCAGCCAAGGTCGAGGTACAGAATCGGCAGGCAATCTCGTAGTCGGGGTCAGGCAGGAGGTCAGGACGGGCAGCACAGGTTCGTAGTCAGAGTCGTAGCAACAGGTCAGGACAGGCGGCAAAGGAGCGTAGTCAGAAACGGAACTGGGGTCACAACAGGAAATCTCAAGAACAGCACAAGGCATCAAAATACAGCTTTCTCTAGGGCGCAAGGCACAAAGATCCGGCAAGGGTAACAGGAAGAGGCAGGGTTAAATAATTAAAGGGAAAAGGCCAGCGCCAATTAGTGGCGCGCTGGCCCTTTAAATTTACAGAACTTGCCGCGCGCGCGCCCTAGCTGTCGGGGACGCGCGCGCACAGCCGAAGGGGACGAGGAAGCTGCGGACGGAGCCGACGCCGGAGGGGCAGGAGCCGGGACCCGTGAGTAGCGCTTGCGGTGCGCTGGCTGGGGACCGACGGCACGGATGAGCCCGCGATCCGTGACGGGGATCGCGGGACCACCCGTGACATTCAGGGGCTCTATTACAGTATTTGGGGCAAAGTATTGGTGGTAGCAGAAGAAGGGACAGTTAAGGGACAATGGGAAAGTGCAGAACATAAGATGTCTGTGTGGTAAACTTTGCAGGAATGGGGTGTACCTGGAGGAAGAAACAAGGTGATCGTGGAACTAATGGACAAAGTAAGGAACAAGTAAAATCTGAGGATACGTCACCTGAGGTCACTGGATGCAATAGGTATGGATCTCTCATGTGTTTTCTGTAGCTGTATACGATAGTAGTTATATTCTTGTACATAGGGAGTAGTATTTTAGTAGTTATATTCTTGTACATAGGGGGCAGTATTATAGTAGTTATATTCCTGTACAATGGAGCAATATTATATTAGTTATATTCTTGTACATAGGGTAGTATTATAGTAGTTATATTCCTGTACTTAGGGGGCAGTATTACAGTAGTTATATTCTTGTACATAGGGGGCAGTATTATAGTAGTTATATTCTTGTACATAGTAGCAGTATTATAGTAGTTATATTATTGTACATAGGGGACAGTATTATAGTAGGTATCTTCTTGTACATAGGGGGCAGTATTATTTTAGTTTTATAGTAGTTGTATTCATTTACATAGGGGGCAGTTTTATAGTAGTTTTATTCTTGTACATAGGGGCCAGTTTTATAGTAGTTGTATTCTTGTACATAGGGGCCAGTTTTATAGTAGTTGTATTCATTTACATAGGGGCCAGTTTTATAGTAGTTGTATTCTTGTACATAGGGGTCAGTTTTATAGTAGTTGTATTCTTGTACATAGGGGCCAGTTTTATAGTAGTTGTATTCTTGTACATAGGGGCCAGTTTTATAGTAGTTGTATTCTTGTACATAGGGGCCAGTTTTATAGTAGTTGTATTCTTGTACATAGGGGCCAGTTTTATAGTAGTTATATTGTCCATAGGAGAGGATAGACATGTGTGTGAGCTTCCTTCAGGGTGGAGGCATGGCCTCTGACCCTGGTGGAGGAGAGGGTAGCTGGGTTGACGATCCTGGGAAAGCCCAGAGGTGCAGCATGGAGATCAAGGAGGAGCTTTTATGGTGGTTGGTGAGTCAAGTAAAGTTTTTGGACTGAGCTCATGTGTTTCTAAGAAGTATGTATTTAAAATGGAGATGCATAAAAGCAGATTTACAGAGAATATTAAGAATGCGACGGACCCAAAAGAAAAGTTGATAAAATGTGAACGCTTGGAAAACCTTACACGTGAATTGACTTTGAATACTTTGAATACAATACATTGACTTTGAATACATTGAATACAAAGCCTGTACCTAAAGTAGAGAGTTGGGCAATAGAGAAGCAGAGAGCGTCCAGAACTCATGTAGGGTGAAGGAGTGGCTAAAGATGGACACTGCATGTGATCCTGGTAATACAGGGTTAACTCCAGCAGACTCTGTGTGCACTATGGCTGAGGGGAATGGATTTCCTATTTGTGACCCTGAGAGTTCCCCTTGTACAGACTTTGTTAGTGAAACAGCCATCTTCACAGACTGCAGCGAACACTGTACCAAACCCTCAGCTGTGCACAGCTCCAGTGAGTAGAGAGCAGGTGGCACAGCAGTCAGAAACAGACACTGTAGAGAACCCTCAGCTGTGCACAGCGTCAGTGAGTGGGGAGCAGGCTGCACAGCAATCAGGACCTGCACCAGGTGTCTCTGCAGCACAATCATCTGAGGAGAGGTCCAGCACTGAGGGTGCGGTCACACGTTGCAGTTAAAACTGCATCGCAATTAGTTTTGGGGTGGTTTTAGGTGGTATTACTTATTTTAACAAGTGATAGACATCAAATCAACAGGTGAATGACATTTGTGGAACAGCTTTCTCCTTCAGAATCAAATTCACCCATTCAGTTCATGTCTTTCACCTGTGAAATTGACAAAACTGCACCTAAAACCACCTCAAAGCTGATTGCGATGCAGTTTTAACTGCAACGTGTGACTGCACCCTGATCCATCAGCTGAGCAGCCTCCCCCCCCACCCGGCCACAGAGGAAGAACGCTGTGAGGATTAGATACACTGGCCCTCAACAGGACATCCCCTCCAGACTCTACATTGGAAGAGATCTACTGAAGGACTTTATCGGGTTTGATGCGTCTGAGATCTATGCCCTGATCCATGTTCCCTCCAGCAGGATATTTGATATCAGCTTAAGACTTGAGTACAATCTGGACTTGTTCTGGGGTGTTTATAACGACACCAAAAATTAGATCTGGGAACATCTGCAGGTGATCACACTGTCCAAACCAGAGGTGATAACGGCCACCATCTTCTTCCAGTCTGAGGTGGTGGCTCTGGCTGATCTAGAGTTCTGGAAGAGTAGACAGTGTATGGTGAGGAGTAACCCAGTCAAGCTCTATGATGATGAGGATCTCTGGAATGGAGGCTACACTGTAAGGATCACTCTGCTGCGCCACAATGGTGTTACTAGAGATCTGCTTAAGGGGGATATGCTTCTACCATGGGCAGCCAAGTCTGTGCCATAAATGTGGAGGCAGACACCTCGCTATAAACTGTTCCCGTATGAAGTGCTCCTTATGTGGACAACTGGGACATGTGAAGGAGGAATGTACCAGGCAGGTCGTCTGTAACCTGTGCTTCCAATCTGGGCACACATTCCGTGAGTGTCCACAGGCTCAACACAATAAAGAGTCTTCAGAGACCGGTGAGGAGGCAAAGGCTGAACCAAGAACCAGTGACACCAGTGCAGGTCTCAGCCAACAGTCTAGTGATCCTGCAGGAGACTGATGTATCATCTATAATTACTGCACCACAAGTCTCGCCAGCCGCTGAATAGACTCCTCGTGCCGATCAGAAAATGTCCAAAACTGATGCTGTAAAGGGTAGAGTACCATTAGTGGAGGTGGCACAACAAGTACCAGCAATCACAGAAATGGCATCCAGTGATAAAAGCAAAGTGCCCAGAACCTTTGCAACAGAGACTGATATCTCATCTGTAGAGGCTGCACCACAGGTACCAGCAATCACTGGAAAGTCAGCTCCTACCACAACTAAAAGATCTAAGTCCTCTCTCTGTGTGGGATTCTAGCAGCTGCCCACCACCTCTACTTACACCGCTGATCCTGGGGAAGGAACCAGTGTGCATGAGGAAGTCTTCCAGGCTGTGAAGAGGAAGAATACCGTTGCCCATCCCTCAAGGAAAGTCACCACACTGGATAAACCAGTAGAGGTGCCAGTGCTGGCCATAACATCCGGGCGTTATAGTGCACTGGGAGAGGAAGAAGAGACTGCAGCGATGGATCAAACCCCTCCACTCATCTCTGATGAGGAACTTGCGGAAGGTGAACCTGACCCCCCTAATTTCCACCAAAAGATGTGGAACTAATGATCACAGCAGCAGGGGGAAGAGAGGGGGGGTCTGGAGAAAAAGCCTGAAAACACTTAAGTGACCTGAGTGATATTAATGTGAACAGTGTAAGGACCAGTAGCTGGCGGCAGGCCATCTACCAGATCTTCTTCTTCTTACAGTAGACTTGTCTGAAGAGTAGTGTCCAGGTGTATACAGCCAAGAGAGACTGGAGACATGGGTCATCCTTCTTGTTCTTTGGACTAGAAAGGAATGATGTGTGGGAGTTCTCTTCACTGACATGGACATTCAGTTGGAGCGAGTCCTGGAGATCTGCCCTGGCCGTTGCCTAATGCTCGACTTTACCTTGGACACTGTACATTATAGAGTTGTGAATGTATATTCTCCTCAGACTAGGAAGGATAGAAGGGAGTTATTAAGAGTATCAAGCTTTACATCTACAGTGTTTATGATTTGTGGTGACTTAAATAGTGTGTCCTGTAGCTTAGATCGCTCCAGTAGTAACAAGAGCTTGAGATATGATGAGACCTTCCTTAATAACATAATCCAGCAGGCTCATTTAGTGGACCCTTATATTCAACATGAGAACCTTGCAGTATAATATCACCCCCATAGTATGACCATTGTATGGTAAGTGTGTCCCTGGAGCTGAACACTGCTGTGGTTTGTGGTAGGGGCTACTGGAAGGCTAACAGTTCGCTCTTCCAGGACCTGGAGTTTAAGGAGTAATTTACCACCTTCTATGATGACTGAAAGACCAACCAGTGTATGTTTGATGGTACGGCAGAATGGTGGGAGTGTATGAAAGGTGACATCAAACAGTTTATTCTTTAGTAATGTTCAGTACATGAGATACTCAGCCCTCAGAATACAACTCAGCCGCCTGTACAGCAAGATGAATAGTGAGGAGATCGTGGACAGTGAGTTTGTCCATCAGGTGAAGCAGAGGATGAGACTGCTGCAGTACAATCGCATCAAATCCCTCAAAGCAGAAAGTCAATTTGATAATTGGGGGCTCAAAACCCAGACCCTTTTATTGCCTGTAAAAACAGGGTCAGTAAGAAGCTGATGATGGCCTTATTAGATGAGAATGGGCTGGAGCACTCTGAGCAGAGCAGTCTTCAGAAGATCAATGGAGACTATTATGAAGATCTCTTCAGAGGTTGTCAGATGAGCAGTTATAACTTCCAGAGCTATCTGAATAGTGTGACTCTGTGAAAACTAGACCCAGTGCAGGCCGATAGTATGGCCGAGGCAATAACAGAGGATGAGGTGAAGAGGAGCATTGACTCAAAAGCCAAGAAGAGTCCGGGGTTGGATGGTCTCACTAGTGAATTCTACAAAGAGTTCAGGGACTTACTGGCTGACGCAGGTCTATAATGACTGTCTGTGTGCTGGGAAGCTTCTTCCCTCCCAGTATAATTCTGTATTTGTTCTCTTGGCAAGAGAACTCTTGGAGTCTTGGAGACCTGAAAGACTTAAAGAACTGACTGCCATTGTCTCTGCTTAATAGAGATTATAAAATCCTGGCTAAGATCTTATTTTTCAGGCTGAGTGAGGTAGCGGCTGAGCTGATCATTGACAACCAGACATGTGGTGTGAGAGGTTGGACTATAGAGGACTCATTACTGCTGTTGAGAGAAGCGGTGGCCTATGTCAAGCAGTATCATGTTGGGGCATACATTGTCCGCCTAGACTAGAGTAAAGCCTTTGATAGAGTCCAACATGGCTACTTGTACCAAGTGCAGTTGGACTATGGCCTTCCTCCACATTTTGTCCAATGGCTACAGGTCCTCTATAAGGAGGCAATGAGAATGGAAACCCTTTCCGGATTGTGTCGGGTGTGAGAAAAGGCTGCTCCCTCAGCTCATTGCTATATGTCTTTAGTTTAGAACCCTTTTAAAAAAAATTGCTTGGCAATAAGGATTTTACAGGAAGCGTCATTTGCAGAATAAAGTTGAGACGGTAAAGTTCTGTAGATGAAGGGAAAGTAAACTGGGATGAGAAGCTCGCCGTGTATGAGCAGAAGGTGCATAGCTGGGG
Source organism: Engystomops pustulosus (assembly GCF_040894005.1). Taxonomy (NCBI): domain Eukaryota; kingdom Metazoa; phylum Chordata; class Amphibia; order Anura; family Leptodactylidae; genus Engystomops; species Engystomops pustulosus. The sequence continues at coordinate 167,169,401 of NC_092412.1, read as the reverse complement.
GCACTGGAAGCTGACGTACCGAGAGAAGGTCAGCCTGGTGAGAACTTTCCTACTCCCCATCTTCTTGTATGTCAGTGTGGTGTTTCCTGTGCCAGACAATGTAATTCCCAAACTGACCAACGTCTTCTTCCACTTTTTATGGGGTAGTAGAGTCAATGTGGTCAGGAGGAACTTGTTTATCTTCCTCATAAAGAGCGTGGTCTCTCCATGCCATATCCGGAGCTTTTCTATAATCTTATGTTTTTCATGAAAAATTTTTCATTTTGCAAGAGCTCAGAGGTAAAGCCGTGGGGCAGTCTGTTTAAGAGCCAGATCTAGAAGTTTGTGTCTGTGTGGTTGGTCGGGGACCTGATAAAGAGGGTGACAGCCCCTGTTAAGCCTAACGTTTCCTGGTATGGGGTCCATATCATTGGTAAGATCATTACATGGAAGATCTTGTATGAGGATGTTAGACAGCTCTCCAGGAAGCAGTTATACAATGATCTGCTAAGGTCTAAGTTTGGTGTCCAAATACAATTATGTGGAGCTCAGACACTGGATGTGAAACAGGCTGCAAAAACCCTGGAGGACCCCAGAGTCCCCCCTCATATGAGGGATGTGGCTTAGCTGTCATTTCACAGGAAAATGTTTGTTAGAGCAAACCTTGAGTGCAGGAATGTGCCAGATAGATCCTGTCCTGGGGAAGAGTGCAAGCAGGACCTGGAGACCATGCAACATCATCTACTGGAGTGTTGTTTCAGTGTGGGAGGTTATGTCCCAGTCCTTACAGTCATGGCCATAAGTCTGAGAATGACACAAATATAATATTTTCACATGATCAGTTGCCCTCTGGTTTTAATGTGTGTTTGTCAGATGTTTTTATCACATACAGAAATACAAATATTTGCAGTGTTGACCCTTCTTCTTCAGGACCTCTGCATTTCTCTCTGGAATTCTCTGGCATCAACTTCTGGACCCAATCCTCACTGATAGCAGTCCATTCTTGCACAATTAATGCTTGCATTTTGTCACAATTTGTTGGTTTTTGTTTGTCCACCCGTCTATTGATGATTGACCACAAGTTTTCAATGGGATTAAGATCTGGGGAGTTTCCAGGCCATGGACCCAAAATCTCTATGTTTTGTTCCCTGAGCCATTTAGTTATCGCCTTTACTTTATGGCAAGGTGCTCCATCATGCTGGAAAAGGCATTGTTGATCACCAAACTGCTCTTGGAGGGTTGGGAGAGGTTGCTCTTGGAGGACATTCTGGTACCATTCTTTATTCATGGATGTGTTTTTAGGCAAGACTGTGAGAGAGCCAATTCCCTTGGCTGAGAAGCAACCCCACACATGAATAGTTGCAGGATGCTTTACAGTTGGCATGAGACAAGACTGGTGGTATCGCTCACCTTGTCTTCTCTGAACAAGCTGTTTTCCAGATGTTCCAAACAATCGGAAAGGGGATTCAACAGAGAAAATCAGTTTACTCCAATCCTCAGCAGTCCACTCCCTGTACCTTTTGCAGAATATCAGTCTGTCCCTGATGTTTTTTCTGGAGAGAAGTGACTTCTTTGATGCCATCCTTGACCCAGGCCTTGCTCCAAGAGTCTCCGCCTCACAGTGCGTGCAGATGCACTCACACCTGCCTGCTCCCATTCTTGAGCAAGCTCTGCACTGCTGGTAGCCCGATCCCAAAGCTGAAACACTTTTAAGAGATGGTCCTAACACTTGATGGTCCTTCTTGGGCGCCCTGGAGCCTTTTTGGCAACAATGGAACCTCTCTCCTTGAATTCCTTGATGATGCAATAGATTGTTGACTGAGGTGCAATTTTTCTAGCTGCGATACTCTTCCCTGTTAGTTTTGTGCAGTGCAATGATGACTGCACTTGTTTTAGAGATAACCATGGTTGACAGAAGAGAAACAATGATGCCAAGCACCAGCCTGCTTTTAAAATGTCCAGTGGTGTGATTCTTACTTAATCATGAAAGATTGATGTCCAGCCCTGTCCTCATCAACACCCACACCTGTGTTAATGGAGCAATCACTGAAACGATGTTAGCTGCTCCTTTTAAGGCAGCCTGCAATGAAGTTGAAATGTGTTTTGGGGGAAAAAGTTCATTTTCTAGGCAAATATTGACTTTGCAATTAATTGCTGTTAAGCTGATCACTCTTTATAACATTCTGGAGTACAGGCAGTCCCCGGGTTACATACAAAATAGAGTCTGTAGGTTTGTTCTTAAATTGGATTTGTATGTAAGTCGAACTGTATATTTTATCATTGTAATCCCAGCCAGAACTTTTTTGGTCTCTGCGACAATTGGATTTTAAAAATGTTGGGTTGTCATAAGAATCAATATTAACACTAAATCTTCATTACAGACACCTGTTCTAACTGTTACAGCTGTTTATTGTAGCCTAGGACTAAAGTACAATAAATTACCAATATCGAGAGGTCCGTTTGTAACTATGGGTCGTATGTAAGTCGAGTGTTCTTAAGTAGGGGACCGCCTGTATATGCAAATTGACACTATAAAACCTGATGCAGTAGACTTTGTAAAAATTAACAATTGTATCCTTCTCAAAACTTGTGGCCATGACTGTACATCTACCACATCTGCTGCATGGTCATTTCCAGCCAGAACTCAGCAGATACAGTAAGAGCACCCTGCATATAATAAATGTGGTGACCATCTCACATCTAAGGTGTGCCCGCTGCTGTCTGATCATCAGTAAGGAAGTCCTGACCCTGAATACAGCAACACGTAACATCATAGAGATTCTAAGGAGCGTCTATAGGAAAGACATGACAACCAACCCCAGTAATAAGTACTGGAGGAACATCCATATGTCAGCAATTGTGTTATGTCTGTTTTATTATTCATGTGACATTACCTTCTACTTGCATTCCATGATTTTATTGTAATATTTGATGCAAGTTTTTAAATAAAAGATCATTATAGTAGTTACATTCTTGTACATAGGGAGCAGTATTATAGTAGTTATATTCTTGTACATAGGGGGGAGTATTATAGTAGTTATATTCTTGAACATAGGGGGCAGTATTATAGTAGTTATATCCTTGTACATAGGGGGCAGTATTATAGTAGTTAGCTTTTATATGGGAGAAGGTATTGTAGTAGTTTTATTTTGTATATAGAAGGCAAGATTGAATGTGTTATTCTAAATGTGGCATTATTCCTGTACATAGTAGGCAGTATCAATCTACTCTTTCTCTGAATTGTACATGTATGGCACAAGGGAAAGGTATTTAAGGCTTACCGGGGCGTGTGTTTGCATCATTTACTGATCGACAGGTCACATTCTTTGCACATTAGACTCAATTACTAGTAAAAGACGTTCTTGTTTTGCATTAAGGCCATCTACCAACTATTTGTCATAACTCCACCCACATTATCTGACCATACCCACTTGCTTTGACTCGGCCCATAAGATGGGGCCACTTTTACAGTTTTTTCCAGGGCCATTTTAAATTCCCAGTTTGCCCTTGATTGTCAATGTCTTCATTTAGAAGAAATCAGAGTATAAAATAGAGCTGATTCCATGGATGTTTGCTCCTCTGGGAAGTATATTTTTTCTTCACGGCAATCCATTTTTAAAAACAATAACAATTAACTGGGAGAGGGGTCTCATTGGGAGGTCTAACTTACCTGTCAAAGTTGGTTTCTTATTTGTACAACAAAAAGAAAGATCCATCCCTGTAACAACCATTAAGGACTGAAAAAAGTGAACCATAAAAAAATACCCCTTGTGACTAATTTCAGAACTCTTTGTAAGGGGCATATGGTCTCATCTGCATCAGGAAGATGCTGAATGAAAGACCATTGTCACTATGAATATCTTTTAATGCCCTTTGGCCTCTGCCATGCGCATATTTGGGCACATTTACTTACAAATTCACACAGTTCACTTAAAGTTTACCATCTTTTCTGTGGTGCACCTTTAACATAGGGCGTGCAATACAATTTGGAAGTTAAATAAGGCCCTCGGTCTGAATCTGTCGGACCGTCAGATGGGACTCCCCCTAATTTGTGACGCATGGAAGTCAGCGCAGCTGTGCCACAAAAGGGTTGCGTGCAACACAATCTCAGCGCAGACACTTCTTAAATAGTTAAGATATTAGTTTAATGTAAGCCACAATAATATTATATGGTACACTTACATGGAATCTTATTTATTTGATTCATAAGTTCCTGTTGAATTTTTCTGAAGGTGTCAGCACTTTTATCCCCTGATCCAGCAACCGCAGTGGTGTTCTCTTGTGAGACAATAGGTGCTTCTGTAGTGCTTGCCATTGTATGAGCTTCAGGTGGAGGTTCAGCTTTCTTGAACAAATTGAAATGCATGATGGCTGCAAATAAAATCATAAAGGAGATTAAATATGAAATATTTACTAATTCCGAAATTCATTCTGAAACCTTAAAGATGGTTATCTGGGATAAGAATGGGAAATGATAGAAAAGGTATTACCAAAATAATGCAGTGGGTACAAAAAGTATTCAGACCCCTTTAAATTTTTTACTTTTTGTTTCATTACAGCAAATTGAAGAGACTCCTATTCAACTCACGAGCTGTTCATTTCCTTCTTTTAACCTCCTTGAGGTGGATCGATTCCTTCATTGCGGAGTCCATTCAACTGATTGGACTTTATTAGGAAAGGCACACAGCTGTCTGTATAAGACCTCTCAGTGCATGTCATAGCACATGAAAATCATGAGGAAGGAGCTGAGAGAGAGAATTGTGGAAAGACACAGATCTGGCCAAAGTCACAAAACATTTCTGCAGCACTCAAGGTTCCTAAGAGCACAGAGGTCTTCATAATCCTTAAATGGAAGAAGTTTGGGACAACCACAACTCTTCGATAGAGAGGAGCCGGCAAAGGAGAAACACAAGATCAAAGTTCCAGAAAGTCAACTATCATTGTAGCCCTCTACCAATGACATATGAAAGACATATGAAGGCAAAACACAGACTCCTAGACTAGGAGAAATAAGATTCTCTGGTCTGATGAGATGAAGATTCAACTTTTTGGTAATTCTAAGCGGTATGTGTGGAGGAAAACCAGGCATTGCTCATCACCTGCAAAATACAATCCTAACAGTGAAACATGGTGGTTGCAGCATCATGCTATAGGGGGGTTTTTAAGCTGCAGGAACAGGTTTCGATTGAAAAAAAGATTAATTTGGCCAAGTGCAGAGATAACCTGGATGAGAACCTCTTCCTGAGGTGCTCTGGACCTCAGACTGGTTCACCTTCCTACAAGACAATGACCCTAGGCACAAAGCTAATATAACCTAAACCCAATTGAGCATATATGGAGAGACTTGAAAATGGCTGTCCACCAACGTTGCATAGGCTGACAGTTCTAATACCCTACAATACATAAATATTGTAGAGTATTATAAAGGACAAGCAATCAAATGATTGCTTGTTCATGTCTCATAGTGGAACAAATAAAAAAGTTTTAAAAAGTTTAAAAAAATGTTTTTAAATAAAAATAAACTAATAAAGTAATAAAAATGCCCACAAAGCCACTTTACATATAAAAATGACATATAAGATAAAAAAAAGTGAAATTCACCATACACACCCCAATTATATGGCACTACTGCATCTGTAATGACTACATCATTACTAAAACTGCACAAAGAATGACGTTAAAAAAATATTTTTTTCTGATGTTGTCTCATGTAAAACGCAAAAAAAAGTGATAAAAAATCATAGCCATACCAAAATGGTACTATTATAAACTCCAACATGTCCTGTGAAAAAAAGCTCTATAGACCAAAATAAAAGTGTTATGGTGAAAAGGAGTGTTTTTTCCCATTAGGTTTTATTCTATAAAATTTGAAAAACATAACATAACAAAAATATTTAAATTTTCAATAATCATAATGACCTATAGAGAACCTAGCCTCTCTGCTGCCTGAGGCAAACTACAGAGAGACAGCCCAATCCCCCTTTCCTGGGGTACATTATTTATATATTCAGTTTTGCAGCATGTTTTTCGTGACACATTGGTCTAGTTAAAAATTAGAAAAAGTTTAATTAGAAAAAATAAGCAGGTAGGCTGGGGAGGCCTTTTTAAAAAAATAAAGCTTTACTCGCCTCCTCCGGCGCTCTATGTGTCACCCACCATGGTCAGGGCCGTAGTTAGGTTTAATGCTGCTCTAGGCACTCTAAGTGCTTACGTCCCCTATTGGTGCCGTCAAGCTAATGCCTCGGCCAATAACCCGTGGCACAAGAACCAGGACAAAGTATTTTGGTGCCTTAGGCAGAAAAGACTTTGGCGACCCCCACCTCCATAAATATTTGCTCCATAATAATACCACCTTAGCCAGCCTACAATTACGTTTTGTATAATGAAGCACATATCTAATATTACTACCAGACAGAGCATATATATTATTACTAGCAGGCAGAATGTATATATAACCAGCTGTAGATCTGCCCAGGATAGGAAATAACTGCCCTTAGCTATAACAAAATAGAATGGCTTAACAAAAAAATATTTCTATGTATCTATTTCTCTCT